>NC_134282.1:47195333-47503536 GCF_949628215.1 Phalacrocorax aristotelis
ATGAATGACAAGCTAAAAATAAAATGCTTTCAAACATAGTTGTGTTCCTACTTTTGACTGAGGAACATATTCCTCCAGGGGAGGTGATACCTTCCTATCTCAACTGGGCAGCACTGTCAGCCACATGCCGGTCCCCGAAGCAATTGGTCTGCAGCTGCAGCACAGGACTTTAAACCTGCTAGATGACACCAGCCACACTCTTCCCAAGAATGGGGCACTCCCTAGTTGTGGCATCATCATTCTTCAGTCCTTTGAAGGCCAGACATTACCCATTCAGAAGAGACTCCCTTCATGTCAGCTCTCCTTTAAAAGGAGACATAGCATCTTGTGAGACTGTCAAAATGTTATGTTTTGAGCCTGCACTGAATGGTGCCATAAGTTCAGCATTAAATATCACTGATGATAGTCTTTTTCTCTGATAGGTACTGTGAGTAGCTAATAAGAATACATGAGCCAGGCTGTCAATGCAATGAAGATCCTCCTAAGCTTTTTAGTGTAGGGATATTTTACAGTGTAAATTACTTCATCCTGAGAGATGTCCCAGCAATATAACAATATGAGCGCATATATTCTAAGGTCCTTGCTTGGTTTTCAGAGTTTTTACATAGCGTTTAGCCACCTTGCCTGAGTAAGGGCAGGGTAAAGCCTAGGCAATGACTTTAGCTCGGCTTGTTTACAGTTGAAAGAACTGGTAGCTCTTGATAACAAGTATATAAGCAGTATATAATAAGTATATAGCAGCTCCTGCTGGATGTTACCCAGAAGGGGAAGAAGTCAAAAGATAAGGTGGGCTCTTTCAAAGCTTATTTGCAAGCTTGAACATATCCCTCTGATTTTGTCTATTTTCAAACAAAAAAGAGAAAATCTGACATTCTCCATGTGTGCAATACGTCACCCGTTCAGACTGGAATCCCACCACCAAGATTCTGGTGCATATTTGGAATTGTACCTGTATTCCAAATTTGGGTCAGGCTGACATAAAAACCCCAGCCACTATGAAAGAGCAGAGGCAGAATACCAGAGAGAGAACATGGGGCAGGGCTGGATCTACCTTGAAGCGGGGGAGGAAAGAACATCAGCAGTTGGGTTGCCAGTATGTAGTGCTGGCTCCCCTTGCTGTTTCCAGGGTGTAGTAGGAGTACAGAGAAGGTGATAAAAAACCACTAAGCAACCACATTAAGTGACTCACGAACATCTGCAGATATTATCACAGGACACAGGAGTCCAGGACACTTCCAAGGCTGTGAGACAGTCCTCAGTGAAGAAGACAGCTATGCCTTGATTTTGAAGACTAAACATTGCTAACTTCCATGGGCTGGGAAGGGGATGGCTCTCAGATCTTTCAAAGGAATGAGGAAACAACAACGATGTCTGACTTGTCTTTTTTGCTAATGAGCTATTAGAAGTTGGTTTTGAGCCATACTCTTTGCCCTCATTAAAACTGTGTTCCCATAAGCTCTGCCTGTTGTAATGAGGAGAAATCTGGACCGATGCACAGTTTAATGAGATGTGATGTAGATGTAAAACAGAAAGACTAACATCTGAAGCAAGACCTCAAAGTGGAGTAACAGCAACAGGCAGAGGATTTACCTCAACAGAGAAACCTGAGTAGGGGAAGAGGAAACAACCATTTTCATGTCACAGGCAGAACAGATAAAACTTGCTCCCCAAAATCAAATGTGAATTCAAGAGGTGGTATCTAGAAAGGCATAATTTTCACCAAGGGGGAAGGAGGCAAGCTGAAAAGAAATCCAGAGCTAATGGCATCTAAGTGTTGAATGGTGAGAGGAAATGCTCTCTGTCGCCCACACCAATGAGGAATGAAACATCCAACAGAACATTTCTTTTGTTCTTGTCTCATATCTTTTCATGAAAATTAAAAGGGCAGTTTTCACAGCTGGTGAAGGACTTTTTTTTTCCCCCCTTCGCTCTGCCATCTGATGCTGTCTCCACTTTGAAAACTGCAAATTTATGCCTTAAGCTGAACGGGTAAAAATTGGACTCTGTTGCCTGTGGGTATTTTGCCATGAAAAGCAGCAGGATCTGATGAGAGATTTCATCCAGATCAAATCAGAGAATATTCAACAATGTCTCTGTTTTCACAGGAGACTCTTCTGAGCAGCAAGAGGGAGCCAGGAGCCAGGGCTCAGCGGGGTGCACCCCAGGATGCTCAAGGCAGTCTGTGCTTTAAGGGAGAGACAACAGGGTAAAACTGTCTTTTTTTTTTCCTGAATTCTCTGAACCCAATGTGTCAGAGTGAGAGATCTCCAGTGTGAACCCAGAGGGGAGGATTTCTGCACCACACAACTATGTTATGTCTCATGATGCTAAGAAGCAGGGGTAAAATCAGTGTGAGTTCCCACCTTCTCAAGAAATCTCTGATGGTGCTCTGATGGTGCACAATACTGTACTCTCATCTTTGTTAGCATTGTGCTTCTCTTAGAAAGATCAGTAGTGAAACATTCACCAAGAGTGGCCCCAAAACAGTTCCCGTCAAGTACCAGGATAGGTCATTGGTTTTGAGACAAGTAGGGAAAAGTCCCCATTCTTTCTTGAGTAATTGGGGCTCTCTTCTAAACCTGGATTTAGATCAGGGCAGCACTATTCCTTCTGCTTTGTACCTGTTCAGACCCATGCCTGCTGTTTTGAGCTGTGCATAAACATATTCATGTGGGGAGCGCTGCAGTGGCCATGATTAGAAGATAAATCTTGCAGCCATAAAGACTAGAGATTTCTGATATTGTATTTAATGAAATTTTAAACACTCCAAATACTGATATGGCTGGGTCAGCATCCCAGTACTGACTGGCTCATTCAGACTCTGGCTATGACTTAAAATGGTTTAGTCCCTACGTGTTTCCCTGAGCAGATTTCTGTCCTGGGATGACCATGGGCTTCAGAAAATCCCATGTGTACAGGGGTTTATTCCCTGAACACCAACAACTGTTCTCACCTCCCTGACTGAACTAAACTGTGGCCAGATTTCTGTAGTTTCTCATTAGGGGAGAGGAAGCATGAACATTAAATGCAGGCTACTTTCTGCAGTGCTTGGCCAGCTGCACCTCTCAGTCCCAGAAGCCTGTGTAGTGCATTTCCCAGCCTCTGTGCCTCCTGGGGCTCGCTCCTCACTAAGAATTGCTCTGCTGTGACAGCGTCTCTCATTTCACAATGGGACAGCCAAGACAATATTTTCACATGAAGAGGAGTGCACTGTCCCTCGATAAAGCTTTTGGAAAATCCAGGATTGCTATGTTTTATTTTTGATCATTAGATGTCAAGGATTCAAAACTGAACAGTTCTGAAGGATTTTGTTATTGCAGATGCTGTTGGTTTGGGATGTAAAACCATGCTCTGCTTTCCTGCATCCCACCTGGAATGAGTTAGACAAAGCAGACAATAAGAGTGCTGCTTTTTACTAATTTTTTCACCATTAGTAGTCATCAGAGCGGCCACTGGCAGAAAGTTGGTGCATACATTGGGGTTGGTGCATACGTGCCGCAGATTTTGTGAAGTAAGTGTGAGTGCTTGCATGTATACAGTGCATAAAGTGTGGATCAGGCAACTGAACATCAATATGCACATGATCAAGGGATGTATCTGTGTGCATGTGGGTGTCTGAACTGCCTGTACATTTTCATGTGCATCTTTTATTTGAGTGCATGTACATGTCTGTGTGTCTGCATGTAGCAGAGAGGAATTATGAAAAGTCATTTTAGGTCTAAGAAAGGGTCACTGTTCCTGCCTTTAGGAGTAGATATATATATGTTCAGAGGGAAGCATGCTTGTGAAGGCAAAGCCTCTGTTTGCATATGGCTGAAGGACTGAAGTGCTGGATGGCTTGTAAAGTCTGCATGTGGCACAGAAGGAGTGAGGCAGGGTTAGACTTAAGTCCAATTAAATTGAGAGGTTGTGCAACTGTGCAACATTGAGTGTGTTGCAAGAATATGAGGCATCCACTGCTGATGGGGGCCAAAGTGCCCTTGCCCCTGTGACAAATCCCCTTTAGCAGTATCCTGACCCCCTTTCAGACCTGCTGGGATGGTATTTGTCAGTTATTACAGCATGGTCTGGATGTCGGTACCCATTCAGTTCTGGAGCATTTCCCCTCCTGGCAAGAAGCTGTTAAAAATAAAGGGGTGGCAGGGAGGGGGAACGTATCACCTAATTGATTAGCTCCGTGAATCACAGAGATGCCAGCTTGTCAAAGAGTAAATCACTGAAGCTATCTTTGATGTCTCCTTCGGTCAAGGACACACCAGCCTGCTGCAAACATTGTCTTTCCTTTAATGTGCTTTCTCTCCTCTCTCTCTTTTAGACTTGTGCATGTGCATGTGGGGATTTTTCCACTGGATGCCTGCAGCTGCCATGCCTTGTATTTTGATTCCTTCAGCAATTACTAGCTAAGCAGGGTTGGGTAGGACAGGCCTGCAGAGGAGAGATTACTAAGGAATGGGAAATGCAAGGAGGGGTATTAGAGACCCCCCAAGGCATCCCTCTCCCTCCCACAGCAGTGCTGTCACTCACTCTGAAAAATACCTCCCACTGCAAATAATCTTCCTGAAGGTAAATGGGACCTCCTGTTAATCCCATCTTGTGGTAGCATCAGTTGATGAAGGAGAGGGGAAATGTAAATGGGGGTTGCTTTCGGCAGAAGGACATGGTCTTTTTGCATTATCTAAAGAGCTGTTGGTTATTTTTTCCCATTTCCAGCATGGATGCAGATTCACTAGCAGTCATGCAATGCTGAAAAACAATAATAAAAAGCTAAGCGATGATGCAGCTTTTGTGATGGAATTTCAACACTCCCAACAGGAGCTGAAGCCAGGAGCTGCATGCAAAAAAAAGTGCTATTTAGACAAAACAGAACAAGTTAACCAAATTCCTCTGAATTTCAAGTCTGAGCTAGTTCCAAAGCTTTGGAAACTGTTATAAGGCACATTTGATCTTGCTGCCAATACACACATCTCCTATCACCTGCCATCTCTGATGGAAGAATACTCCCCAGGAAAGAACTGCTTTTCCTTGGTTTCTTGCCAATGCCACCTGTCCGGATCCGTCTAGGTAAAGCAACACAGCGATAGCAAGCATTGGCTCAGACAGCGAGTCGGATCTGGGCCAGGCTGGGAGATGGCCTGTTAGTAGCTGTCGCTCGGTTGGCTGGGTTGGTTGTGTGGTGCTGAGAGAGGGTTCAGCAGCTGAAGGCTCCTGCCAAGATTTTCTGCATGACAGCACCCTCCTTACTGCAGTCTGTGACTGGACTGAGCTTCTTCCCCCACTTCCCAAGAGCAGGCCTATAAAGGAAAGCAGTTCTGACATTTCCAGGCTGTTCTCCTTGGAGGTCCTTGCAAACACAAGCTGCTCCCTGTCCAAGTGCATGCAACCTGTGTGTTAACAGCAGAGAGGTACTGGCCACACAGGCGGAGAGACTGGGGCGCTGGTGATGGCTTCTGTCCTCAAAAGGTAGTCTGACCCTGAAAATGCTCATGGGAGTCTTGCTAGCAGAGGATGGTGCTCCCAGAACATGCCTTGCCGTCATTCCCTCTCACTCCACCTCCCTGAAAAGCAAGTCAGGGAACATCATCACTCAGCAGGCTTAGGTCAAGTGCAAAGTGTCAAAACAAATGAGAGAAACTGCTCAGGGGTTGAAACAACAACAAAGATACCATTGAAGAAGAATGAGATAAGCAGTAATGATAGAGGGATGCTTTATGCTAAATGTACTAAAATGCGTTGTCTAGCTCTTGTTTCAAGCCACTATAGTTAGCTGTTTCTGTCTTCCAGGCTGAGCTTATTACCACTATGTTCCCCACAAAAGAGCTTCTAAATTGTGTCAGCAGATCAGCTGGTCTTTGGTAAGGTACCTGGGTGGAGATTTGAGTCTAAGTGACATTTCTTGTCTTTGAAACAATTACTGTGGGTTTTTTTTTGGAAGCACCTTTTGTTTGCCAACAGCTTCCTTGAACTGTGAAGATGAGCACATGAAACAGCTTTCCAATGTGGATACCTGCCTGTAGTTAATACCAGCTCCCTCTTCCTACTCTCCCCTCTATTTGACTTCAACCCATTACCTTAGAGGATGCTGAACACATGTTCCAGCCTGAAATCACCCATGGACAAATGTTTCTGGGGGTCACTGCTTTCCAAGAGAGCTGGAAATATCAGTCCTTAGAGGTTATACATGGGAACATCCTGAGTGATTTCCCTTTTCATTCCCTGTCTCCATTTTGCCCTCTGTCAGGTTTAAATCAACTTCACCCATGCCATGCTCATCCTGCTTTGTTCTAAATTCCTCCTCAAAGTGACAGTCAGTATATATTCAAATGCTTCATATGGCAATCTTGTTATCATTATCAACCAAACATGTAATTTTCTCCTCCTCTCCTCTCCCCGAAAGTATATGATCTTAATTTATTAGGTTCTATTTCTATAAAACAAACTGTGGTATGAGATACAATAAAAATATAGAGAAAGGTGATGAGGCATCTTATTGCCACCTCTGAATTTCAACTGACTTTCCAGATATGAAAGATATTAAGCCATCATTAAGAATATGCATGTTAATCCCTCATAAAATCTTAGGTGCCAAAGCAGAGGTGACCACTGGTGGCTTTTGAAGGGCATAATAATGTTAATCACAGAATCACAGAATCCCAGGTTGGAAGGGACCTCAGGGATCATCTGGTCCAACCTTTCTAGGAAGAGCACAGTCTAGCAAGATGGACCAGCACCCTGTCCAGACGACTCTTGAAGGTGTCCAATGTGGCTGAGTCAACCGCTTCCCTGGGGAGATTATTCCAATGGTGACTGTTCTCACTGTGAAAAATTTCCCTTTCGTGTCCAATCGGAATCTCCCCAAGAGCAACTTGTGTCCATTCCCCCTTGTCCTCTCCATGTGACTCCGTGTAAAAAGGGAGTCTCCATCTTCTTCGTAGCTGCCCCTTAAGTACTGGTACATGGTGATGAGATCCCCTCTGAGCCACCTTTTCTCAAGGCTGAACAAACCCAGCTCTCCCAGCCTACCCTCATATGGCAGCTTCCCAGTCCTTTGATCATCTTAGTGGCCCTTCTCTGGACCCCTTCCAGCCTGTCCACATCCTTTTTGTACAGCAGGGACCAGAACTGTACACAGTGCTCCAGGTGTGGCCTGACAAGCGCTGAGTTGAGTGGGATGATGACTTCTTTATCTGTGCTGGTGATGCCCTTTTTGATGCAATGCAGCATCCTGTTGGCCGCCTTGGCCACAGCAGCACACTGTTTGCTCATGTTGAGCTTTCTGTCCACCAGGACCCCCAGGTCCCTTTCCAAAGAGCTGCTCTCCAGCCAGGTGGATACCAGTCTGTGCTGCACTCCTGGGTTATGTTTTCCCAGGTGCAAGACCTTACACTTATCCTTGTTGAACTTCATAAGGTTCTTGCTGGCCCACTCTTCCAGCCTATCCAGATCTCCCGCAGAGCAGCTCTCCCTTCTGGAGTGTCTACTTCCCCACTCAACTTGGAGTCATCTGCAAACTTCATCAGGCTACACTTGATGCCGTTATCCAGATCATTTATAAAGATGTTGAATAACATCGGGCCCAATATCGATCCCTGGGGGACTCCACTAGTGACAGGTCGCCACTTGGAAAAGGATCTATTTATCACCACCCTTTGGTGCAGCCTGTCAGCCAGTTCCCCACTCACTGCACAGGCCACTACTTGTCTAGGCCATAACACATTAATTTCTCCAGGAGGAGACTGTGGGGGACCGTATCAAAGGCCTTGCAGAAGTCCAGGTAGACAATGTCTGCCGCATGCTCCATGTCAACCAGGCAAGTCACTTTGTCATAGAAGGCCACCAGATTTGTCAAGCACAATCTGCCCTTAGTGAAGCCATGTTGGCTTTTCCCAATCACATGCTTCATTTGACTTGTGATGGCCCCCAGGAGGATTCATTCCATAACTTTCCCAGGGATTGAAGTAACGCTGATGGGCCTATACTTACCTGGATCTTCCCTTGAGCCTTTCTTGTAGATAGGGGTAACTTTTGCCTTTCTCCAATCCTCTGGGACATCCCCCGTTCTCCACGACTTCTCGAAGATTATAGAGAGTGGCCTCGTGATGACGTCAGCCAGCTCTCTCAAAACCCTCAGGTGGATGGCGTCAGGGCCCATCGATTTGTAGGGGTCAAGCTCCTGTAGCAATTCATATACTAACTCTTCCTCCACTGATGGTGGGTTGGTGTTTGGATCAACTGGCAATTTCGTTCCCAAAGCCTGGGATCCTACAGTGCGGGTAAAGCCAGAGATGAAGAAAGTGTTGAGGACCTCTGCCTTTTCAGCATTGTTGGTGACTGACTTTCCTGTTCTCTTTAACAGTGGGCCTATGTTTTCCTTCTGTTTCTGCTTGTGGTTCACATACCTGAAGAAACCTTTCTTGTTATTTTTGACATCTACAGCCAGTTTCAATTCAAGCTGGGCTTTTGCGTTTCTAACTGCATCTCTGCATGCTCTGGCAATGCCCTTGTAGCTCTCAATGGGTAATCCTCCACTTCTCCGTCTCTAGTGTGCTTCCTTTTTGGATTTGAGTAGACCCAGGAGATCATGGTTGAGCCAAGGGGACCTCTCGCTCTGCTTAATTCCCTTTACTTTATAGGGGATAAACTGGTTTTGTGCTTCCAACAGAGAGTTCTTGAAGAACTCCCAGCACTGACTAGCTCCTTTGTCTTCCATGGAAGCATCCCATGGAATCCCTCCCAACTGAGCCCTGAGTGAACTGAAGTTTGCTCTTCTAAAATCCAGAACCCTTGTCTTAGAACTGGCCTTCAGCACACTCAGCAGGATCCCAAACTCCACAATATTATGATCACTGCAGCCAAGGCTATCACTAATCGAGATATTACAAAGCAGGTTTTCTCGGTTTGTGAATAGCAAGTCCAGCAGTGCCTGTTAAACTTAACAGGAATCTAACAGGAACTTAGCATGAATCTAACTTGCTGTGATTTTCTTGTGTATCTTTAGTGAGAACACATCCCTGACAGGATGCTAATGGCTAGATTCATCTGCTGGAGGAGAAGTGATTATTAGAAATGTAGAGATGATGGTTTAACATTACAGTGTATGTGTAAGTTCTTTATCTTGGACTAGAGATCTTAAAGATCCTCTCTAAGGTAATCAATGGCGCTTAAGCACCCTTTGAAGCTTTTATTCACAACACTTACATGGTACTTTGTGTCACATTGACTTTACTATTTTCCTCCAATTTTAAACAAAATTACTCCAGACCTGCATTTAAGATGCTGTAAATGTGGTGGTCTGTCAGCCTCATTTTGGTAGTGCATCAGGGGCTCCCTTTCTGCAGTAAAATCTGGGGTCATCATTACATTTTCCTATGCTCTAGGACAGCAATGGGCTAATTGTTTAACTCTGTGTTTGCCATTCTGGAAACAGATACACTGCACCTTAAAAGAACGCAACAGGATTGACATTGACCTACCAGAAAGTAGTGCCTGAAAGTAAAATTGATATAGCACTAAAGGAAACTGGGCTCCAAGGCTCTGAATGGGCAATATTGTATATACTAAGCGAATGAGGGCTGGATGTTCAAACAACTTCTTTAAAAATGCAAAAGCAATTTCCAATTTTAAGTCTGCACATATATTTAGGGGTTGATTTGGGACCTTAAATAGGCTTTTTTTTTTTTTTTAGCTACAACTTTAATCTCACACAGCCATGTGAGCTAATCAGTGCCAGAAACAGCTATGTTGGTCCAGCCTGCAATATCTTTCATGAGAAAGAAGAGACATCGCAAACTACCTGTAAGAGATATTAGTCACATTCCTTGGTGTAATACTGGAATAACCCAGCTCTAAGGCTGGTGAAAGTGGTGTGAAAGTCAATATAGAACAGAATAAAATAGCTGTGTGCAAGGTTTTTGAAGAAGAGACTATAAATGTGCAACAGGAAACAGGGAAATTGTTTTAGCTTCCTTATGATTTTAAGCCATATTTCATTTGCTCTGCTATCATTGCTATCACAGCAGTAAGAATATTATAAAACTTGGCAGAAGGAGCTGAGAAGGCTTCTTATACCACAACACCTAAAGACTCACTTTTCGTAATCCCTAAAACCCAGAGTACCTCAAGAAATCCCACCACCCTTTGTGCTCCATCCCAGAATTTGCCACTCAGGTTTTTGCCATTCACCTCGCCTATCCCACTCTGCAATGCTTAAGAACCTCTTGCTTTTCTGTTGATTTCTCTATATGCAGAAAGTCAAAGGCATTTATACTTCATGGATATAAATTGGAAAACTACACCTTTAAAAATATATAAAAAAATATAATTAATTCATCTGCCTGGGAGATGCCATGAATCTCTCATTCCTGGTATATAATACCTTATATTCAGCCAAGCTCTTTCCTGCAGCTAGTACTGTGCAGGCAGTCTTCCTTGCAGCTCAAAGGGCTGGAGTCAACCTCACTTCAAAGGAAAGCTTCTTCCCAAGCATGGCCTTGTGACCCACCTGCAGGGAAGATGGAGAAGAGTTCAGGGATCAGTGCCCTGAAGTCATACATGGCCCAGGCTGGACTTGGCTCCACTGTTCTTCCGTCTGGGAGCACTAAAAGTTTGGCACCAGGCATAAATATTTAACCAGGCTGCCACTATGTAAAAATGATAGAGTGTGCTTGAGCAGAACATCTGTCAGTGAGGTGGCAGCTGGCAGAGCCCGGCAAGGATTTTCTGGAAAGAAATGGGGCATAACTTCCTAATAGAGAGCTGTGATGCTGAGCTGCGTGGGAGGGCGAGGGGAGCATGTGTGAACGAGCATGTTGCTCACTCGATGAAGAGCTGGAAGAACAAGTGCCCTGAGGAACCTCATTTGGGAGGGCAGATATGAGTGCTGCACGTGACAGAGAAGATACAGATGAGTGCAGGAGCATGTGTGTTCAACAGGGTGATGCCTCATGGTCCAAGAAATGCTCTCTGATTGCCCGGAGGATCTTGCTACCCCAGGTCTGTTAGTAAAGCATGATCCCAGACTTCTTTCCTTGCAGATATTTTTTTGCATGTACAGAGGTCTAGCTCCAGGCCTTTTAAGAAGAGGACACCAGGAGTAAGCTGATGGTTTCACCATGGGTCCAAGCTCTTGTCTCAGCGGACTCGCTGCAGATGGGGCCAAGCAGCCCAATCCACAGGCAGGTACCCAGGACCTGGCTCAGCAGAAGGCAAGAGCTTTTGAGACCAAACATCATCCAGCATATTATGGGGAGAGGTGGGTCTGATACTGCTCTCCTTTCTGACTCCTACTGTTTTCAAATAAGCTACATTTGACCTTCCTCAGGAGCAGACTTAGGGTGGCCCATTGCTGGTTTGCTCCTTACTCCTGCCAGAACCCACTTCTCCCACTGCTTACAGTAGGACTTCCATGGGGAGGGTCACTTGCACTCAGGAGGGCATTAGAATCCTAGAAGCTCCCTCTGATGGCACAGGGAGGTGATGCTGGAGGAGGGATGGGTACTGGAGGGAAGCAAACAAGGAGAGGCTGAAAATGACTTTGAGAGGGAGCAGGCTTGTCAGTGCTGAGGAGGCATGTTTGGAGAAGAGCTTCAGGGATGAGATTGTCTGTGAAGTCAGCCTGGTTGCAAAAGCTCTTTGTAAATACAGCAGGGCTTCAGCTTGCTGTTTCAGTGCTTTAGCTCCATGCCAGGGTAACCCTTTACAAGCACACACATGTACCCACACCCCCACTCTCTTCTTTCACCAGATAATGCAAAGGTTAAGACAGCAGCAATTAATTTTCCTGTCAGTACCACTGCCATCCTGCAGATAATTCTGTTGGCTGTTGAATTTGGCAGTACTATGAAAGCAAGTATTTCCTCTTTTTGCACTAAGGTAGAGATTTCCAGGCACTGAGTTTTATCCATGATGCATGGTACTAGAAGGGGCTAATCAGCCAGGGGTACATATTGTTTAAGAGCAAGAGTGTGGGAGTGAGACAATAAGAGAACATAGTTGGACTCAACTTCTTTGCATTCTCCCCCACACTCATTTTGGAGGGTGTTTCAGGGACAGGCTGTGAGGAATGCACACTATCTAATCTGCATGTATAATGTAAATATGCACATTTTTATTTGCTCTCTCCATCTGCAGGGAACTTGCTGGCATCGGAACAGCCATGTGGTCTCACAGCAAAGTTTCTTTGAAAAAGGAAAGGAGAAGACTTTGAAAGGCTGCTTGCTCTCTGCCTTGTGCATGCTGTACAAATGGGTGTACAAAGTCCATCCTACTCACACCTTCACAGGTTTGATCTTTGGTCTCAGGACCTTCATAAAAGAGGCTGGACTGGACTCCTTACAGGGAGCTGGTTCATTGACTGAGCTGGAAAATCAGTGTGGAGGGAAGGAAGAGAAGAAATTACACTTGGCCAACCTTAAATTATCATTTAAACCAGTTTCTCTAGCAAAGCAGAAAGTTAAAAAATAATTAATATTTAGGAGGTGACAAAACATTTTCATCTTTTGGAACAGAGAAAATTAAATGGAGGCAAATTCAAGAATGCAAAGCTTTCAGCATGAGGAAATCAAAATGTTTCATCTGAGTCGTCAAAATAAAACATCTAGGCTGTATGTTTTGCAGTTTTTTTCCAGTTTGCATTTGAAGCAAGTTGAGTAATTTGCAGATTGACTAAAGCAGCCTGATTCTGCATTTTTACTAAAAAAACCCAATATTTCCATCAAGAGCTGTTACCCAGCTCCATTGTGGCCTTCGGAACAATGCTTGTTAGACTGGCTGGGGAGCAGCAGCAGCAGCTGGAGTCGCTTACCCTGCCATCGACAGCTTGCAGTGCTTGAAGTCTTGGCTGCCCTATAAATTGTCTATCTCCCCACTGGCTGAAATATCTGACTTTGCTCTGCAAAACACTATGGGCTGAGGTCACTTCAAATCAAGGAGGGGTGTTGTGCAGAAACAAAGGGTGCGAAAGCATAGAAGTTTGCACAAAATCACCAGA
Source organism: Phalacrocorax aristotelis (assembly GCF_949628215.1). Taxonomy (NCBI): domain Eukaryota; kingdom Metazoa; phylum Chordata; class Aves; order Suliformes; family Phalacrocoracidae; genus Phalacrocorax; species Phalacrocorax aristotelis. The sequence goes on from NC_134282.1 coordinate 47,208,319, forward strand.
ATCTAGTGAAAAGCTCCTTCATAATGTCTTTCAAGAACGTAAATCTGCCTTTCCATGGATTTTTTTAAAGGTATGACCAACTTAGAAGGGTTTTTAATCTATTTTCCTTATTCTTCCACAGCACGTATGTATATTTGTGTGAGGTATTTGTGTGTATGTGGTTGTGACAGTATAAATATTAATAGCACAAGGGTGAGAATATGTGGCCCTCAAATGAGGTTATATAAACACACAGCTGCTGTGCTATTTGTAAATTTATAAAGACACATTTCCATCAAGAGTGTGAAAGTCAAATAAGCGTGCAGAGAGAGAGAGCACATATGTTTCATAAACTGCACAAGAAGCCTATAGGAATTACATGGTGCTACTTAAGTCCCAGTCCCACTGAAGTCAACTGGAGCTGTGTCACTGACTTCAGTGGGATCAAGACTTGGCACAGTGCACTTGCTGTGATTTTCCTGGATAAAGCAGATTGAGCTACTGGAGAAACAAAGGTCACACTCCTATCACAGTAGCAAAAGTGCCTATCCCTTGTGGCTCACTGACATGTGAGCCTGATGGGGATGATGCAGCAGCATAACACCCCACAGAGAGCCTCCAGTTTTGCCCCCTGCAGACTCTGCTCCTGATGGAAAAACAGGATCTTGATAGGGTGATGTATAAGGAACAAAGCAGCTCTGCAGTTGCCTTCCTGCATTCCCCTATGCACTGAGCTCTGCTGGAAAGCGGCAGTGGTGGTGCATCAGCCTGGCTAACAAAAGAGCATCGCTTGTGTGTTTGAAAGGGTACTATGCCGTCAGTGTGCAGGCCAGGTCTGTGGACTGCCACACAGTGCCATTTGTGCAGCTTTAGCAGCTGCTTGCACTCACAGTCTCCCCAGGGAGGTTTTGTAGTCACTGTCAGACTGCATTCTGGATGACAGTTGATGGGTCTAAGGTTTCATCCCATAGACAAGGTGGAGCATGAAAGGAGATGAGTCAGAGGCGGGAAGGTTTTAGATGTGACCAGGAATTGTTTGGCCAGTGAAATAGATTAAGAACTTAACCCCCCCACATTTTCTGGGATTCTTAAAATCTGAGGTGCAATATTACGTTGTTCCTATAGCAGAAGATGTTACTCAGACCCAACAGCGAGTCTAGGATCATTATTTGGGCTCACAGAATTGCCTTGGTCATGATAGCAGCCTTTGAGTCAGGGGCATCTTCCTAAGAGGCTATTCTTAGTCTGCTGCAATGGAGCAAGTCCATGCCTAACTCAGATAAAGGCTCGGGCATGTGGATATTTGTTCAAATCTTCTCTACATTCTGTATCCCTCCAGGTTTGGTAGAAGTGTCTACAGAGGAGTTAATGAGAAACTATACCCTAGATTTCCATAACCTTCCAAGGTAGCCACCCTCATGGGAAGGGTGTTGTCTAAAAATCTGCTGATTTTTTGTTTTTGTTTTTGTAGGGTCACTGATACTCTAATAATTGGACCAAAATGTAGTCAGGTAGTCACCCAGCCCTGTGGGGACATTCTTCATGGGCAGCAAAGGCCAGGATTCCTCCTTTCTAGCTTCTTCACCAAGGTGTCTGAGTTGGCATTAGTTTGGCCCAGAATCCCTGGGTATTCAGTGAAGAGAAACAGGCATGTCCAAATGGCAACTCAGACCTAGGGTTGTGGGTTGAATCCAAGCTTCATTCTACCTTTCATCAGGAAAACTTATCTTCTAATGGTCTAACTTTGTCCTCAATGGAGGGCATCCATCTGGGGGAGGTTTTATGCAACAGGTTGGGTTGTAAATGTGTGCTGGAGTGCACTGCACACTCACCTCCCTCTGCAGACAAGACCTTATACTGAAATGAGAATAAGAGCTTTTCAGGTAATTGAATTTTCGGTTCACTAGCAAGAACACTTTTTTCTGTGTTGCTTTTGACCGGTTATTTTCAAGCCAAAAGTAAAGGGGAAAAAAAAAAAAACATCCTGGTTTGAGAAAAACATTTCTTTCGTCCCTTTATAAGAGGTAACAGCTGGGTTTTGAGCACACCTTTCAAAATAAAATGGAAGGCAATTTCTACCCAAACTACATTTACAAAAGAAAGATCAAAATATTTTGTTTGAAAGTGGCAAAATGAAACATTTAGATTCGAATAACAAGTTCAGTGTCAAAATGAAGTTTCTAAATTCCCCCTCCAGCCTCTGGGAAGGATTCAGTGAAGCAAATACAAATTTGCAAAAAGTAGCTGTTACTAAATCTGCATTGCCCACTGAAAGAAAATAATCCCAAAATGTCTGATCTAGAAATGATTCCACAAATGGATCAGGCAGCTGTTTCTTGGACACAGTGCAGAGCTGTCTTAGGTAAAGTTTTAGCAAGTCACCCCTAGGCTTTACAGTAACATCCCTGTTCAGTGATCATGAATCCCTTGTAATTTGATACATAAAAATGGCCTGCTGGTGGTATCATAGACAGAAGACAGTCACCTCATTCAGACCGCAGTATGAAAGCAACTTGGCCTTGATTTATCATACCTTTCCTTAAGTTATTTGTATTTGTTCCAACCAGCAGATTGGCTTTTCTATATTTAGTTTCAGTCTGGGGAGAAAGGCCTGAAGGGAGTGATACAAATTTTATGGAAATGTTTTGTATTTTATCCTAAGTATTTTTTTCTTTTTTATGCAAATTATGAGTGAAAGAAGGGGGTGGAGGGAAATAGTAGTTTCCCAGGCTAGTACAATTGTGTAAATGGAGGAGCCACATGGGTTTTGCAGAGGAGCACTGGGGATGAGTTAGAAAGCCACGGCAGGTGGTGTTCTCCCAGTCTGCAGGGTGGAGGGAGCACCACTGACCATTGGTCAGCAGCAAACATTTTTCTGGGTGTCTAACACACTGGCAAGTGGGTATGGCCAAGAAAAGTCCAGAGATGGAGCCTTCAACAGATCTATGGGCACACAGAGGAAAAGCTAGTCTCTTGGCATCCTTTAACTCATGCATCACTATGGACATCTCACATTGCCTTGCCTGGGTTGGGATCTGAGAACACCTGGAGGGAAGAAGCCGCTACCTGACCCAAGACAGCTGATCCACACTTGACTGAGCAATGCTGGCAGAATTGCTTTTCTCAGCTGCCTCATTGTCCTCAACACTGTTCTTCAGATGTGTACTTAGCTCAGCTGGATGGCCTGGCCTGACGCGCCTGCTCTGTCATTATCCAGACAGGGATTTGGAAAGCTATTTGAAATGCCCATGATTGTACACACGTTTAGTGACAATTTGCCTGCTGGGGTCCCACGTTGCAGTCAGCAGGAGAGCAGGTGACCAGCAGAGATGGCAGCTCACCTTGGGCAGGTGAGGGGGGTGTGTGTGCAAGCTCCTCCTTTGCCTTCTCACTCTCTTTCCCTGGGTTTCTCCCTTCTGCACTGGAGAAGAGCCTGCAACAAAGCAGGGTCACTAAACCCTTTCCTCTAGCCCTCTCCAAATACAGTTCATACAGAAGATAATTTATTTCTTTGTGGACGAATTTAAGAGCTTCAGAGGTTGAAATCTTTGCCTAGTTTTAGATGTCTAAACATCTGAAATGCTTTTTGAGCTATGAGGTCAGGTCAGGGCTATAAAGAAGACTGTGTGTTGCCACTGGTGAAGTTATTCTGGATTTGCATCATTGCACTGAATATACTGCACTGATTTTTCCTCCCCTATGCAGTCTGTAGGGAGTTGTGTTTGTATATGGGGCTATCAGCCTGGCAGCTTCCACAAGCTTTGCTCTGCTGATGCACGAGTGATGTGCTCTGCTTGGGTTGGTACTGGTGTCAGCTGTGGCCTGACCTTAGTGCCACTGTTGGGACAAGAATCTCCTCTGATTTTTTCCGGGCATACTCTGTATAGACTACTGAAAGGGCCCTGGCATGTACTTTCCACTTTGATTTTCATCTCCTGTTGCGCACAGAGCTGCCAAGCATCCAGGCTGTGTGATTGCATATTCCCCACATCTCTTCAGGATGGATATTAATCTGCTCCACTGTATTCCACTCTGATTTCCTTCAGTAAGCACCTGGCTGGAGCACAGAGGAAGATGAAAGGAGGCATTGTGCAAAGACAGGCATGACTCCTGGAAGCGGCAGGGGCTCAGTAAGCATGGGGCTGTGGTTACCCCAAGACTGAGTCTTGAGACAGGCTGGGAGTGATGTGTGAGAGGTAGTTATGTACAAACACACAGCCTGATGAGGAATCAAACGGCAGGTGCCATCCTCAATAGGGAAATATGTAGATTTTTTTTGGAAAGGAAAAGTGTTTTCTCCAAATGGCAACTTGTGTTGGAGTCACTGATGGCTGAGAAAATTGGTGAATTCTCCAAATGAACAAGAGCGTTTATGAATTTCTCTAGGAAAACAACTAGAATTAGCAAATCTGTTAATTGTTCCACACCAGGTTTTTTTTTTTTTTGGCTCCAGTTATGTCCCTCCAGCAAAATAAACTGTTCTTCATCCCCATTCCGATAACTGGACAATGAAGTAATTACCTGAAATATTGCACTCAAGTAGGAAAGCCACCAACATTATTAAAGCTACAACAAACTATAGGGTACCGCTGACTCCCACTGTTCTCCTTGCAATATTTGTCTATTGTGTAATTCCAGATCTATGACACCTGCTATTCTCTGTCCCTTTGAAATAAAATGTCTGTCTTTATACATCATTTTTCCACCACAGATCTCAAAGTACTTCACAAAAGGCAAGTACCATTATTATCATTTTATGGGTGAGAAACCCGGACACAGGAGGTTAACTGCCATTGGGCTATCCTACATTTACTGTTCTACTAACAGATCATCCATCTACCATGCAGGTCAAATTTCTCTCTTTTATTCCTGGATTGCTCTCCCTTCCCTGTTCATCCCAATAGAATCCAAAAGCTTATGCAGAGGTTTAAATTTATGTGGAGTTATTGACACTGTTCTGCTTTTTGTCTCCCTGTGGTTCCTGGAAATTCTGCTATTTCTGCCTGCTTTAGAAAGAGCTGAGATAATTTCTTTTTCTATAAGCACAGATTACAAAACCAGATCTGGTTCATGTATCTCCCAAACTCTGAAGGAGCTTGACTGTGGGAATCCAGTTAAGACTGTTTGCAGGATAGAGAATAATTACTATATTCATTATTTTAGACTCAGTTTTCCACTCCAGCATTTCACCTGGCTTCATAGGGTGAAATGCAGGCCTCTCTTTAGACTGGAGTCTTGTTGGCCCATCTCTGCTCAACAATGCTTATAGTTACATTTAAAAATTCGGAGGAACTATATTTTAAACATAGACAGTAGCCTGTGCCTGACCTTTTTCACCCAGCATCAATTGTGGAGAGGAAAGAAAATGAATCTTTGCCTTTGAATGATAAACTGTTTAAAAATAGGGCTTATAATGGCAGCACTGACAGACTTTCATTTATAGCAGCTTCAGTAGGATGAGGATAGTATATTTCATGGGACAGAAAAGAGTGACAAGAGGAAAGAGAAAAAGAAAAGAACAATATTTATCTCTGAGGTGTTCCCCCAGCAGAACCAATTACTGGTCCTGTTCTTCTCAAGGATGTGAAGTGGCTAGCAAAGTATCAAGCAATGGTACAGAAGATGCTTTTGTCACACCTGAATTTCCCTTTGGGACCTGGATACGACACCAATGACAGAAGAGAAGAAACAACATAATTCAGTCAGTCACAGTAAATTTGCAGATGCCTATTTGTGCCAGAACCTTTACCCTCTGAGTCGCTCTTCTGTTAGTGTAATGTACATTTTGGTGGAAGCAGGATGAACACAAAAGATCATTATCAGAAGACCATTAAAATAGCTGCACAGGGGCACCTGTGTCAGCAGGGGTCTAAAAAAGAATGTCAGAATAGGGCAAGGTTTTATGATGCTTTATTGACACCTTCCTGAATTCCTCATGGTTTTAGCCCTTCATTGCTCTAATTCTCCTGTTGCACTCCCTGTGCACAGATACTTCTGAGCACGCATCATGATGCTGTACAGGCATTTGCATCTAAATCTTGAATCCAAACAATGAACCATATTGTGTAGGGGCCCTGCAAACCAAGGTCAAAACCACTTGGATCACAAATAGAGATGGTTACACAAAGGCTTTAGAGTAAATTCTTAAGGGGAGAATAATTAGAGACATGGAAGTAAACAAAAAAATGGAATAAAATGTTAGATAGATTTACCAAAGACACAGAGAGTGCCAGACTGACTCAATATCCTTCTTTGATAAGCTAATTGATTTTCTAGACACAGGAAATGCAGTAGATCTAATCTATCTGGATTTCAGTAAAGCATTCGATATGGTGCTGCATGAGAAATTATTAGTTTTGTTGGAGAATATGGGGTTTAGCACAGGAACTGTAAGGCAAGCAAGGAAGCAGTGGAAGGGGAAACAATAGGTTTTAAAGGGAGAAGCATCAGGTGGAAAGAAGGGTAGCAACAGGAGTCCTGAAGTGGCTTCCTGGAGTCTAATGTGTTTTAAGCTTTCATTAATACTTTGTGTATAAAAAGTGCGTATAACATTTGCACCTGTAGGTACAACCATGGAAAACATTGCAAATAGGAAGAAGAGTTGCAATGTTCTAAGAAGAGTTAGACGATTCTGAGAGTTGGAATAACAGAAACAGGATGGGATCTACTAGCATAGATTGCTATGTCATGTGTTTAGGTAGTGGTAGTGGAATTTTTTACTATGATCTGTGGATCCGTCTCCTGGAAATGACAAAAAAGGATAAAAGCGTAGGTGTAATAATTGATGGCAAGATAGCTGTGACCCACCAATATGATATCACCATGGAAAAGTCAATGTGGAGTTCAAGTATAGCAGCTGGTGTAGTACTACTTGAAACAGAAAAACACTGATGATATTGTGCAAGGTCACACCGTCTGATCTCATGACCGATGGTCAAGAGGGGTGGATTCAAAGTCAGGCAGTTGTAGAACAGGACAATGTGACTGAGAGACTGGGAAGCTAGTCCTACCGGAAGAATTAGGAAGACCCGGCTTGTACAGCCTAAAAAATTGAAGGCTGAGATAACTATGTAACACTGTAAACACCAGGAGAGGGCAAAAGCACTTTAACCTAAAGGACAAGGCTGGTACAAGAAGATACTTGCTGGTAAAAGCTATTCATAAACACATTCAGGTTAGATTTCAGAGGACAATCTCATTCCACCAGAATAATGAATGTCTGTTAGGAGAAATGTTTTTTAAAAAGCCTGCTAATTTAAAGATGGAAAGGGATTGGTTGTAGCAGAGCTGTTCTGGGGAGACTTGAACAGCACATGCCCAAAATATTCAGTTTCTGGCACTGTTTTTTAGTCCCTTTTTAATCAGCACAGAGAAATGAAATCATAAAACTGTATGAATAAGGAAACAAACAGCCAGTCTCCTGGTTATATGTTCTATCAGTCCCCTGCTGGTGCCTTGGCTTAGAATTATTTGTGTTCATTCTCAGTGTCTCATATCTTACCAGTTCAAGTGAATTTCTAGCACATGTTTTTGCATTGCAGTTAGGTATATTGAGCTCAGACTGAAATAAAATATTCACAACTCTCTGATAACTGTGAGATTCCCTTTAATATGGATTCCAGAGGTAAATCCTGCACCCCAATGACAGAGACTTATTATTCACCTTCTAAAATGACCTTGCCTTTCATCCAGACCTCAGTGGTCAATCTAAATTGTGTTGCTTCAATAAAATGTAGTTAGCTCATGAGGTCAGAGACATTATTTTTTCTTCCCTAGGCGTAGCCTGCAGCCTTAGTTTGTAGTAAGTTAGTTGGCACTGATAGAGTGATCTCTGCATTGGAAAAACAGATTGACATGACGGGCATGAACAGTTTAGCAGGCTGGAGGCAGGGAAGCAGGACTTTACAAGCAAATTGGTTTCGTTTGTTTCATTTTTGAGAACAGCAACAGGGTGCTCTGAAATTGCATGCTGATGCGGCTGTTTAGCCATTAGTTGAAGAAGAGAAAAAGACAAGCCAAAGGAATAATCTTTGAAAAGCAACAAAATATTTCAAAATAGGCTAAAAAACTTTAAAGTGCATATTTTTCAGTGATAGGGGACAAGAGGTGAGATTGGCATCAGCAAGATGAACAGGGATGGCTACATAGGGTAGAGTCAGAGAGTTCACCCTCTATACTAATCCATAAAACATCAATTCAACACCCTGGACTGGGAGTCCATTTAGCAGACATGAGGATAACGCAGAGCGAGCACTGTAAATGCAAAACTAGAGTAAAACCAAGCAGAGTTAAATCAGGATGGTCTGCTGAGAGCTTACAGACACCACAACTGTGGCAGCGATTATACATTGCATAGCACTGTAGGGCTCTGTCCCTGCTATATACATCAACAGATCAGGACACTGCTGAAATGTCAACACAGCTGCATTTTGGAGAAACTTTTGCCTTTCATCAGGGAAGGCGTAAATTTCTCTACTCACAGTCCCTGCTATTAGGAACTTGAAGTAATTTAAAGATTAGCTGAGATGTTATTTCTATTAAGCACTCTTTAAGCCTGGCCATTAGCAGCAAATTCACTGTGAATACTGTCAGAGCACCTTTCATTTTGAAAGACAGCTTGCAGGTGAGGGAATTCCTGAACTAGATGTGATATCCTTATATTTAATAACCCGTAACAGAATTTCCTCTCCTTATTTACCCAGCCACTTTTTGAGCCCATATAAAGACATGGCATCCACACCATTGACGTGGCACAGAATTCAATAATGTATTGTGTGCACAGTAATCTCCAGAAGTATGTTTTGATCTTGCCATCATCTAAATTTATTTGGTAACCCCCCATTCTCTTATTGAAAGAGCCAGTAGATGGTAATTCCCTGTTTATATTTTCTATAGTGAAATAACAGCAGAAAGAAACAATCTCCTTGTTTGTCCATAAGCCACGACAGTCTCTGGCTTTGAGGACATGTCAGACAGTGTGTTACAGATATCCCTTTGCTGCACTGTGGAACAATGGGATGACAGAAATTAGGACAACTTGAAGACTCTGTATTTTCTGCTTTTTTTCCCTTCCCTCCATTTCCAAGACTTATTTTGAGACTGATCTGTCTTAAAATGCCACTGTAACTTGTAGGTGTTTCATGTCACCACATGGGCTGAAGAACACATAATGTAGGGAACAAGGCATATGCACAAGAAATCTATATATTTTAGCTCAGTATGATAATAATAGGAGCTTAAGTTTCACTGATTTGTTGATAATGTCATAACCTGCCTATGAATAGCATCATAGCATAGTCACAGAAGCAGAGCTAATTGAAGTCCATTTTTGTGAAACTACAAGGGAGTTTGTCCTCTTGTTTAACAGCATTCACTTAATTTACTATGTTCCACAGTAAGGATCAATAAACAAACAAACAAACAAACAAACAGTTTTTGAGTTTATTCAGCAGGGGAAATATTATGACATGAAGGATCCTGTCTCCCTATCTTATAATACCTCTGGCAATAATATATAGAAATTGTTATGAAGCCATGATCATATCCGAGACATTGAGCAAAGAAACAACCAAACAAAACTGGATTTTACATATATTCCTTCACAAGAGAGACAAATCAATCCATTCTCATAAATAATATAAAAAAGCCCTTGAACAGCTCAAAATCCAATACACTTATTAGAATGTCACTAGAACCCTGGGAACCATGTGCATAAAAACATAAGTAGAATGATCCAAGCTCCATAATTTCAAAAATTCCTAGATAAGAAGTGGTCATTAAAGATCCCGTTGGATATTATTGGAGGGCAGGGATTTAACATACTACAGGGACACTCTGCTCGCATGTTGGTCAGCTGTGTTTATTGAGAGGTTACCAAGCTTTATGCAAGGCAGATGAAATTGTATAAGGATGTGGGTAAGACTGGGGATTAGACATAAAATTTATGAGGCTGTTTGAGCAAAGAAGATAGTCAATCTTTTGTAGTAATTTATAATATAATTTTTCACAGTTTTGGATAACCTTTGTGTCCTAGCAAGGTCATATATAAAGATCTTTTTCTAAAAATAAGGACCTCCTTTATGTCTTTCTGTCTTTCAGGCATGCTTATATCCTGATGCCCAAATAAAAAAGTGCTGTGGAAAACATTCTGAGTGTCAAAATGAAGTTGATTTATGCAAATAAAAGCTGCTGAAATATCAAATTTTACTGGTCATACCTAGAGGACTTTGCATACAAAATGGGTTAAATGAAGATCACACATGCTGTTGTTCCAGCGCAGAACTGTTTAATATTTTTTAACTTCATCAGCCCTGTCTGTGCAGAATTAGTAGCTATCACGCATGCAAGAGATTGACCTGTTCTGACTGCTGTTACAAAGGCCTGTCTGTGGTCTCAAACTGCCATATAACCTCATCTTTTGGAAGGACTCCACTGAAGTTGCTGGAGACGCACAGGTATTATGTGAGGGTAGCAGGCCAGCTTCATTGTGCTCAGCCCCAATTTGTAGGTCACAAACACATCTCCTGTCTTAAATCTTTATCCAGAGCATGGAAGAACATTAGGTGTCTCTTGGGACAAATACTATTAACACTGTAACAGAGATCTCTAAACTGAGCCTTACAGCTGTTGTAACTTTGTCCCTTAAAGAACTGGTGAACTAGAGTTTTGCTTCTAGGTTCTTGCCCGACCCTGAGCTGATCCTGCTTTGAGAATGGGCATTTCACAGAGGAGTTTTGTTGTCTTTGGGATGTTTCTTACTTTCACAGTGTGCTGGTTTTGGCTGAGAAGGGGTTAATTCTCTTCACTGTTGTGCCTGTGGTGGTTGGGGACCTTTCCAGCTTCCCGCGCTCTGCCGTGTCGGCGGGGGGCTGGGAAGGGCAGGGCCATGGCGGGGGAGACTGACCCCGACTGGCCAATGGCAGGGTCATTCCATACCATGTGACACCGTGACCGGTATATGAAGGGGGAGCAGTTGTGGCTCAGGGAGGGGCGGCGTCGGGTCGGTGGGCGGTGAGCGGCTGTGGCGCGTGCGGTTTGTTTCAGTGGTTCATTCCATCCCCCCCACCCTGGGTTTCGCGCCTCTCGTTGTTTTCCTTTTTTCCTTTCCGTTGCATTTTTGGGTTTTTTTTTTTTTTTTTTTTAATTTTAATTGTTAAACTGTTCTTATCCCAACCCACAAGCATTACCCTTCTGATTCTCTCCCCCATCCCACTGGTGGGAGAGTGAGCGAGCGACTGTGTGGGGCTGCGCTGCCGGCTAAACGACAACACATAGCATCATAGAATCATAGAGTGTGCTGAGTTGGAAGGGACCGGCAAGGACCATCAAGTCCAACTCCTGTCTCTGCACAGGACATCACCAAATTTACACCATTTCTCTGAGGGTGTTGTCCAAGTGCTTTTGGAATATTGCCAGGCTTGGCGCCGTGACGCCTCCCTGAGGAGCCTGTTCCAGTGCTCCACCACCCTCTGGGTGAAGAACCTTTTTCTAATATCCAACCTAAACCTCCCCTGGCGCATCTTCTTGCCATTCCCTCGGGTCCTACCATTGGTCACCAGAAAGAAGAGATCAGGGCCTGCCCCTCCTCCTCCCCTTGTGAGGAAGCTGTAGACCATGATGAGGTCTACCCTCAGTGTCCTCTTCTCTAGGCTGAACAAACCAAAAGACTTTGTACCCTGATACTGAGCAGTATAAAAAAATACTTGTTCACACAGGTCACATTTCTGTGTCCTCAAAACCCTTCATGTGTATATTTTGCCTCCAGACCTCTGCTGTTTGTTGATGCTCCAGTAGTCCTGTGTCCAGAGACACCCAAATTCTTCTGGTTTCTCTTCCTTCTTCACACCCCATCCCTGGTGACTTGATCCACACTAGGCCACCTTGTTCTCCAACCAAGGCTACCTGTGAAGAATCATAGAACCATGTCCTGAGTTGGAAGGGACCCACAAGGATCATCAGGTCCAACTCCTGTGGAGTGAATGTTCTGCCTTTCCTCACCTAAACCTTCTCCAGCATTACTTCCCCTCTTGCACAGGTGGAGGAGAGTGAAAGTGTAAGCCATCCCCAACACTAAAAGTGGGACTTTGTGCAAGTGGTGGGGCTGAGAGGGCCACCAAATTGGTGGATTATTTTGTGAATTGTACTGTGTGTTTTTAAATAACCTCAGGGAAAAATGTATCTTATGCTGAGCATACGACTACCATAATAGTTTGTCTCATAACAAGATTGTTAGCCAGAAGGGAGAGTGAAATTGTTGTATATCATATGTGTAACTAACCATGCCTGGACAGAAGGGTGCATTTGGCATAACTTGAAACACTGATGTGTCTCAATGAAAGCTCCCCCTCAAGGCTGTGGGAATACCCGACTTGGTGCAGTTTGGGGAGCTGGAACAAACCCTGCATGTCATGCACGGAAAAGTAATGAGTGAATTACTTGAGTATTTCAGGCACAGATAAGCTTGTCTTGACAATGACAAGCGTGTCAGGAGCTCAGATTCTGCATCCTGGAGACACTAAAGCAAACGAGATGATTCTTGCTAAGTAGCTACCTTGGGGAGAATTGTCTTACTTTTATTATTTTTAAATAGAAAGCTTTTAAATACTGATTCAATAGGACTGAGTAGAACTAATGCATCAGGACCACTGAATGCTGATTTTTCATCATAATAAAAACACTGATATGAATGAGAGAAGGAACAAACCACACCAGCGTAACTGGACAGCCTATCTTGGGGGTTCGCTTCTCTGCTTTAGATTAGAGTTCCTCCTATCTTCAGAGCCCATTTAACCAAGTCCAAGTGCTTCCTTTCACTGCCTGCCATCCTAATCTATGTAAACCAGCTCAGTCAGGCATTTTTCATTGAATTAATACATATTAATGGGCAGTAATACATTTGTACTGTTGCATACATTTTCTTGAAGTACATTTTCTGTCTAAAGTATTTTATTCGCATTGCCGCATGGTAACTGCATCCACAATAACATCTTTAGTGATTATTCATTACAGGAATAATACAGCTGTGCCAAACACTGTATTTTAGTGGCTTTATTTTTTTTTAAACAGAATACACGATTATATTTGTAGACTAATCATATTATTGTGATTAACTGAAGAAAATAATTTTCTGCTCAGCTATTGAGAAAAGCAGTGGACAGGTAGAAATCAGACATCTGATACAAACAGAAATTGTTTTTAAGAAGAGATGTAAAACAGTAGATGTAGGGTTTGGACTAAGCTCAACTCCATTTTTTGACCATAGAGATTATGAAGCACACGAAATGTAGTAAATACACATAAACAGGTGCCAAATGTTATTATAAATTGGGCAAAATTGGAGTTTAGATTAGATGACTGGAAAGTTGTCCAGTAGATACATATGTCAGTTGCATTGGGGCTTCCATGTACTTACAGACCTGGCAGATATCTCACTGGAGCCTGTGTTTAAACTCAGATAAAATTGGGTATGGATGAGGGACAGTCAAACAGTTGCTCAGTGAAATGAAACGCATATGAAATAAGTAGATGTTGGACGTTCTTATGGTTCCTTTGAAATGTGAATGCTATGTAATGGAGACACAAGCAGGTAAAGAAGCTGGTGGGAGTAAGCTTGGCTTCAGTTCACACTGAGTGATCTTTTCTCTGGGCTCACCTTTCTCCTCATGCCCTGTAAGATGCCCTCACTCCGTCATGGAGTAGCCTTGGGAATGCAAACAGACTGTTTGCCCTGTGTTAGCCAATTCGCCGCCACAGTAGGGAAAAACAGATATACAAAACACCATGTGGAACAAGACTGATGGGATAATAATGAGTGTCCATCTTTCTCACTGGAAGAATTCAGCATCAATTGTTGTGTCAGCTGTAATTGTGTTGTCTGTTGAGGAGAGGCAGACAACACCATTGTTCTAACGAGGCAGGGAGGCTCTGTCCTTTCCTATCATGATTTGATATCTTTCTGAAGAGAATAAAGGCAACTCTTGAAAACTTAGCTGCAACTAAACAGGAAAACCATAATTAGCTGCAGCAAAATAATTAGTTACATAAACACCTTCAGGCAATAAGAATTCCAGTTACTCCTATGGAGGCAGTTTGACCTCACTTAGCATCTATTATCCATAACTTTCTAGAGTCTTGTTGACACTATAGTGCCAAGACCAATGGGATCTGCCAAAGTTTGTTTCCATCACTTACCAAGGAAACAGCAGTTCTACAGTTGCTTAGGAGATTAATTAACTTGTCAAATAATTAAGTAGGCAGCCAGTAATGGAGGTTCCCATTTCATAACTGATTTATCACTTCAGAAGCTTCCTAGATTTAGCTTTATGTGAAGACTTCCAAACCAAGAGAAAAATATTAAGTTATGGCTGATTTGAGGGGAGCTTTGTGTACATTTAACTTACCCATCCAGGATTTTTTCTGATTTTGTCCTGGGTTTGTGAGGAATGTGGTAGTCATGCATTAAATCCCACACAAATTTCATTGGAACAACAAACTACAAGCAATAAATGAACTTTCAGGGCTGGATGACTGCTTTCATTTTGATGGTAGCAAATTAGCATTGGCTGAATGACAAGATCAGATTTTGAAAATGAGGTAGTGCTGCAGTAAGTGTTAAAATGTTTTGGTCATCTGCTGGTCTAACGATCAGCTCGTGATCTTGGCAGACCTGGGCTCAGCTGCCTCCTCTGCTGTGCAGCTAGCTCGCTTTCCTGTGCTGTACTGGTCGAGCCTTGCAGGACTGTGAGCAGTCCTGCCTATGAGAACCACATTCAGAAAAGCTTAGTTCCCACTGCAGCACTTCTTAAAGGCAGATTTTCTGGTTTGTTTCTGCATCCAAAAGGCTGGAGTTTTCTGGGAAGCTAGTATTGACTGAGGATATTGGGCTCTTTGGAAAACCATTAGTCCTTCATCATGTTGTACCTCATCTGTGAAACAGGGATAAGCAGAATTGCCCAGCAGCCTAAGGGAGGTGGTCTTGTGGGAGATGGTGAAGTGTTCAGTGATGAGCTAAGTACTGAGTGAATTAACACTTTTTATGTACACTAGCTCATATTTGTTTCGCTTGAAAGCATTTGCGACACTTAAAGGACTTATTGGGAATTTGTAGCATTGAATCTCCGAAGTTTCACTGGGGTATTAGTTATCTGAGATGGAAGACAGTAAATAGAAATACCACGCACCATTCACCTTGCCCCTGAACATAGAACTTCAGAACTTCAGTGACATGCAGTCCTGCAAAGGCTGGCTCTGCTGGTAAAATAAGCTCATTTTCATTGATTTTGTTAGAGGAATATGCATTACTTACGTGAATATGCTGACATTTTGTTGGAGCACATGTGAAAAAAACTGTCTATTTGCCTGCCAAAGTCCTTCCCAGCAAAACAGTTGTGCTAACCTGTTTAAAGAAAGCATCCACCAGGATATTATAATCCTGGGTGAACAGAAAAATATATCAAGATATAAATCTGAGACTGGATTTTGAGGCTGCATGTTTTTCTGAGGGGACATTGGTCTGGGGCAGTTTATTCCAGCCTCTAGTTAACATGAATAATTGTTCTGTTTCAGGCTAGAAACTCTCGACTATCAATAAAGTGTGGTTGGTGTAGTCAGCCTCCTGTGGGGTACTTAATGATCCATAAAATTGTTTATGGGGAAGCTGCCAACCTGATTTTGGCCCAACCTGTGACTTCAGTTTTTATGTATCTATATTATACACATGCACATTGATATTTTTTGGCTGCAAAGTTGAAACTTCAGAAAGTGTAGGACTGTTTGTGCAAAATTCATTTGCCTCTTTTATGCACCTGGAACTGTATCATATTTCATGACATGATCACAGCTGTAACTTCTAAATCACCAGTGTCCTGTGATCCTTCTCCCAAAGTGCTGAGAGACAGGGCAACTTCATTATGGAAAGATGGAAAGATGGACAGAGCAAAGAAAAAGACTTGAGAAGAAGCCTCCACCTTCAGTGCCTCAACAGGTGTGCACAGGCTTATTGAAACACGTTGCTTCCACCTCACTTTCCTGGCCACAGTACATGCATATATGCACCTTCTTACATCCAGGCTCACCGAGGAACATGCAGCAAATACACTTCATGATTGCATTATGTGGCTGTAAAACTCAGGCACGTTTGAGCAGTGACAAGTGTATGAGGAGCACAGCCAGGACCTTGCAGACAGTTGAGACGTTTGTCTCAGATATGGCAAATGGTATAGGAACACAAACTAACTTGAGAGAATCCATTTGCCTTGTCTTTGGCCTTGCTTCACATAGCTTTGAATGTTTTCCACTGAGCAGATCAGAATGGGAATTGACAATGGAGATTGCTATCTCCCTGTTGCTTTCCCCTCCCTCACTTTAGACTAGTGCATCTCACTGGAAATTGTTTGCTGTCATAGTCGGTCTCTTTAAGGACTCAGGGAAGAACACTTTAATTAGCCCTGTTGAAGTGGCAGGAGCCAAGTGAAGCCTGGTGGCTTTTGCTCTCCTTATGTTTGTGTTTCCTGCTGTGTATACTTGCTGGCAGAATTTTAAACCTGGCTAATTGCTCTTTGTGGTGTCTAGACATCTTGAGCAAGTGCTTCTTTCCTTTCCTACTAGTGCCTATAATTTACATTTGGATGCTCCCCCATTCACCCTTCACAGTCTCCAGATAGATACATCACGCAGCACTTCATGCTCAAAAAAAGAACAGAGAAAGCTTGGAGGAGTTTGGAAATTGCACCATAATGACCAGCCATGATGTCCCAGCTTCTCCAGTTACTGATGGGTCCTTGCACCAGTTTTGCATTACTTGTGTCAGCAAGGGCTCCTTGCATCAGACTCTGCTCTTTGCCTCCCAGTCTCCCAAGGAGGATAAATCACAGACCTTTCACTGCAGAATCACTGCAGATCCAAATAAATGGTATCAACTCATTGCCCACTTGCTGTAATTCTTCTGCACAGTGAAGAAGCACCAATGATGAGGAAAGAATACTTATTTTAGAGAAGCCATCACATCATGTGACTGTAGATGTTTGTTACTCATAATGAGAGGGCCAAATGCCCTAGACTTAATAGTCAAGGTGGGATTGTGGGAAGAGAGACACTTGTAGACATAGAGCTGTGAAACTTGCAGAGGCACATCAGTGGAAGAGCTTGTAACAGAAAGGAGCTCTGCTGGCCCTCACCTCAGCATGTGAACCTCCTAGGAGGTTCAAAATAAGTGTGTTACACAGAGCTCACAACCAGTAAGCCTGACAATTCACTGCACCCTATAAGAGCGCATGGAGTTGGCCAGCTATGTCCAACCTTGCCCATACCTTCAACATCAGTCTGCTCTGCAACTCTTACACCACATGGTGGAGCACAGACATGGCCCAGGGTATCACAGGATCAGTCCTTTCCCCTTCAACTGACTCTTATTTGCTGCCTCTACTTGTGTAGAGCATGAAAGGTTTTGTAAGTGCTATTAGAAAGCAAAATCCCCCTTCTAATTTGTCCTTCAAGAGAAGAAGCACAAAGAAGCCAGATGCCCAGCATATGACTTTGGTAGATATTAGTCTAAGACAGAACAGATGATCATCTGGGAAGAAATCATCCTGTTGTTAATAGATCCTTCAGGAATATTAGCAGACTGCTCTAGCTTATGTTAGTCTCTTGAAGCTCAGCTGCTTTTTCCTTTGTACATGTTCCATATTCATCCTTCTCTTTCTCTCCGTATAGATGAAGCCATCACTCAGATTCTCTTCATCTGCCACTCCATTTCAGCAATTTTCCCAACTGATATTTCAATGATAGTCCTCCTTTTTCCTCAGTTTAGTCCATAGGATATGTAGCATTAATAGATGAATATCTAATATCCAGTTCTACACCAAGGGAAGGGAAGATGGTTTATTTCCACAGGAACAAAAATTACCTGAAATCATTGCAATTCAATTCCTTGCCTGCATTGTGCCTGGTTGGGAAAATTTGGCCCATGGCAATGAAGAAGTGAGTTTGACAAACTAATTTTCATGTATGAGCTGATTAGAATCTGTGGAGGTGTTTCTGTAGGTGAAATGCTGCTTTGCTCCTATCACAGTTGCTGTCTCAAAATTCATCCAGCCCAGTGTAATTATTAGATTAATCACCCTGAAACTCTGGCAGGATGTCACACATCAGGAAGCCATAGACTGCCACAAAATGATTATTCAAACCTTCCTGCTCCAGAGAGGACAGCACACAGCCATACCTGGGCAGAGGTTCAGTTCAGAGCTGAGAAGTTATATAACAAGTCTTTCACAAATTTTGCTGTGAAATGACTGTATTTGAAGCTAGCAAGTTAAGTCAGTTACAACTTTTGACACTGAACCAAAAATAGATACATATGTTGATGTGACAACCTTTGAGTGCTGTGACAAATGAACACTAAATTTTTTGCTGAAGTGTTCCTTGTTTTCAAGCACCTTTCCTAGTTGAAAAAGGACAATTTGTACATGCTTCCCTGAAAACACTTAGAAAAATAATTCAGAATGGCAATGCACACCCATGAAAATGGGTGTTTAAACCCCCAAATTCAATACGCAAGGCAGAAAGACATCTGGGGTGGGGCATCTTCTTGACTAATTTCTAAAGCAATGGCTCTGAAAATAGCAGATGCTTTCTTCTGGCTCCTTGCTTACCTCCCGTTCTCACCCTTAGTAAGACAGGCATTCACTCATGAAACACCAGATCAGAAACAAATGCTGGTACTTATTTATATATACCTCCCCATTAAACACCCTGAGTAATGACTGCGGAAGACGAAGGGCCCTGGGTGACTCTCTTCCTCTCACAGCAGTTCATGGGCTTCATTGTAATTATTTCCAAAGATAATTGTAAAGATAACACCATTTAAAATATCTAATGTTTAATTCAGTATTTCGGTGAGTTTCAATTACTTCCAATTATAATTCCACAGCTTTCTATTTAAAACAATTATTGTCCTTTATAACCTGTTTCAAGTCAAATAAATTGTTTGCCTTTATTCATCTTTGTCTTCTTCTATAGGTATTTATTCTAGGTCTCCCTTTAGGTTTTCCAGTTCCCCATTAACTTGTGTAACCTTTCATTAACCCCTTATGTGCCCTCTGACTCTACAACACAATCAAGCCTTTGTCAAAAGCTGTCAGTGCAGCCCCTGAGACAATCACAATCAATTAAACTCATTAAAAATCAATATGATTCAATTACAGGCAACAAGATATAACTGTGGTTGACTGAATAGTACTGGGATACTTGGAGTTAAGCAAGGCCCCTAGAGTAAGGATGAGCTTCATCTCTAGGAAATAAGGGTGTCACCAAGAGCAGTGACTTCTTATGTGAATATGAACAGAAAACAAGAGAGGGGAATATTGCTACAGTCTATCTAAAAATGGGAATACTGTGGGGTAAGACCATTGCTTGGTTCACTGACTTTGTGGAGAAACAGTGCCTGAAAGGAAAGAGTCTCCCTAAGACATGCTTGCAGTGATGTTAACCTATACTTTATTTTCTTATTTCTTTGTAGCATAAAATATAATCATGCCCTGATAACTGGAACTGTGATTTTGAAAAAAACAAAAATGTTTTATCATAAAGCTATTTGAATCTATGAAAAAAACCTCCCTTTCTATATGGGACAAGAAGAAACCCTTCATTTGCAAATCGTTGTCTCCTTGAAAGTCTTTGAAGGTGAGAGTTCCCAGTTCAATAGCTTTACATAACTGTGAGAGCTAGTGGGGAATTTAAAAGTTTATTTTCTGTAGACGTAGAATAGAGGCACTTTGTCCTTCATTTCACTCAATTTCTTATTTTTCTTGATGAAAATTTACCACATTGAAAACAAAGTCTGTTTTTTTTTTAAAAAAAAAGTAATTGTATTTCCCACAAGAAAAAAAAATACACAAGTCTTTCAATTAAAAACCACAATTTTAAAAAATCTTTTTTTCCTACTGGGATATTGCTAAAAGTGAAAACATGTGTTCTTTTGTTTGGATTTTCTTCCACAATGTTTTCATTTAGGTAGAATTCTTTTCCCACCAAATAAAAAAGGGAGTATACATTAGACTAAAAACATCCATAAATCTTAAAAAATTTCATTTGAGGTTTTTCTTTGGAAATGGAAAATTAGAGGAAATCAAAGTAGGTCAGGAAAAGATTTCCATTTAGCCAAAACAGTACCTTTGAATTAATTTACTTGCAATCAAAACACTTCACTGAGCTCTAACCACGGCTCTGAAGTCACCCGGCAGCATTCAGAGGGAGTTGATTTAGATGTTCCCATGGGTTCCCATGAATTGGAAAAATAATCAGTCAATCATCTTCCTGCTCTCAGTTTGCTGTTGTTGAGTAATTCTCAAGATCATACTATCTTCTTGCTGAAATCCTTTGTCCGGCATATATTTTTACCTCACAACAATGACTGCAGTATCTACGGCCCCAGTCCAGCAAAGCACGTTACACATATTCTTTAGGTAATGTAGTCTCCTTGATGTTAATGAGGTATTCATGTACTTAAAGTTAAGCCCAAGCTTAAGTGATCTGTTGGATGGATTCCTAAACCCTGTAAAAAGGAGGTGCTGAGATTTGGTTTGTGGAAGTGTCTGCAGCTTTTAAAGAAGTGTGGCTTGGCAGCAGTCAAAAGTTGTATTGATTAAGTAAATCAGTTTAGAAATTGATGAAGATCCACTTAAGCATATTCCTTCAAGGCTGCTTTTTAAGTGACCTTAAAGCTAATTCAATGAAAGGTTCTCTCCAAGCAGTTTAAGAATGAGGCTTGCTCTGACTGACCAAGCTCAGTTCATGAATGATTTGCTGAGCTCCTGTAGGCATCTGTAATGAGTAACAGCTTGTGCTAAAGAGTGTGAGGTTTGTCCCTGGACACCCATAAGTAATTACCTTGTTGAAGAGGAGACCTGAACAAGCAAAGTCAACTTTCTGAGGTTTTATACAAGTGGTATGCTTTATAGTAATTTTTCACATCAAAGTGATCAATCTATTGTGATCAAAGCTCCATTTCAGGTGATATAGCCTGGAAATTACTTTAATGTACTCAGCTTTAGTATTACTTACATTAAAAAAAAACCCACCATTATGTGTAGTTGGAGGGCCAAGAAGTTTCTTCCCACCTTCTTGCACTTTGTAACCTTACGGATCCCCCTGAAAAGTAGCACGTGACATCAGTCAGGTTATATAAATACAGCTATAGAGTGCAGTGCAGTGATATACCTGTCCCTAGGCGTTGTCAGAAAACCCCATGTCTTCCCTACAGAGGAGAAAATAATTATATACTTCTTGAAAGTCACCAATCATTTCAGAGTTTTTCTGCAGACCTGACACAGAAAATGTATTTGAAATGTCAATTCAAAGTGTTTCAGAGACAGGTTTTCCTGACTGGCAAAAGGACACTCATTACTGACAGTGCTATAGGGGAAAAAATGTCTGCTGAAAAATGTTGGCCAATACCCTTGCCTTGGTCTGGGAAGCAGATAATGCAAAAAGATTCTGCAGTTTGATGCAGGTCCACCATTGGGCCAAGCATATTACAGACTTAGTTGATATGAGTAAAGTACATCTAATCCAGGTCCAATTCTGACCTGTTGCACCTAACATATGCTTCAGCCACTCAGATTTGGGTGGGTTTTGGTACATGTGTAACAGGTTTTCATATTCTCTCAGCTGATCCTGACAAAACCCAATATGTGAGTGACTTATTCTGAGGACTGTCAGGTACAACAAAGTGGCACAATACATTTTACTGCTTGCTTATTAATGTCTTCTCTCTACAGAGATAAGCAATGAAATATCAATGTATTAAATCTCTAATTCATTGATTTCAGAATTAAAGTCTTTCTATTTTATCTCTGTATCTGATCACAGCCGTGCAGACACAAGGGACACGGATAAGAAATCCATAAGTACCAGTGTGTGGTTAAAGAAGGGCTATTCAAGATAATGCACAAACATTAAACCAAGGACAGACTGAAGTTAATATGCCCAAACACATTTTAACTGCTACTTAATAAGTGGATAATTTTGAGAGACTTCCTAACTCTTCTGTTTTGTCCATTCATTCTTCTACAAACCCTCTTGATTCAGGATGGAGTGGTGAAAGGTGTTGGAGCACATCAGTACCGCTTGCTGATGCTGGCTGTTCTCAGGAGCTGGGCATTGGAATCCATCGATCAGATGGGTCCCAGTGTATTCCCGTGCCTCTGACTTAGCCGGATAGAGAGGATGTGCTGACCCCTTCCTCCTCTGTCATCACTGCCTCTCTGTTGAGGGTTGAGAAGGTTCATTTCAGCTCTTCTCATCATGGTTCAGTCTGACCCCCCTCAGAGCTCTGCCAATGTATCCCTGTGCAAAGCCCAGCATCCCTGGGGCAACCCATGCAGCTCCATCCCCGAGCCTCATCCCCCTCCTGCAGCTCTCTTCCCAGCTCGGGCAGCCAAGATGACTTGGGCTGCTGCCTATCGGATCTGCCCACGCACCAGCTCTCCCCTCAACCCTCTGTGCTGATCAGTTCCTTCCCAAAATCTGCCTGCCTGACAGCCCCCACTGGGAGCATCCTGATATGCAGCCATTTATGGTTTACATTAGCAATGGGGACGGATAGTCAGGGTCTGTTCACCTGAGGCAGGGCTGCTGCTGAGGTGAAGTGATTAAAGTATTAACTGCTGGAATAGCTGTCCATCCCACTCATCTCCATCAGAAGCAATTAATATGGATTATATATATTTTGCAGGAAGAATATCTTTCCTTTAAAACCTTGGAGTAACTCCAGAGAGGATTAGGTGGAAGACTGAATGAGCTAATTTGCATAAATTAGGTAAAATGTGAATGATAATTTGTATTCAGAAAGGCTCTCTTTGACTCTTCATGATATATTGATGCCATCTGGAGAACCTAGCTCTGAACCAAGCATTTGTTGGACGGATTTTCCCTAGGCTGTTCCCACAAACTTTGTGGGTATGTTCAAAAATATTTCCCTCTCCTCCTGTTGCTTGCAGCAGGGTTAAAGACCTTTTTGTATGATCGGCCTTTTTTATTCAACAGAGGGCAATTCAGATAGCTTAAGGAGAAATAGACAGTATATTGGAAATACTCTAAATGCTGTTCTTCACCTGAGGCAAATACTCCCACAGAGTGTTACACTGAATGGCCATGTTAACATGGCAAGAGGAGACCATGGTAAGGAAATGGTCAGACTGGAATTTAACGTAATTTTTCTTTTCCCAGCTTATGTCATTTCTTTGGGAACCATGCAATGTGAGTTTCTTTCTATCTCTCTTTTTCGTTACATAGCTTTTCCTTGCCTTATACTATTTTCAGTTCCATGCCTTCTTTCATCGGGCAAGGAGATGTGCTACTGGATTTCTCACACAGTCACAGGGAGCTTGCTGCACCCTGCCCAACTCCGTTACATGCCAGAGCCAGTCACGTGGTAGTCACAGTCCCCAGTGCCTCCAGAACATATTAGCTGATTGTCACCCTCTTTCTGTCATGGAGTTTAGTGGATCACTTCCTTTTTACAAAGTCAGGGACTGAGGCAATTTGCCACAGGCATCCTTAAGTCTCCAGGGCTCATAAATACAACAGACTTTTTGCTGCCTCTTGGAGCTGCTCCTGCAGCCATCACTAAATATCTCTATGGGTGGTTAAACAAGTGGTCTGCAGGCTGTCCTCCCAGAGCTGCTACTGTTGCAGAGGATCACAGTAATGGCCTGCTTAGCCTCAGCATCACTGCTTTATACAGACAAATCATCTGGTTGGAGCTAGACTAGACAAAGGTAACACAGGCAAGGTGTTCGTGGGAGAATGAGTAAGGACCTTACGTGCCCCAAGGTTTTAGGGCAAAGAGACAAAGGGTCAGAGAAATTCAAGATGCCAGAAATGAGCAGAAAAACCTCTTTAGATGTAACCTTTTGAAAGCAGGATGGTAAAGGAAGCTGGCATCAGGCATTGAATGTGATTTATAGTATTCTTATACAATCAGATTGCTACCAACCCCTGAAAAACAATTATTTCCACAGCTCTTCTCAAGACGAATGTGTCTGAGCTAAGAGACAAACATGAACTTGGGCATGAGTCACTTGCTCATGCAATTGCCAAGTTCACAGATTGAACTCTGTGGCAAGTCAAGTCTGTATCAACTGCCCATGCTTGAGAGGCTGGATGTGAAATTATTGGAGATGAACAGCTTTTAACTAAAACTGACAAAACTGGGGTAAAGGTAATAAGATTCATTCCAAATAAACAACTTCAGAAAGTATTTTAATTGTTAAAAGGATGGATAAGAGTTTGGTGATTATGTTGTAATTGTACAAAAGGAAATATTTATATCCTGGTATAAAATTCTGAAAGGTCTGGAAAGCACTCTCAGAGCTGCAGAATTAGAGGTCACTTCTGTGTGACCTGAAGGCTGAGATGGCATCAAAAATGTCTAAGAAATTTCCGACTCTAAAACCCTGATTGTGCCTAACTCCTTTAGGCCATTCTTTTTCCTTTTGAGAACACCAGCAATGACTTTTTGTGCAACTTTGTATGTGCTATATAAACTTTTAATAGTAAATGTCAAGCTGACAATTTTCAGATTAAATGTTTTTTTCTGTTGGTGAATGTCAGTAGGTCTACTGTTTGTAGAGGAGCTCAGTTTAAATGAATTTCCCCATTTGAAGAAACCATAATTTTTTAAAATGACAAAAACATCCTATTTCCTCATTTTCAACAGCAAAGTTAATTATGTTTTTATTTCAGAAAACTCACCACCATCTAAATGAAATATTTTCAAGGTATCTAAATGAATTGTGCATTGATCTGATCTGTACTTTTTTCAGATTATTGGTTCACAAACACTGATTAATCCAGAACAGAGAAAATAATTTCAAAATCTTGCAAATTCCTATTCCTTTACTGATCTAATAAGAAATAGCACTAATAATGAATGTCATAATTATGGTGATTGTGGGGATAGTTATTGGCAATTTAAATCAAACCTCTCCCAGAAAACAGGAGGAGGAGGGAAGGGGGGAGGTGGGTGGATGATGGTTTAGAAGGATGGTTATTGATCAAGTCCTTCATGGTGAATTAACTCAGGAAGGGAGAGTTAGATTTATTTTAGCTTTATCAGTGAAGAGACTTTGAATATTTGCTTAATTTTATTGCATTTGTATGGCATAACTTGATGATTACACATGATTTATACAAAAAGCGTACTAAAGCAATTAAATACTCATGTTAGTTTTCCTGCCTCAGGAGGAGGACCAGATACTTCCTTGGGGTCTCTTCCAGCCCTGTCTTCTATGCTTCCATACCCCATAGGCCAATCCTTACAAAACTGGCCTTTACTGGGCTGGGCTCAGAGCCACCTGGGCAGTAACAGGAATCTCCATTAAGATCCATTTTGAGTCCAAAGAGCATTTGAGTAGGTGGTTCAGCCAGGCAAAATAAGAAGCTCTCCTAGGCTCTCCCTAGACTCTAAGATAAGTTGTATGCAAGTGTTTTCCAAACTTTTTCAATTTGCCGGCCTCTGAAATCTACTTGCTTTCCACCTGTAAGCCCTATTCAGCAATTCTTACCTGAAAAGCCAATAGTTTTATGGCTTTGCAAGATTTACAGTTGCCCACTGCAAATCCTTCAGAAATAACCCACAGACCCTCAGTCATCCTTGGGTCAGTGGGTTGAAAACCACTGGTTTGCACCAAAGGACCCTCAAAGAAGTCCTGCAGAAGGGTGGTGTAGGATCCTGAATGTGCTGAAACTAATGGGACAGGCACATATCTCAGCTAGAGATAATGAAGTGGAGAAGTATTCATGTCTTTAAAACTGCCCACTTGGGTACTGGTAGCAACACAGCTCTGCTTGACCTAATTTACTTTATTCTCAGGCAGATCTTACAGCTCTGTGCTGCTGCTCGGTACCGTGGCACTGCCAGAGCCACGCAGTTTACAGCAACCTTGCGACCCAGCTACCTCTGCCGCACTGCGGGCACTAGCTCTCAGGGTGAGGAGGGCAGTGCAGGCATACCGAGCATCAGGGCTGAGCCAATGCTTTCCTTGCAGTCCTGGGGACCTTTCCTATGTGTTTTAGTACAGAAGGCTTCAGAACTCCCTGCCAAGGAAAAACACTGACTTCTTTGGGATAACACTGAAAAGTCCCAACTCTGATTAAAGTTGGCTTGTTTTCTTACCCCCTCCGTAGTTATATGTAGGTATAGGATTCGCCTACATCTGCTACACTTTTCCCACCGGAGAAAACATTGCAGCAGTACTGAGAAGAGTCTAATCAGGTATTAAAACCAAAGTGAATTGCACTTGCTGTAGAAGCAGGGGTAAATTACTAGTGCAATGATAGAGCCCCTCTCCTGTTTTAATCCATTTTAATCTCATTGTTGAGTTAATAAAACCTATTGGTTTACTAAATCAATGTAGGGTGTGATTCATTGTTATGCGCGCTGGTACACAGATTCTAACGCAAACTCTCTCTGCTATAGACTGGAGCATTACTGATCCAATGGAAGTTGGCTCCAGGGAAAAATTACCTCTTACCAGTTGTCATAGAAAGATACTCGCTATGGTAAATTTTTGCTCATGTGAGACAAAGGTTTTATTTGACTTTGTTGATGGCGACCGCACTTGAAATATTTCTACAAATGATTTAATCTACAAACAGAAAAGAAACCTGCCTTTGTTTGAGTTCATATTGGATTCATTTGTGACCATTAAGCAAAACAGCGATGTCCTATAATGAAGAAGGATTAGCAGGGAAACAAATATATTTGTTAGTTTTATTCTTCCCCCCCATTTATTAGAACAAGCCTGTGTTTCCAGTTTGCATTTCATTTTCTTTATGGCAGGCTGCTGGAGTTGAGACATAAGTTAAAAAGATAAATTTATATAAACTCTGAGTTTTTGCTGTTTTTCTGTCTCAGATCATATCATTCTTGCCGACTGCCTTCATTTAGGAGGGTCAATCTGTATTTTACTAGAGAAGCAGACACCATTTTTTCATGCTGTTCCTCCCAATAGCTCTCTGAAAATGATGAAGTTCTATGAGCTTAAAAAGTATTTCTCTATTTATAGCTTTGCAGATATCAGAGTTTTGACAGAACCTTTTTCTTCTTTAAAACCCCTTTTCAGTTTTTGGTTTTTTTATCTTTAATTTTTATAAAAGGACTTGGAACGGCTTGAGCCAGAAAGTGCTGGTCCCTTAGGGGGTGTACACTGGTTTTCCTGATCAATAAAAAGCATCCCATCTGTCACACCCCATGTAAATCTGTGCTATATGCAGCCACAAGTCCTTGCAAAGAAGAATACATCCCAGGGTAACAAAGCCAGGACTCCCAAGGACTTCATGACAGCTGTGAAGGACTCCAGGCTCTGACACATGATCAAGCGAGAGCAACTTAAGTTACCAAATATCAGAAGAGCTGAGGTAGCAGTCTGGGCATACGTTCTTGGCTTGTGAAAAAGGTATAATAATGCAATTTAACTTAGCTGACAGTGAAACAAAGTGAAGCTACACGATATTATTTTGCATTAGCTCCAGGCAAACAGCATATGTATGGACAGGTACGTTCACTCTGCTGATGTGCAATAACATATTAAGCCTCCATGACCTGACGTTTTATCCAAACCCTCAGATCTTCTTGCTTCAAATATCTCAAGCTTTTACCACATCAGCTGAAGGGGATTCTTTAGCCAAGGTTGATCAGGGAAAGGCAGCAGTGGCACACCACCCCCTGTGCAGACTAATGTAGTGCAGAGAGATTGCACTAAGCTAATATGGATTGGGAGAAATAGGGATGGCCACTAAAACTGCCATCTGGCAATGGGAAGATGATGGAACTGGGAGGGCAAAGGTTGATATTTGTTCTCTGCATTATTTATAGAATAGCAAATGAAAGAACAAGGCAGGCACGCATATGAACATCTAGTTGGTTGAGGTTATGTTTGGCTCCTTATTGATTCCCTGATTTGCCCGGATCCTTCCCATTATTTTTTACAGGCTGGGATTATATCTGGATGATAAATTGTCTTTTTCTTCTAAAGTTGCCTGGTGAATGGCATATGAAGGTGTTGCTCTCTGCAGCACCTTCTGGCACTACTCTAACACAATTACCAGGAGGTGGGGGACAGCCACAGGCGATGTGACCTGCCTGGCTCAGCAAGTGGGTTTGTGGGAGAAAAGAAGTAGGCAAGGAAGACAAGGACAGAGGTCCCACCTGGATGAAGTAGGTAACTTCCCTCATCTACTTGCTGCATTGTCATATCTTGGGGATCAGAAGTCCTAGTGATGGATTAAATACAGCAGAAAAGGGTTGGCAAATTCTTCCTATAAAACTCTTTGCTCAGTTCAGCAACAGCTGTGGACGGCAGCTGATCTTCTAGGATGCAGTGCTTCTTCCTCCCAAGACACCCTGTGTGCTGGGGTGGTCTGGAAAGGTTTTTTCCCAGCATCCATCCCTCTTGCTACCTTTACTTTCTCATTTTCCTCTTGGATCATGGGTTTCAAATCACCAGTCCACCCTGGTTTATTTTTACAGCGACAGACCTGGCAAGAACTGGATCAGTAAAAAGATCTGATGACTGAAATTCCTGCTACAAATCACTGTCAGACTTGAGAGATGTCTCTTCTGCTATGGAGCTGTAGTAGATGTGAATGCACGTAGACCTACCAGAAGAATCTATTCTTCTAGTCCGTGGAGCATTTGCAGTTCTTGACCCAGGGTTATATCTCCACACAAAGAACAGGAAGGGAGGGGGGAACAGGGGAGCAGGAGACAGAGGGAAAAAATTAGGACACTAGTACCTATGCTCAGTGGTACTGATATAAATATGGATTCAGTTTTTCTGCTGAGAGTAGAAGTGATAAGCAGGATCTAGGGGTGTATGACAGCAGCAGGCTGCTGAGGTTCCCCTGATTTTACACACTCAGGTAAAATAATCATTAAAAAGCCTATGTAGAAAGGTCTGACAGTTCTGGTGTGTCTCTGCTACTCCCAGTGCAAAGCTCTTTCCTTGTGCACATTTGTATGAATACACCCATGTACCCTCGAGATTGGATCTATCTTAAAATAAATCCCCTGGTGACTCCTGCAGCACAATCTCAGCTGGTAGCCACCGCTCTCAGCTGGCTGTGGCTGAACACTATGTGAGTAATGCTTTCTTGTTCCCAAAACAGGGCAGATCCAGCAAGGAAGAGCCACAAACCCTGTTTTGTGTCAGGGCCAGGAAAAAGTCTTCATGCCTAGAGCTCATAGGCAGACAACTCAAATTGCCGGCACAGAACTAAACTCTGGAGTCCTCGTAACACCTGGAGGATTGTTCTTCTTAACCTACTTGCATTTTATTTTATTCATGTCTTATTTCTGCCTCTGCCACTCGAACTGCTAAGTTACAAATCTGTCTAGCAGAAGAATCTCTGCTCCTCCAAATGGCCTCCCTGGGCTTTAGAACTCCATTAATTAGCATCGTTTAAATGGTTGGGTAATATTCGTTTCTCCTTTTTGAAACCTTTTCCCCAAGCCCTAATTTTAATAAAGCTGGTGCTCATGAACATTTGAATATTAAAGCCCTTGGTTACAGAAAGACGAAAGAGGCATTTTAAGAGAGCTGAGCAAGGATTACTTAAATGGCTGACATAATTTTGTGTGTGTGTGTGTGTGTGTGAATGTGCAGCACCTCTGAGATAAAACATTGTCTCAAAGGCATTTCTGTGTCAGTGTGTATAAGGTCAGAATAACTGTAATTTGGGAGGCGGCTGTGTCTGTCAGGATAGCAACAACATCAGGGGCCCTGAGGAAATGTAGTACCATGCAATATGTTTAAGTGTGGATGACAATTTATTTCAAAACACACCAGAAAGGGTTGTGTTTGCTTTGTATAGTTGCACGCACTGTTTCAGGTGTGACAGGTGAACTGGAAGTTGCCATATACTTAAAGATCTTGTTGTGGCAAGGTTGTTCTGCATTTTTTATTGAGAATATAAAATTGGAGTTTCTTCACTCAAACTTTATAACCCCACAAGCTCGGGCTGATGGTACAAAGGCAGAAGCACTGTGCCTAACTTCAAAGCACTTATATGATGGGGATGATGCTACTAAAATCGGGTAGGTATCGAATTTTTTGTTTTCGTTATCATTAAAGACCTCCAGTTCAGCAGGGTGTCACTAGCAGGGATTTCCCCACCTTGCTGGCAAGGTTCAGCTTTGCCCTGGAGGAACCAGATGGCAGCCTGGACTGCGTCACTTCTTTGTTTTCTCCTGAGGCTGCCAGCAGAGGTGTCAGACCGATGATGCTTTTTGTTATGTTGATACATCTTGTCAACTCTGGACAGGGCACAGGCTCTCTGATTCATATCTCACAGGCTAGTGGATCAGATGGTAATGATTTCTGTCTTATCACAAATCTAAGGCTCCGTGATCAGTGAGGTATAAGTGTTTTTTCAGATACTTCACCCTGCTTGGGCAAGATTTACAGCAGTTTCCTCGCTGAAAGGCTTTATACACTATCAAACTTCTTCCAAGTCGGAGAGCTGCCTATCAATGGGGTGTTATTGGCTCAGAAGGCAGCTGTGTTTTCCCACTAGATGTAATGGCACAGCCATGATTTGTAGCTGTTGTAAAATGATGATAATCTGTTATTCACGGCCCACCGAAGATGGTCACGGGGTTTTGCTGAGCTGTACCTACTACCCAAGCTAATATAATGTCTTAAAAATAGGCTGGAAAATTGGTTCTTCTTTTAGTTCATCTGACATGCCCTGATCTTGCTGTCCTCTCTGCTGTGGCCATTGCTGACCCTGAAAGCAGACTGCAAAAACCTTGGGGAGCCAATCCCACCCACCAGCTGATTCACACACTGGTGATGCTCCTCACCTCTGGTGGAGCTCAGCCTCACACTGAAAGACTCAGGTGAAAGAAATAACCTATTTTTCAATAGCTTCTTTCTCTGTGTTTGAGTCAGTGACAGATTTGAGCAACAGTTTCAATTCTTAAGTCATTTTCTTCTTAACAAAAAGGCTTTTCAGGAAAGCTGAAGCATTCTCTGTCTCTCTTGTGCAGGAGCAATGCTCTGTGTGACAAGAATAACTGCGCTGCATTGAGTCCTTGTCCCTTCTGCCAAACTGTGGGCCTCTATACACTTAACCTTAAGGAGTTGTTCCTTAGCTAACCCCACTCAGAACAGTCAGGGGAGGTCAACATTGCACACTGACTTGCAGACAGAAGGCCAGCATGCTGTTTTTGGAGATCAGCATGTTGAATTTGGAGGAATTGCAGCAAAAAGTTAATGCAGGAGAGCCATCAAGCTTCCATGCTAGACCTAGGGTCATGAAGATGGCTCCTTGCTCCTGTGTGATTTCCCTTTAAACCACTGAAAATGTATATGGTGCAGAGAATCTATCTACAGGGGTCTGATTGCAAAACTGGGATTTATATGCAAGCTTTGCATGGTCACAAACCCCACATGAACATGTAATCCTGAAATTTGACTCCTCTTCCTCGTTTCTTTGAATCGCCTCTGTGGTCTGGGCTTGTTTCCAAAGGATACCTTCTGCAGTGCAGATGGATATCGGGTGAAAGAGAAGTTAATTTGGATTTGCTGCAAAATAGCCTAAATGCAATTGCAACTGCTCCTGAAAGGGTGAAGTCAAATAGGTAATATACAGGAGAAAATGTATGGTTAGAGAGGCAACAGCCCCACTGTGGCTCTTCAGTTGCATGTGGGTCATGAGCAGTTCTACATTCCATGGCTTCCTTTTGAGAGGCAGCCCCGCATCCTGCAGCAGAGGAGCCCAGCAGAGCAGCAATCATTGCACATTGCTCCTGAAGCTCCCCTACCTTCCAGCTTACCCCAGGTGTGTGGGTCCTGGATGTGAATATTTTGGTCTCTTGTTGGGAAAATCAGAAAATTTACCCTCTTACAGAAGATTGGACTTCTCTACATAAAGCAAGAGCAATCAGCTGCCAGGTCAAGGGACACAACAGCAAATGTAGTGTGAGAGACAAGGCATTTTGCTGAGGCTTATGTAGAGTTTTATGAGCTCCATCTATCCCAAAATGTGCAGGATGTGTCTTCCTTATTTTTTGCACTGAGTGATCTTGTGCTTTTCTTAAATTTTGTTTGTGGTTAAAACGTAGGATGGTTTGTTTTAAAATGTGAAAATCTCTGTCTTGTCCACAGTCATGTTGCAATAGAAATTTGATCTTGAAAGACAGAAAGAAAAAAAAGAGAGAGAACAGGAACTTTAAATGCTCAAAGTAAAATATTTGTTTTCTCTATCTTATTCCTCTGCATTTAATAAAATAATTGCCTAGAAGTGGAGACCCTTCCAGGTGAGATGGAGAAGAATACATTTTTTTCAGAGAGAAGCATAATAGGTGAAAGAGATTATTACTGGTTCTAAGTGCAGAATAAAACCCAGCTTCAGGCCTTCTTGACTTAGGATGAAAACATCTTTTCATGGTATCTATGCATATGGAGGGAAGTGAATCTTTTTCTCTTGTAGTAATTGCATTTTTAGTCACAATTGCCTGTTATCTTTGCATTTCCCACAGGTGGAGATATCGGTTTCCACGGAGGGTTTGCTGTAGCTGTTCATCTCTCAGAACCCTTTGTAATATTATGAAATGCCAGGCTGCCAAGTAATCAGCATGTTTTTTTCTAATGAACACACATGCACAGGCAGTAATTTGTTTATTCAACTCCTTGTGCAGGTTTGCAAGCAGCAGCATACAGAGAGACCAGATTATGGTTCAGGGAAGAGATGGAGTCCCTTCTCAGGGATTGCCCTGGGAGCAGATCCAAAGGCCATTCATTCACTGGCAGTCTGTGACACCACCCTTGGGAATCTCTTTAACTTCCCCCATTCAAAGAATTTTAATTCGAATTTTTACTTTCTTTATCAGGAAGCCTTTCCTGTATCTTTCATGAAGTCTGTTTGTCAGACTGGATATAATTCTAATCACATAAGTTTATTTTTCCCTTGATCTCTATTTCTACTGCAGTCTGATGAAACTGGTTGGGTCAGCTTCCCATTTGTTAATAGGCAGATTCACTTTCTGATCTTCAGTCACACACAACACAGCAAGAAAAGAGCTCAAGGGGGTGATCAAAACTCCTCACTGAAACCATTTCTGCTTATTTTGTGTTTTGCAATTATTCTTTTTCACTTTTTCCTTTAACATCATGGAACTATTGAGTCAAAATTAGGTTGCCAACATCACTTAAAAATAGATGAACTATTTTAAATCCCAAGTCACTGTTAGAATCCATAGGCAGCCTTAAAAAAAAAAAAAGGCAAACACTTATTCTCAGAATCAGCATAATTGGTAGTTATTCTTTGTTTTACCTAACAAGCCCTGAATTTTATATTACCACTTCTTTTTTTTTTTTTTCCCACTGGTGCTGGTGAATATCATAACCGTGGAAGCAAAGACAGGATGCCAAAATGGTGAAGTAAAAAATTATTAATCTACTTTCCTCTTCTGCTCTGGCATCAGCCTGTTGGGAGGAGAGGAGTGTGAAGGTGAAAAGGGCAGGGAAACAATTTCTGAAAACCTGTGCAGTGGCTACAGGAGAACAGCATGAAAACAGTTCTGAAACTCCTTGAAGCATTGTTTTAATCCTGTGATAACCTCACTCAAACTATACTTCACCTCCTTTTTAGATTCTACTACAAAAGAAAAGGGGGAAAACAGACCAATGAAGAGGGATGGGAGAGATTTTTCTATATCATAGTCTTTTTCAGAAACTCAGTGGTAAGAAGAAAAGAACAGACTCATTCCCAGGCTGAACTTGGGGCTGTACGCTTAATGAATCACAGAATGGTGGGGGTTGGAAGGGACCTCTCGAGATCACCTCGCCCAACCCTCTGCTTGAGCAGCACACCCAGAGCAGGGGGCACAGGAACGCGTCCAGGCGGGCTGTGAATGTCTCCAGGGAAGGGACCCCACAGCCTCTCTGGGCAGCCTGTGCCCCTGCTCTGGCACCCCCGAAGTGAAGAATTTTTTCCTCGTATTCAGATGGAACTTCCCGTGTTCCAACTTGTCCTGTCATTGGGCACCACAGAAAAGAGTCCAGCCCCATCCTCTTGACACCCGCCCTTCAGATATTTACAAGCATTGATAAGATCCCCCTTCAGTCTTCTCCAGGCTGAACAAGCCCAAGTCTCTCAGCCTTTCCTCATAGAAGAGATGCTCTGCAAGCCCAGAACCAGTCTTTGTCAACCAGATCCCATCCCATAAGCTTAAAGAAAACTGATAGTAACATAGAGCTGGTAGTCTTGCCCCTGGATGTTGCTTCCATTTGGGGCTGTGGGCACTGAGCAGCCAGAAAACGGTGGTCCTGGCAGTGGTTTGGAAAACAAATGGTTCCTGGCCTTACACATTATGTCTTCCTGCAAGGAGAAGGGAGTCATGAAATCAAAACCTTCATTGCCTCAAAGCAGAGACATCTACATGTGACATCTCCTAACTTGATGTGTTTTCAATGCAGTTTTATGTGATTGATGGTTTGGGCCCCTTCCATTTACCTGCCAAAAGTTAATGTAAATGCTCCAGAAGTTTGCAGAGGAAATGAAAGCCCAGGATGTTTCTGAAATCTGGGAGACAATTAGTGTGATTTACATCCTTGGCATTACAAGGAGCTTAAAATTTCTCGTGTTCCCATGAAACATTATTGGAGAGGTGGGGGTTTGCGAAAATTATATTGGCTGAAATACATCGATCAGGATGCTTGTGAATAGCGTAGCTGCTAACGCAGATGGAAAGCTGATAACAGGCTAAGGGGGTTTCAGATCACGCTGCTGCACAAGGACATACTTTTACAGATGCTGGAACTGCTGAGCTAACTGCTTTTCATTTGAAAACTACTGCTTTGAATGGGCAAGAAATGTTTTTGCTATACTTAGAGGTGGATTATGCGATGGGAAAAAAATAGAAGGGCTAGTTCATGTGCCAGCACATGAAACTGCCTCTGAGTATTGCCAGAAAAGGAGAAAAGAACAGAAAAAGCTTCTCAAAATCTGACTTTAATGAGGAGCAGGTGTGAAATTTGCACAAATGTAGGTTGCAGTGTGATTCTAGGGGAAAGGCAACATATTGTTGCATAATAAGAACACAGAGGAGCAGAGAAGCGGGAACCTCTGGACTCCAGGCCTTAAGATTTAATTTGGTGGCACATAATAAACTAGTCAATGGTTGCTGTTCTCAGAGATCAGTCACTCTCATCATCAGGACTGTCTCTGCACAGTTCGGTGGCAGGATTACTGCAAATTGGGAAGGTCCTAGGGGCACTGGGTACAAGGAAAATGCTGCTTGATAGAGAGGAGCATCTGCAGGGTGGAAAAGCCTCGGCACTGGAGGCTCTGGACCAGAACAAAAACACAGGGCAGTGGCAGACAGAAGTGAGGGATGCTGGTGGAACAGGGCTAATAGGAGGTTTCCATCTTTCCAGATTATTTAGGGAACCAGCCAGTGTAACGGTGCCTTTAATTTTTTAAAGTACAATTTAACTTCACACATTTTTGCCCTGTATAACCTCCTCTCGCCTCCTCCCAAAGAGATCATTTCAGTCCACACCGTTGAGTCGCCATGGAGACTACAGCCATGTGATGGCAAGACGTGACTCCACACTGCCAGAGCCTCACCACTTAATTATTTATTAATAGGCTTTTACCCTTGTAGCCTCAAGAGATGCAACATCTTGTTACTAAGGCTGGGAGAGAAACAAGAAACAGAGGCACAAAAAAGGGTGGAAAAACACAGGCAATTACAAATAATTAATTAGAAGCACTATAAACATGCCAGAAAACATGTAATAGGAGTGGAAATTGAACTCAAAAACTTATAGGTCAATATTGTTTAGCTGAGGAAATACCTGGCTTGTTAGAGGAAAGACAATATATGGGAAGGTAAAGTTTGTGGCTTCAGTGTTTGCAGGGTCAGTTTGCTATGTGCCCACTGCAATCTGCTGGGGGCCTTCATGGAATCATGTTGTGCACGTTCGCAGCTGGAAATGAACCTTAACAACTAGATCAGCTTCTCCTGCCTTTAAAATCTTGCTATAAAGATTTCAGTCACCCACGTCAGGAATAAGGACCTTGGGGACAACAGGACCATGTGGCTTTGATGACTGGTCAAAAATTCTGAAGCACAGGGGGTCTCTGGCAAACATTTGTGAAAACTGGTCATTGTCTGAATTTTTTGTTTAAACAGACTTGGCAAATAATGGGTCAATTCACAGGAATGAGTGACAGTTTATAGAAAAGGTCAAGATGCACAGGAAGATTTCCTTGCTTTGCATTTATTTTAATTGAACAGCTAATCCAGCCTATTATAACGGAAAATTAGTAGAGGCAAAACACTTATCTGAGTCATCTTCTTTGTATCTCTGCTTTCCCCCTAGATATTATAAGAGCTACAGCATTGGCAGACCAGGTACCATTTTTGCTGAAGTCTTCTGCCCAATCTAATTAACCCAACAACTTTCTTAGGGATCCTTGTGACTGCTACAATTGGTGACTTTACACTAGGAGGAGACTGAGAACAAGCTGGCACTTTTAGAGGGCTTGTAAGGGGACATTTGTGCCCTGTAGATAAATATCAGACATGACAAGACAATGCACTGGGCAAGAAAAATGAAAATCTTTTCATAATATGTCTTCAAAGGGGAAAAAAAAAAATCCTTCAACCCAAGCAAAATATAAAGCAAAACTAAAGGAAATACACGGCACAGAGCCAAGCAAATTTAAGGAACAAATCTAGCAAACAATGAAAAGTAACAGCTCTGACCAAAACCAACCATTAAATGTTAAATGCTGCTCTTGTAACTGACAACACCAACAACTTTAAAGGGCTGTTTAACAGCATGTGTATGTGTGTGTGGGGAATAGTTAGCCTCTCAAAGGGCTGACTGTAAATTTGTATTTCTTGTGTTTCAGTTTGGGTTATTTTTGTGGGATTTGTTTTTTGGGTTTTGGATTTTTTTTTTTTTTTTTGTTACAAATGTGTGGTAATTGAAAGAGAAATCTAGAGCCCAGCTAATTACAATGAGGTTGGATCTGGTCTGCATCTGGTCTGCATGGGCATGAAGGACTGTGGACATCAAGTGCCTGCTTGCCCTCTAAGCTATAGGGCAGGTACACATGGAGACACCTCTTTCTACCACACATGAATAAGGCAAAAAATCTTGTGGTGATTGGACAGAGAGGTGAGGCAGTGGGGGACAAGGAATGGAAAGGATTTTCTGATATTCTTGTGCATTTTGAATAGCATTTCCATTCTTTCCTCTTCCCTTTGCTTGTAATGCGCTCTCAAGAAGCATGATGCATTGCTGGCTGCATACGTAGACACACAGTGGCCTTAAGTGGGCTCTTGGTATTTATCTCCGACATTATCTAGTGTCCAGGCTTTTGACATTTAAGCATCTGTGAGTCTTTATTTCATATTTCTTCATAATTTCTTCCCCCTTTGAAGAAGGACAGTGCTTGAGCCCTCCTGTTCTGCACAAAGGAGCCTAAGGGAAGGACTTCAGGTACAGACAAGCCTGAGACAACTCCCCAAAACTGATGTCTTGGTCTTCCCCAGAAGTGTACATCAAACTACCACCTTTCTTGCTAGGACTAAATGAGAACAGGCTTGAAAGTTTTTGTTCATGTGAGCAAACCACAGAGCCAAAAGACTTGTTCATGGTGTAGGAAACAAAGACTCAATCTACCCCTTTTACTTTGCTGCTCCACTCTTATCCTCTTGTCTGTCCCCCAAGAATCCCAAAGTGTCTGTCAGTTTGTCTCACCAACCCCTGTTGACTCTGTGGCACATTCGTAAGGATTCATCCTTTTCCATCACCCTGGAGGTTTTGGGAACAATTCCTAAAAGCTATTGTATTCTCCAACATTCGCGAGGCTATT
Organism: Phalacrocorax aristotelis; assembly: GCF_949628215.1. NCBI lineage: Eukaryota > Metazoa > Chordata > Aves > Suliformes > Phalacrocoracidae > Phalacrocorax > Phalacrocorax aristotelis. The sequence goes on from NC_134282.1 coordinate 47,246,194, forward strand.
CTCTAATCAGTACAGCAAGATTAACCTGCCATTAAAAATATAATTGTTCTTCAATTCGCACTTCTTTCTTAAATGGAGGCTGAGCAGAGCTCCAAAGCCCTGACTAGAACTTTGCTGCAAAGCCTCTGGCAACAAAAAGCTTATTATTTGCAAAAGAGGGGATCCTAATTGGAAAATATGTTGGAGAGAAAATACTGAATCCCCAGTAATCTCCTTCCAAAATGATAATGTATGTGGTATAATGAATATTAATGTATCATATTTATGAAATGGGGACACTGGAAAGTGCAAGATAAGTTTTCCTTCTTTGTGCATTGTACTTGGCAAATAACACTCCATGGAGTCACATTCACCCAGCAGTCACCCCGCACATCTCTGTCTCAGACACAGCTGAGCTGCTGCTAAACAAAAATGAACCCCAATTTCCTTTATGTATGACCCTACAATAGCCACCATCCCATCTCTGGCATTCCCTACCCACAAGCCTCTTCTTGCTCATTACTCATTTCATCCAAACATGACACTCCTCACACAGCATTGCCCATCCCTGTGAAACCAGGAAGACTCATGAACATGGACCAATGCTGCAAAAACATCCAGTTGTTCCAATTTCCACTATCTCTAAACACTAGATATCAACCTAAATGATCTTGGAGAAAGTGAGATTTTTTAACTCTATTAACGTTAAATTTCAACATAATTCAACTAGATTTTAGAGCCAGATTTTTCAGCCCTTCCTCATCAGTGGTTGCTCAGTCCCTCTTGAAGACACTAGAACTACTTGTGTGAGTGGGTGCTAAGCCAAAACAGTCAAGAACTCATAATCAAGCCTTTACTATTTGGCTATTAAATGCTAAGAAGTGCCCGAGTTTGTCCTGAAGTCCTTAGTGGAGATGCTGTTACTTAGAGAACCCCCTGTATTGGCTAAATTAGTGCTCCAGCACTGTAACCACAATGCATAAAGTTTTCTAGGACAATTGATTCTCCCTTAAGTATAGTTGTTACCTGTTCTGGCAGACTTCTTTGTAATTTAACTTTGTAGACTTTAAAAATAATTCCCAGAGAATTCAGGTTTATTGGGGAAATATATTCTCTTATTTACTTGCTCATTCCCACACTAATATCTTCCTGCTATCTGCTTCCTTTGGAATTAAGTGGTTAACATAGTTACTGTGTAGAAATGTAGATTTCCCCTGACATCTCTTGGAGTGAAGAAAGGATAATTTCAGACATTTTCCTCTTTAGGTAATGCATCTGCCAGAGCTATCTCAATATTTCTATAGGACAAATGAGACTGACAGCCTGGGAGAGCAGGAAGGGAAGAGCCATCACACAGATAAAAGACCAGGGTGGGACTCCAGGGATCTGCACTCTGCACTGGTTGTGAACTCAGTGTGTGACCTTAAGAAAACCATTTAATCTCCCTATTCCTTAATTCTCTACCTGTCAAGAGTTATACTTTCCTTCTACTCTTTTTCTACCATGTTGGTGCAAGTTACAAGCTCTTAGATATAGTCTCCATCTCACCCTGTCATGTTATTTAGCAGAAGGAAGCACCTATCTTTTCAGGGGCCTTTAGAAACTTGAGTAGAGATAACAATAACAACAATGATAATGGGAAATAACATCCTCAGGACTACAAAGGTGATTCCCTGTCTTCCGATTTCAGTTCACATAATCCCCACAGAGAATCAAAGTATTGCAATCATCATGTGGTTCCGCTAGGATTACAGAAATGATTCACCTACAAAATACTTCATCAGTTAGTGCTCCTAAGATGATGATTTGAATGTAAGGGTTGCTCCAGGGCTGTCATAGCTCTTTACAAAGGTTGAACAAGGATTGTGACAGCAAGTCATGTGCTCTGGCTTTAAACTTGGTCCCTGCTACTTTGGATAAAATAAGGTCTCAGCAACCTGCAGCTCAGAGGCTGTAGCACAGACAAGACTATCTTTGAATACATCCATGACAGGGTGCCATACACAGGACATAGCGGCACACGTCCTGTAGGGACAATGGGACATATCGCATTGCAATAGCTTTGGGATGTGCTGCCTTCACTCTACCTCCAGCAGATGCTAGGATTTGCATCCACAAGTGTTATTTCAGAAAGCATCTAGCACTGTAAGAACACACCTCCCCCAGGCTATCCAAAACCTTCAACCACTGCCATTCAGGGCAATCTCTATATATGGAATAATTATTTTAATCAGGAGATGTGTTAGAAATAGGATACGTGCAGCTGTTGTGTGGTTCCCTGCACTTTCTGGAATGGCTGCCTGAAAAAAGTGAATTAAAACTCTAGGTGGAAGGGTAGTTGTCATGGAAACTGCATCATTGGAAGCTTCATTTCAATCTTTTCTTCCTTCTGATAATTTTCTACCCATTTTACCACTCTGAACAGCTACCATTCCGTCTGGGTTCTTCCTCACCTTTATCAAACTATGCATGATGCCACAAGCCATGACTCTGGGTTTAGAAGTGAACCTAGTGGAATGAAATATGGAAAAACAGTGCCAGCGTTGCACTGGGAGGCAGTTTCATGCAGGTCATGAGAGAAGCTGACTTCACCTCTGGCTCAGAGGCTGAGCAGAAGACCTCAAGGTGTGTGAAGAGTGACTCTTACTGTGCTAGCGTTGGCAAAAGCCACCCCAGTCCCTGCAGAACTGTGCTGTGAGTGCATTGCTCTGGTGGTGCCAGGTACCATCTCAGGTGTGCCTGCCTGGGAGAGCAGGGACCACCGGGCGCTTGAACAGTTCTTCACAGGCTCATGGTGCTCGGGGAGTAGGAGGACAAACGATGGTTTTCTATCAGCTAGGTGTCATTTGGAAATAAGAGTGGCATATGAGAGAGGTCATCTTCCACGCTGTGGCCTTGAGCACAGCAGGTGACACTAACCAAAATTTTCTGTGAAAAATTGTTTGTGCTAAGGACTAACTGAGATTAAGTGCCTTGGTGTGTCTCTGTGACAGTGAAATAAACCCAAATTAAGCCACCTTCTGAGATGAAAGAGGGCAATGCAGTTCCAGGTCCCTGGGACTGGAGTGGGATATAAAGAGTGTTTTCTGCAGCTGGAAAGGGAGTGGGGAGGGATGTTGGAAGGACCAAATTTACCCAACATGCAAGTTAAGCAGGATATGGAGGTTAGTTTGCCCTGCTTCTGGAAAAGCATGCTAGCTGGTCTCTGGCAATTGCAGAATCATATGTTGAAGTCTTGAATGACAGAACTTTTGAATGCTTCTCTGAACCTTGCTAGGTTCGCACACAGTAATCCTGTTTCAGCCATGAAGAGCTGGATAGCTGTAGCATGGAAAATCCCTCCAGAGGACTTGAGGACAGTTTGCTTTGTAATGTTGCAAGCCAAAGGGAGGACCTAAAAGTTAATTTCTCTGCCTCCTTGTCTGGTCTGTGGATCTGATTCTTCCAGACACTCCAGGCTGTACAAACTTGTGTTATCAGATTTGTCTGGCTGTTCTGGATGTAACATCTGCCACTTCAGGACTGTGTTACGCTCTTATATCAGGTAGTGGAGGTGGCTCTCCAGACTTCCTCTGCTTTGTATCTGGGATAGAAGACTTGGCAGACTCTGATTAAGATGGAGAAATTAAAAGGTAGGAGTGAAATCCAGCTACTTTCACAACAACTGTAATGCAATGGGTCAGTTCCTCGCTGCTTATTTTTACAATGATCCCTACTATTTGTAACAGTTCCACTTCTTCATTAATATCATATATTTCAGTGTTATCTGCACAGTCTCTGACAGGTCAGCTGGCTTTTCTGGGATCATTTCATAGAGGGTTAGAAGCCTAAAGGTTCATTCTTGGTGTGCTAAAGCACAAGATCTGTAGCAACCCTTAAGCCTTACAATTCACCACTGAGATTTGGCTGATGAATTGACTTGCTCAAGGGGACAAATTCCAAAAGCTACAAGATAAATCATCACATTAATGAATTTGTTTATTTTTTTTTCCCCTCATTTCAGGAGGACTTGGGGTAGGGAGGAGTTCAATTTAGTCTAGCACTCCTGAAAATTGAAAACCTCGTGCCAGCTCAGGCATAATATAGTCCTTTGCAATGCAAACTTTCAACCTCTGTCTGATACTCTTACCCACCCCAACATTGGGTAAAAAACTTGTGTTGATATGTTAAAGAAAATAAGTCTGGTTTTACTATGAGACTTTCCCAAGCTCCAAACCTAGATGTAGCAATTAGAAAAGCAGCTTAAGAAAAACCACTCCAAACCAACCCTAAACAAGCAAAAGATCTGCAGTCAAAGCAGTGAAACTTCCCAGCCAACTCCATTTGCACTGGGGACAAAGGTTTACCATTGCTTTGAAGAACTGCTTGCTTGACTCACCCCTGTGGGGCTCTACGTGACTACGTAACCTCTCCCCAGGACAAGTTGCTACAGCATCCTCAGTCATTGCTGCTTGTGGTAGAGATATTAGGGCTCCGTCATTACTGGTGGACTTTGCCTTCCTTTACAAACCAGGCTCTGGCTTTTGAAACAGAAGGGCCTAAACTCTTTGTATCTTCATTGGGAGCTCACATTGTTTCCGTCTCTGTTTCCCCTACTCTGAACTACTTGCTCTCCTCAGAGACCCTTAGGTGTCTCCTGCTGCAGGGTGTGAATATGATGAACTTGATACACAGATGTCTGTGTAGTGTCTCTGGCCAGGGTTATACGGACAATCAGCTCTATAGTCCCTTTCAAGGCTTTAAAATCTCTGGCTTACCCATGCTCAGTCTGCAAAGCTAATGGTTCTAATATTGGTATGCTCATGATATTGTGTTATTGGTTCAACACATTATTTTAACCTGCAGTTTGCTGAGAGCTATTTCCCTTAACCACATGGCTGATTTTTATCTCCCATTCATTGTACAGAAATACACAGGTGATTGAAACTACCCCCAAGAAGTCTGGTGTGACATTCAATAATATATTTTGAAAAGTTATCATCAGCATTTTCCTTGCATATTATTGTCCTGTAATTAAGCAATACATGTGGCTTGAAAATCCTTAATAAGTCTTAGCATGATTTATGGGGATCATTTGTTTCAACTTTTTGTTTAAATGGCAGTAGATTTGAAGTTTTTATTACAAATTGTTTTCATTTCGACTTTAACCATCCTCTAGCCTCTGGATAAAGCACTTATTTGCTGCACGTCATTTTTTACCATTTAGGTGCTAGACCTAAAGCAAAAATAGAATAGAAGAACAGCCCCAGTGGAGAAAAGCAAATGAGTAAGGCAAAGGGGTGAGGAGGAGAATGGACAGAGGAGTAGAGGAAGAAGCAGGTTGAGTGACTGACCCTCTAAGAAGCTAGCTGAAGGAGTTGTGGTTCAGAGTGGTTAAGACTGGAGGTTTTAAGCTCATATTGTAAAATTACAAGTCTTGGCATGGTTTTGTTCTTGGCTAGGTTTGAAGTGCAAGTCTGTGTAACAAGGAGATCAGTGACTGGAAAAAAGTTTTTACAATGAGGAGTGGTGAAACACTGGCACAGGTGGCCCAGAGAGGTGATAGATGCCCCATCCGTAGAAACATTCAAGGTCAGGTTGGACAGGGCTCTGAGCAACCTGATCTAGTTGAAGGTGTCCCTGCTCACTGCAGGGAGGTTGGACTAGATGACCGCTAAAGGTCCCTTCCAACCTAAACCATTCTATGATTCTATGATTCTATGACTGTTTCTGATGCCCAGGACATGTGGGCTCAGACCAGCCCCAGCCACTCCATGGTATCGGATCCTTAAATCAGGCTATCTGCAGAACAGGGCCACTAGCCTAGAGGACAGGAGCACAATCTCAGGAGTAATGTGCATCCACTTTTATCAAGCGCAGCTGAGGGTCAAAGTTCAAGACTGATAAATATAACCTGAAGTGGTTCTGAGAGAATGACCTCTCTTCAGTTTAACTTGGGTTTCTAGTTTTGCTTTCCCCAAATACTCAGAGAGCTCCAGTGCATCCAGACAATGTTTCCAAACCCCTAGAGCTTAATGAGATTTTGTTTGGGTCATTATTCAGTAAAAAAAGAACAAACAAACCAACTTTCCAGAAGGTGCATTGTTTGTTATTAGCACTTTTCTACCCATTACTCTCAGCTTTGGAGAAAAACCAAAACCACGTGATTTGAGAAGCCAATCAAACCACGTGAAAAGTGAACAATTGGGACTAACGAACCTGAAAATGATTGGAACAAATTATTGAGTAAATATAACACTTAAGAGTAATGAAGCTACTTACACAGCACTGGGACCGGTTTCAGAGCTATTTGCCAACCAGACAGCAGTCTAGATTTGCAGCAAATGCTCGGCCTGATTCATTGCTGTGTTTTCTATCCCCATGTGACTTTGGTGCTGTATTGCAGAGTAATGAATTGAGTTCATTACTCAAGATGCGCAGTCCCTCTGTTCACTCCAGCCCATCACTTCCCTTTCAGAGAGGTCTGGCAGAACAAAGTTGAATGTTACACAAATTTTAAGTTTTGGTTAGTTTTCACCAGGTACAAGAGGCAGTTGGTGGGATACAGGAACAAGAGCAGAGCCACCACCCAGTAGCAACCAGTGTTTTGCCCTGACTTGTGAAAATTTTTCTGTTGTTTCCTGGCCATGCCTATATTCTTTCTTCCAGTCCTAGTTTTATCTGAGAAGCAGAACCACAGCCACAAAGATGGCTTGGCCTTGCAGAGTTTTCTCTGCTTTGGGTCCTTACAGCGTTCCCCAGAGACTGCAGAAGGACATCCTCAGTTGAGTCTTAGGCTTACAGAAGTAACTCCAGAGCACAAGACTACCAGCATTACCTGGCTCTCTCCATACCAGCTTCAGATTTTCATTGTGCAAATGAAAAAGGATCTGAAACTGACATTGGAAACTTCAAATTCAGTATCAAATAAGATTATTATATTCTGTGCAGCCTGTTTAACTGTTCGTATTACTAACAACAGTAGCTGATAATAGCAGTGATGATTTGCCTACATGTGTAGCAGTGCCCACAGTGGGAGAAAGGCTCCATGGCAGAGATGAACAACCCTGACTTTTGCAGCTTTGCAGTTCATGTATGTGAAACAGTGCAGACAACAAGATGAACACTGTTTGGCTTGAGAAGAGAGGAGGGGGGATGTGTAAGGGAGAGCTCAACTGCAAGGAGAGTTCAACCCCCAAACTACTTTCCCTTCTCTGGATTGGGCATGGCTAGAGCCCTGTTTTTCATGAATCAGAAACCTCATTGCCAGCTACCTGCACATCACATCCAGAGCCCTGTGGCTGGGATGTGGAAGGATTTATAAACAGGTAGGCTGGGTTTTTATTTTCTGATAATCTAGTTTAGTGTGACAAATAGCCCCATGAACAGGACAACCCGCTGGCTCTCACCATACACGTCACTTGGACTGCCTCCAGCTTTCCAGTGCCTGAGGTGTTGGCTTCCTTCCCAGCGCTTCCCTCTATCTGCAGCCCTCCAGTGAGTTTTCATCACTTCAGCCTCCTCCGAGGCAGTGACCCTGATGTACTTGTCACATGGTGTTCTCAAGGCAGCCATGACACTTAGCAATGTGTCTGCATGCCAAGCACAATTTAAGAAGTTAGAGGGTACTTCAGTTTCTTTATCATCCCTCTCCTCCTTCTCCTTGTTGTTCTCTTCCTGCCTTTCTGCTGCCCCATACAGGGAGGCCTTGGATGAGGTTGTGGGTTGCTCTCCACACACTTCTCTAGCTCTACTACTGTCTTACTGTGTAATAACCAGCAGCCCAGTCAGCTCCTCAAAAAAGTGATCTTACTTTTCTGTGAAACGGGGCTATCCTTTGCTTATTCTGCTAGACAGCTCCAGGCTCAAGGTCTCCAGCGTTAAATCATGGTTAAAACACCTCAGAAAGGAGTTTCAATACCACTTGCACCAGATGCTTGCCTTTATCCACTTGTCCATTACCACAAAGCTGAGTTCCCACCACCTTAACTGATTCCTTGCCTGTTGTAAGTTGTGAAGCAATGGAAGGGAATCATGTTATCTTTTATACAGAACCATGGCAGCTTGATTCAATATAAACAATCCTGACACCCCAAAGTCCCAAACAATTCCAGCTGATGGAATGAGTGTTTGTGAGAATATCAAATATCTCTGCTGAGCCCTACATTAGTCAAATGAGGGGGCCTGAATAGATCTTGTGATTTCAGAGGTATCTTCAAAGAGGCCTCATCCCACCTCAGAGTGCAAAATGTTATTACAGCAGGGTGGAACTTACTGAACTGTTGGGGTTTTTTGGTGTTTTTTGGTGGGTTTTTTTGGTTGTTTTTTTTTTTTTTACAAGCAGCAACAGCAGGATGTACTGGGGTGGGCAGGTGGGTACATTTTCCAAGGTGCAGAATTCATGATTTTGCTTAGGTGCTGTGGGAAAAGCCTGGTAGGCATTTGCACCTGCAGGAAAGGAGCTCTCCATTAATGCGTATGTGCACATGTGAGATTGATACACAAATGTATTAATACGTGTGACACACTATCATGTGCTGCATCCAAGAGCAAAAGCTGTTGTACATCTCACGCTCACATATCCGTATGAGGCAGACTTTTATCTAATCACTTTCTGATTATACCTGAAAATTCAACTATTGCATTCTGTGAATCACTGCAGTCCAGTTCTTATATAGAAATCATTAGCCTATGGAAATACTCTCTTTTTTTTACCAGCAGATGAAGCCATATGCTCATCCAGAGGCAATTACTCTTCTAATACAAGTTCTGTAATAACCTTGAACGGTACAGAATGGCATAATTGTTTGCTTTAATAAATACTTCAGAGCGCTTTAGCTGCATTGTAAAATGGCTTCACAAAACCCTGTTTCAGCTTCTTCCAGTCTGTCTGCAATGACCCCCGTCCTTCTGGCCTTTTTATTTTTCTTGGAATTTTGCTGTGGCATCCAAACAGGGACATTTTGAATCACAAATGTGAGGAGTTAAGAATTCTTTTGTCTTTTAAATTATTTTTCATCATATGTTGGAGCCAAGTGTCTATCATGGTAAAATCAATAGCAGCTCCGAGAACTAAAAGAAAATGCCCCAGACTTAAAACACTTCATGCACAGCTACTGCAGCTGTATATGTAAAAGGAAGTTATTTGAATGAATCATTCTACAGGTTACTGATGTTTGAAATAAGCCCATTGCTAAAATGGTTAGGAACAGTAATCCCTAATATTGCAACCAAAGTAGGACGCCTGCTTCTTTGCCTTTATAGATATATCAGAGCATCAACTATCTCTCTGGTCTCAGTTCTTAATATCTGAACACCTGCACGTGCCAAAATAGATATAACCAAACAATCTCCTTCTTTCTTTCTTCATTCCTATGGGAGTGCATGTGAAAAGATGTATGCTGAGTGACAAGGACAGATAGGAACTGAAAAGACATGGCCCTTTGCTGGGACTTCAGCATCCCTTTGCCTGTTCACATGAGGCTGGAAGCAAAGGCCCATGACCCTCTAGTCTTTTCTATTATTTTCTCTTTTTTAGTTTTTCAGGTGGGTCCAAGGCTCCATTTCCCTCCCTTCTCCCCTGCACGCTGTGAAGCAGCCAGTGAGTTGGGAAGAATCCTCTGGCTGTTAAGAACTGTTATTTAAAATAAAATTATTCATCTGAGCACCAAAACTTAATTGAAGACTATCAGAGTGATACCTGTGACTCTGAGCTTGCATGTAAGTGCAACCTTTGCTGTTTAGGACTATGTAGGTCAGGCACACATGGTTCACAATGACTTTGTTCTCAGTCCCTCCATGAAGAGGAGGGAACAGCAGGAGTACTAGCTGCATATCAATCAGGGAGCATCAGAGAAAATAGCAGGAAGAGATTTCTTCCCTCCCTTCCAGGTCCTGCGATGTGATCCATCCAGCACACAAAACACACCCTGTGTCCAGGAAACTGCAACCAAAAACCACCCAGAGACATAAATATTGTGGCTGCAGCACATTTAACTAGTATGTAGATGGACAAAACAGCAACAGTATTACATATAATTCAGGAACATTAAAGAAAATATACTACTTGCTGGAAACCATAGTGCTGCTCTCCATCTGCCTTATCACTGGATTCCAATGGTTGGGTGCCCACAGACCTTTTGCATTAAATTTTACATTGATTTTTATTACCAGTTATTATATGTAATGTCTGAGCACTCCAACTGCTCTGTCTCCTCCCTGGTGTGGTATGAAATAAAGTTCATGGCAGTGGTGTAATGGATGGCTCGGACCAACTCCAAAAGTGGGGGTTTATCAGGTAATTATTTGAGGGGAGTTAGAAAATGTGCTCTCTTATGTCTACATATAAAAACTGCATTAAGTTTGGAAAGAGCCAAACATGTCATATCATGGGTTCCCAGTGCTTATTACTTCAGCCCCATTTCTCTTTCCTCAATTTCCCTTTCAGAGGAGCATTTCTAGGCCTCTGCTTTGCTGGGAGGAGGCCAATTCCAGCATCCCATCGCTCACAGCCCAAGGAGAAAGGAATGCACTGGTGTATCCCTTTCTGGTGCATATGTAGGTACTGAGCTGGATGCTGGCAGAGCACAGGCTTTTCAGCAGACTTTGGCATAACCAAAGTCAGCACATCTCCCTTTATAAGCTATAATGTGGCTTTCAAAATCATAATTGCTAAGGCTGCCTTAGCAGCTATTTGGTAAAGCTGTGCTAATACTGCCTGTACCCTGGGACCTTCCCTACAAGAAAGGGGGTTCTCGGTGTTGACTTCGAGGGGAACTGCACCCTCACCAGGAAGGCTTAGAAGATGATGGATTTGCATAGGCTTGTATTGCATATTTGCACATTTCAACATTCTTTCTTAAAAAGACTGCACCCCTAAAATAATACCGAAACTATATTGAAATGTTTGCAAGGTGAGATAATGACTTAAAAATAAATAGAAAAATATCCCCAGATTTCTACATGACATTTGCCTCTCTGGGGTACAGCAAGGTGGCTGGTAGCTCAGATTGGAAGGGGGATCAGCGTCATTTTATTGTTGTGGAGGGAATTGTGCTTTTTCTATACATCTCATTTATATCTATCTGAGAAGAGCTGGGCCCATTGTCTCAAAATTGCTTTGAGATGGGACAGGATGAAGCAGGCTGTGGATACATGAGCTATTAGAGCTATTAGTGATGGTGATGTTAGACAGTATCGCTTGTCGGTCTGCTTTACAGTTATAAATGTGTATAATTTAAAATACAATAAGGGGCCAGATGCTCAGCTGGTGTCTGACATCTATCCACCAGGTTCTCACTGCTACAGCTTTAGCATATGTCACTGTCTGTCCAGGGAAGGTAAATATTAAAAAATTTTTTTGTTGATTTTGAGATTCAAGCTATGTCCATGACTTCTGGATTCACTGGCAAGTTACATCTCCATGGGATGGTATTTGATTGCTTATACATTGTCCTGAGATTGCAAATTGGGAGTGGAAAAGAGGGTCCAAAATAATAAAATAAGGCTTTTTAACTGCAAATCTTCTAGGAATGCTTGCTTGTTCAAACACAGAAATTTAAAATAATTTCATTTTTAACGTGTCAGGGACAAAGTAATCCCTTTTCTCCCAGTCTGGACATCTTCCTTCAGCAAATGCTGGTTTAACATGGGTAAAGGATGAAGAAGAGCTCTGTGAATCACAGTCCTTGTGTTCACGTCACCTACATGTCTGCATAATTCCTCTGGACCAGCTGCTAAGCATTATGTCTGGTTTCTAATCCTCTAATTTCAGAGTTCTTTTGTGCAGATTATTGCTAAAAACTTTATGTAATTAATATCAATTATTTAGATTTGCAGCTTAATCAGTGTCAGATATTTTTCAGCTCAGAAAGCAGCATTATTCCTGTTGCTGTTATTATTAATTGTTACTCTCGGTCACCCAAATAGATGATAACAGATACAAATGTAGATTCAGTTAATACCAGGACTGTGTATGACACAAGCTGATAAAAGCCAGGAAATTCATGAGGATCACATTTTTATTCTTGTTACTCTGCCTGAATCTGTCCAGTCTGACAAATCTGGTCTCTGAGTACTTTCAGTGTCCTTTTGTTGCCAGGTAGCTGGTGCATTCAATTTAGTTTGCTGTTGAACCACTCTGAATAAACATGCATTTAAATACTACATTTACTCACACAAATGACGCCATGCTCCTCTTCCTACTCCAGATCATTCTCAAACCCTCATATCCTTTTCTTTTAAAATATGGTCAGCTGTGACTTCTGGACCTGAAGTGCAGTCACAGAATAGTCACTATGGGTCTATGGCCATTATGTGAGGAAATGCAGAAATGTTTTTTTCCAGCTGATTTCAAAGCCAGGTGGATACTACCCCATGAACTAAGTGCTAAGGGAAAGATGTCACAGAAAAATGTGTGGTTTACCCAGGAACGTGCAAGCTCATGCTGGCAGCTCTGGGAGAGGAGCTGATGTCAACCCCAATCACAGGCTCAATTCTCAGACCTAAATTGCCCCATGTTTTACCAGCTCTGACTATTTGGTCACAGTCCCGTGCTTCCCCTCTTGCAATGCCTGGTGTCAGATGGTACAAGGTGCTGCAAAAATTAATCCTGGCAGAAGTAACCATGTATTTGAGATTGAGAAGCTGGAGGACTGAAAACCAGTGCCTGGAAGATGGAAGCAAGCATCTTGGACAGCACAGCTTGCCTTGGATTAGCATGATTACAGTGCAGGTGGGGGGAAGGAGATGTGCTTTTGCCACTGCCAGCAGACTTCCAAGGTTTGAGTGCTGTCTGGGCTGCATCTGGGGGCAAAATGAAAATTTATTCCTGAGAGAGGACTAGAGGAGCTAGAAATACTTATATTTTGGTAAATATTTACGCTAAAAAGTCACAGGTAGGTAGTGCAATAGTCTCTTCTAAGCTATTGGCTTATGGCCTGGCTTAATGCAAACCATTTATGTGCCTGATTTCATGCCAGGTGAGTTTGCTTTTTTACCTTTTTTTTTTTTTTTTAAACTTTTACTTTTCACATCATTCAGCCATTTACTAGTATGTGAAGTGGTAGAAATTCTTTGCATTGCTGATATTAAGGAATTCTAGCAGCAATTTTATGGAAATAGCCTATAGTCCACATATTCTGCAACAGGCACAGGAATGTAATCTGGTGAGGAGATCATCCTCTATCAAAAACATAAGGTTTTCCCCTGCATCTCACCTACCCTCTTTTAACTAAGTTGCAAACACTAAAAGAGACAATAAGAAGCATGTGGAATGTCACAGTGCTTGTATTTCCAGACTGTGTAGGAAAATGTAATTAAGGCATGGCTTAATTTACTAGCACTTGGTTTTACAGCCTTAACACCCTTTCAATGCAGTATGTTGCATGTAATGCAGGACTTCATTCTTCCCTCAATGGGGCAGTGTCTTAGAATGTTTTAGATGCTCAACTCCTACTCAGGTGTCCCAGAGCTACAGTCACTGCTGACTGTATAGGTATAGGTATAGGACATCAGACTTGGCCACAAGTGACTGCTCCAGCCATGGTCAAGGTGCACAGGCAGGAATGGCAGAGGGACCCTGGCTTGCCTTTAGAAAGGATCCATGGGTGGGATAATAAGGCTCATGGCCTGCCTGCCTTTTCCTTGAGTCTGAATAACACTGCCAGTCTCCAACTTTTCAGGTTGGTAAACGCATGCAGAAAATTTTAAAATTTTGTTTCTATTAGAAGAAAAGGGAGGGTGGGGGGAGAAAAAAAGATAATCATGCCCCATGTGATAAACTATTTGTAACAAACTCATCATTTTAGAGGGAGAGAATCTGGCATTCTGCACTTTCTGAGAGAGCATCAGCAGAACAGGGCAGAGAGAATATTATCTCTAAAAGCTATGCATCATTCTCTTAAAATGTTAATGTCCCATTTCCAGCTGAACAAACAAACCTCTACAAGTTGGATGCAACTAGTACTAATGAATCAGAGTGCAGACTGGGAAAATAAAGAACCAGCCTTTGACTGCAAAAAAGCATCTTTCAAGAGAAAAAAAGAATTAAGTCATTATTTAAAATTTTTTCCACTAATGTGCTGTGAACAAAGGGCTGTTAGCTTGAAAGGACCAAACAGCTTTTATTTCAGAGTACTTTATTTGCAGCAGGATTATAAACAAGATCCTCAGCAAACCCTTCAAACAGAGCATGCGTTATTAAAAAAATTCAGAAGCCTTTTTCCCATTTGCCATTTCCTTGAGATGTTCTTGTTTTGTCTCCCTAATGTACTTACAATGAGTGTGCAGTCTCCACGTGGTTTAACATCCAAATAAAATATTGGATGGAGGCAAGCAGCAGCATTTCATGGCTTAGTTTTATGGTTTTCACACAGTTCCTAGTGCCACAAAACCCACTGCAAAGATAAAGATAATGCAAGATCTGATCTCATATATGCTCAGGTTGAATGCAATATTGAATGAAGACTCCAGGCTATTTTCATCATCCAAGTGCTGAAGTTTATTATCTATAACACATTCCTGCCTAGAAGCACTAACCAAGGCTGTGTTAGACACTAAAGAGCCACCTGGAGTTCTTGCCCTCAGGAAGAGCTAAATTGGACAAAACCAGGTGAAGGCTGTTAGAAGGCAGAGATGAAGCGGTTCATTAAGGGATGCAGAGCAGGTCAGTGCTATAGATGTAAGCCTGCATTCATTGAGTTAGTAATAGTGTCCTGATGGCAGTACCTTCAGGGACATTGCTAGGTGTTGACACAGAATTTTTCGGTCAGCAAAGTGCCTTTGGTTTGCTTTCCCAACTGCACAGCTCTGGGAAGCTTGTATGACTGCACCTGCCATGTTGAGAGAGATGCTGAGCCCTGCCCTGGGCATCATTTCCAAGCCCACTGCTTCCTCTGTGCTCCTTCCAATGTCCCAGCACCCTGTCCATGGGATGGCAGTGCTCAGTCCTGCCTATGCTGCTGAGAAACCTTGAGGCAGTTCTAAAAGTCTGTTGGGTCTTGAAAAAAGTAATTAAAAATACAGCCATAGATATAGCTGTCCTCAGGAAAGTCAATCCCTGTATTTCACAGTAGCTTCAGCCTCTTTTTTTTTTTCCTGTAGTCTTTAAAATAGGCAAATTTACTCTCAAAATCACTGTCTTTATTGACCTGGTGGCTTCTAGCTAGTCCTCCCCAAACCTTGAACTTTCTGTTCTTTCCATCCCAGAGAAATTTCAGAAAAGACTGAGCAATTTCTGAAAAAGGACCCTGGCATTTTGAAATTTCTCATGAAATGAAGTTTCCTTTCCCCAAACTGCTTTTGCAAATTGCCTCATTGCAACGTTTATTGGCGTATAATATAATTCATATGAGAGCCAATGTGATGAGGCTGAAACAAAGTGCTTCAACCTTACACAAGCAGAATGTTAAATAAAAGTCAGATGAAATTGATACTGTCTCCTGAAAGATTCAGATTTTCAGAATCAGCATTTTCTCATAGCAAGCTGTTCCAGATCCCCTGCTGGCAGCAGGCTCAGAGGCATTAGCTTTTTCTGGAAAAGCTTTAAGAGCTGGGTATTATTATTGTTATTATTATCATCAATAATATGCAGAGGAAATGGAGCTGGAAAACAGAGACAGGAGGACAGATTCTGCTACAACTTTCTGTGTTCACTAGTAATATAATTTTGGATTCACAGGGCCACAAAGGAGAGGAGAATTCACCTCTTACAAAATTCTCTCAACCTCTCTTTGCCTCCTTGTTTCTATTTGTGAGTACATCAGGTGTGCTCAGCACGTGCCTCTACTCCTTGGTGGACTCATTCACATGCTACCACTGCCTGGCACATCAAAACTAACTCCTTAATGCTCCTTTTGTGCTTTTTGCCATTGTTTTTTGCCAATTGGATAGAATAGAAAGGTAGCACCAACGTGCAGGAGAGCGAAGTCTGTGGGCTGAGGTGAGCTTGACAGCAGTCTAATTAGCTAAGTGAGGTGGACTTGTTCGGTGTGACAAGGCCATTGCCGCTTGCTGGCTGCACAGATTCATTCAAATATCTGGTTGACAAGTGCAATTTAAAGGTTTTAGGATGGATGGTAGTGCAACAGACATGGTTCTGTGCCCGTTCAATAAGCAATCCCATTAGGTGGCTAAGCCTGGGTGGCAGAGAGCAGTGGAAATGAGAGTGGGGCAGGATGAGTTGGTGTCTCATGGCATGACCTGCTCTCTCAGGCATCAGCAGTGGGTTTATTGCAGGGTGCACAAAAACGGGCATAACTGTCTGCCTGAGAGAGTCTTCAGTCCGGCTGGGGAGCCTGTGCCATTAAGTCCCCATATGATATCTAGAAATATATTTTCCTTCAGAAGGGATTATTGACACACATGGCTGACACATATCTTTCCAGGCTTGGTCCTTCGTGCGTGAAATATATTGTCTTCCCCTTTAAGGAGTTTACTGCCTCACTGACCTTTATATTCTGCAAAAAGGCATTTTAATCTCCCACACTGCTGCGCTGCTAAGTGGTTTCTCATTTGACTTGTGCTACTCAATGGTCTTTCCATGTTGACGGGCTCTATTAAGACACTGGGAGATAGTCAGAAACTCTTCTAAGCCATTATTTTCAGTAATAACACTCCTATTTGTTCCCCAGGTTTGCCGCACCCACAGGAGGTGGGAGGAGATGTGAAAGCACAAATTCTCATTAAAAGAAAAAGCAATTTTCATTGGAAGTGAGCTACCTCAAGGCAACTGGAAAGAGACAGAGCATTGGTTCCAATATGAGCCAAGCTGAGACTGGAAATCTTTAAATTAATCAACTCTCCTGTTGAGGAGTTTCTCAAAATGATATTTGTCACTCGCAGCCTGTCAGGTAGTCTCTATGAGACTAGACAGAGTCTCAATATTTTACAGCTGAATGTTGTAAATGTTCACTCCTATCAGCATTGTCTCTCTGTGTAGAGTTTGTACATAAACTGTGAGTGCTCGTTTTTCAGCGTTATTGTCCATGGATAAGTTGCCAGTCATGTGACTTATTTTCCTTGAAAGGACTTAGGAAAAAAAAGGAAGAAAGACATTAAGAAAAGTCTTCATGGAAGACAGAAGAACATGCGTTTTTCACTGGACTCATCTCTTTAACACAGTAATTATGGGAACAGCCAGGTCCTGTGTCTTGCATGCAGGAGTCGAAGCCACCAGTTAGTTCACCCAGCGTGGGGTGAGTAAAGATACACTGAATGCAAAAATGGCAGAGCTGATCTGTCAGCCCAGGCAGTTCCCTGGTTCCTATACCCAGGAAATTAAAATGGACTTTTTCCAGTCTTCTCCACTGCTGCTTTATCCACTCTTTCTATCCCCTTGGATCTGCATTCAGGAGCCTTGAAACACAACAGCAGGGACAGCCCTAATGGTATTTCCAAACTTTTTTTTTTTAAGTAAGCATAATTATAAATCACGTAAGGAAACTCTCTGACTGTGTGGCCTTTGGTGCAAGTACCTTGTGTTGTTCAAGTTCTTGTTGGTTAGAGATGCCCGCAAGTCTTTGCACTTGCCCTCTTCCCCCACTCATTCACCAGTTCCACCCTGTCTTTTCTTTCCATGCCCATTATATAAGGCAGTTTTTATATGCCTGTAGAGCTGTAGCATGATGAGGCATGGGGCTCCCAGTCTAGTGTCCTCAGGCACAGTGACAATTGCTAGTAATGATCACCCAGTTGGGATGGGGATGGGACTGCCAATTTTCCTTGTCCTAAGTCTGCGCCCTCTGTGTCACTTAGTTCAAATAGCCATCACTGGCATTCACCCGTGAGATTTGTTAGTGTTGGAGGAATAAGAAAATCTAATGACAAGGAAGCCACGTGGGGATGATGCTCTTTGACTCCTCCTGACAGAGCAAATGTGCAAGCAAAAGCCTGTTGGAGCCAGGCAGCTCTTGTCACTGAGACAAGACTGAGAAATAACAGCAGGAGCAGGAAGTGCTGCATCAGGGCAGCAGACGGCCACCAGGCTATAGCCTCAAAAGCTGGCTCAACTCTACCCAATACTGGTTCAAGATAGTCTTCACCAACTGTAACACATAGAAAACTAAGTGAGAACTAGGACAAGAACCATATTTTCCCCAAAATGTTGTTCTCCCCATTTGGTTTTCTGGAGGATGAACTCTGTTCTGTAGTATCATCTTCATCTAACTTCTCAAGAGGTTGACAACAGGGAGGAGATGCTGAGTGTTGGAAAGGACCTGATTTCTCCCAGTTGCTGAATGACACAGAGCTTCTTTGGTGGAATTCCAGCTGGAGAAACCTCTTGGGCTGGAGGACACCACAGAGGCACTGTGCACAGAAACAGTCTCCAAATACACCTCTCTGGGTAAGTTTTGCTCATTATTCTCCAGGCTGAAATCATACACACATATAGTACAATAATAGTATCAACCTGATAATGACTAGGGAGAGGATAAAAAATGTGGGCTTTATCAAAAAAAAAAAATCTCTTTTAACAACAAATTGTAACTAATTAGACTTTGAATGGGAAATCAAATGAAAGTGCATGAAGGCTCAATTTTCCATACAGCTGACGATCTGACCTTTTTAGGAGTGGGAAAGAAAATTATTTTTAATTAACATGACTAATCATTTCCTGTCATTTTCAGATAATTGGCTTTGTCAAAAAAATGAGCTCTTTTGGGGGGAAACCAGGGGGGGGTGACAGTAGCAGTTCCACGGTCACATTTAACCTTTTAGATTCTGCCTGCAAAGGGAATTTTGAATCTTTGTTATCAAGGCAAAGAGGCTTTATATGGAAATTTGGTGCCCTCCCCTCCCTTCCTTTCCATATGGCTCATAGAAATTCATATATAGGGGAAAAAAGTATTTGACAGACTGCTAGGCTTCTTTCACTTTGAAACAGTCCTTTATTAAAAAACGCAGAGGAGACAGTTTAGATAATAGACTGTTTTCTGGTACATCTTGAGGTCACTCACGTGATCTAGGACACAGGGTCAAATCTTGGCGTCCTTAATAACATCTTCTGCTCAAGCTAGCTGGGAATTTGGCTTGACTGAGTGTAGCCAACTTCTATTCTGGCTGAATGGCAAGCAATTGAAGGTGGCCAGACCGAGTGCTGTGGAGACTGTTTCACTGTAACTGCTTGCCTGAAATGTGGAAGCCTGTAATAGGCATCTTAGACCATAAGATATGACTTTGCTCTCTTTTAAGCAACAATGAAACCTGGTGTATTGGAGACTTTTCTAGGCAATCAGCGTAAGGTTTTACTGCACACTTCAAGGGATGGGCAGAGCAATTGGAGAGACACCAAAGGAAAGCAGGAAGATCAGATGTCTCCGAAGCATGACCTGCAAGCAAAGACTGAATAGCCTGGGATTGTTCAGCCGAGAGAAGTCAAAATTCAGTGGGGAACTTAAGTTTTGAATAACATTAAAAAGGCACTTAGAAAGGCTATAATCTGTCCTCCGCTTTAAGAGTTAGTAGAAAAAGGAATAAATATCAGCAAGAAAGACTCAGAATAGATATCAGGAAAAGCTTTCAAGTGATGAAGAGAGCAGAGCACCAGGGATACAGTAGATTCCTTGTCTCTGGTAGTCTTTAAACGAACAAACATCTGTCAGGAATGACATGAGGACAGTTCATCCTGCCCTGGGGCAGGGAAATGGATCTGCTGCTCTGCTAAAGTCCCTTCCAAATGTGATGTCCATAATTGTATGGGAGATGAAACATTCCTGTTTGATATCAGCAGTACTGGATAAGGCTCTAAAATAATGAGCAGATTTTGAAACAGAGGAAGAAATGAGCATATACGAAGTGAGAAGCAGTAGACATTGAATGTAAATGCAGGCACAGAGAAAAAGCACCCTGGTTAAGCAACTGAGTCAACATATACAGACCCTTTACCCCAGCAAGGAGCTGCTGATTGTACTGTGGTGCCTGCTCATGCAGTGCAGTACTGGGTCAGGATGCCCAGTGGTTTCCTGGGCTCTTGGGTGGTTGCTGGTGCAGCCATAAACTGGTTCCTGGTATAATTTGCTTGACTTAATATTGTTTGTTACCCTTTGACCAGCACGGACCATAGGACCAGGCTGACAGCATTCACCCTGATGGCTCTTGTAATGACAGTGATGGTGTTCACTAGCACAGGGAAAGAATAGCTCAGCCTGTTGCTTTCTTCAAAAATCTCCTTTCTTCAGAAAAAATGAACTCATGCCATGGTTCTTCCATTCTATCCCTACCACCCAAAAAACCCCAAAACCAGAGAGATTTGAGATTAAACCAAGTTTGTACCTCATGCTGAATAAATACCTCTGATTTTAAGTTTTTTCAAACCCCTCTTTCTCTTGTTGCCCTACTTGCAAATCACTCCAATTTCAGGAGGATGGGGAACAAGCAGGATAAATTCCTAAACTACATAACAACAACTTCTGTCCATTCCTTTTCTTTAACTGACATATTCCATAGCCATACAGTCCCCTATTTTATTGGTATCGAGATTGTGCAGTCATTTCTATTCATGAAGCAGATCAGAACAAGTTCCACTAATGACTAAGAGATGTATTTGGGAGTGTAGAATCCTGCAAATTAGCAATCAAACACAATAAAAAAATCAAAGATCCTGCATTACAAAATACACTTTGTTCATTTATTTTAACAAGTATCACTTATTTTCAATTATTTACAGTGCTAGTTATCATACTCATAAAAGTACTGTGGCATATTGAGTTAAAAGTAATGGATTCTTAGTGCTGGGAAATCTCAGCAGAGCACTCTGCTATTAAACACCAGCAAAAAATGGGAAGGAAATGTTATGGTGGGTTGTTTTCTGGGTTTGTTTTGGGTTTTTTTTTGCTTGCTGTGGGGGACTTTGATGGGGTGAAGATAATTGGGTCTGCAGATTAAGTGAGTTACAAATTAGTTGAAGTCTCACTGTGAACAGTTTTGTAAATTCTCACATCACACTTTATGTCTTCCAGCTCCTCTCTCCCTTTAAGAAATCCAACATTCAGGGCTTTATCTCAGGGTGTAGTTTTTAGTCTGAAATCTCCGGCTTTCTTCAGCTGCTGATCATTTAAAGACAGTTATTTTTTTGGCATTTCATTTCCTGCTTTTTTCCTCTTCTTGCATCTTTTATAGATGGTGATAAATGTGAATAACAATGTGCCCAGTGTGAAAGGCAGAGTGTAAAACCCAATTCCATTCGATTTCTCTTTTATTCTGACTTAAAGCCTCAGATTTACCCATGTCTCACTCCACTGGACCTGTCACCTGAATTAAACAGACACTCTTAAAACTGATTGCTGCAAGGAAATAGATCTTAGAAGCAAGAACATAACAGCATCTTAAAGGAAATTTCCTAATAAATGTTGAACCTTATTCAAATTTTATTTCCCACCCCTGAGATATAGAAACAGCTCAATGCTAATCAGAAAGGGAGAAAAGTAACCTTAATTTTCAATGATCTATTTTCAAAATCCTCTTGAAGGCAGCAAAATACTCTGATAATTTGCACATCATGTAAATGGCAGAGAAAGAGGGGCCAGCAGGCAGGGATTACTGAGACACACTTGTCTGCTTTCACGCGTCACTGCTGACACCTGCTGCGTAACCGCCTGGCATAGCCATCTTCCTGAAAACAGCTCCTCCAGCTCAGTAAAGGGAGTCCCAGCTTTTATAGCAGGAGGGTCACCATCTCAAGCTTGTCCGAACTGTGATGAATGAAGCAGGTTTAACAGAGACAAAAAACCCAGATGTCTCGGTTGGGGACCAGAGGTTTTCTCCAGCCGTGTGCTGTTTTTTTTCCTAGTATTCAAGGCTCTTGCCTGTTTTTTATTGTTTGCTTGGCATCTTGGTAACCTGAGCTTTTTTCACTACCTCAGGCTCTGAACTGGAAGGGACTGAGCTGCTCTTGGACCCTGGCCAAGAGAGAGGGGTCATCAGCAGGGGATGCTGTAGTCAGAGCTGATACAGATCCAGGGCAAAGTTGGATTAGAAATAAAAACGACCATCTCGAGCAACGATTGTTTGTTTCTTTAGCACATTGTGCTTTCTCATTGAATGGGTATGGGTTAATCTGGGTGGTGGCGCCCTGCCAACATGTGGGGGTTGCTCTGGCAAAAAGTGTGGTTTTTCTCTCTGTTCCCACTGTAAAGTGAGGAGTTCTCACCTGCCATAAACATTCATGCTGTAAAAAGCTGCTCAACACAAGGAGATGCCCAGCAGTGTTATCATAGTTATCTGATGTGACACAACATGCATTTAGGAATCAGCTTACTTTGGCATGGCCATACAATGAGGAATCTGATGGATCACTTGTATTAACATCATAGAGCGTGGGAGGGGAAAAAAAAAAGAAATAGAGAAGAATTTTCTGTTTAAACAGATGCTGGATAAAAGAACAGAGGCAGGTAATGGATAGATTTGCTTTGTTAAGGAAGTGTCCACAGTATTTGCATTTTATAATTGTTCTTGCAAAGGTTGGTGTGAGCTGAATCTTAGCTCAGCTTTCCTGTGCTTTCTCTTTTCTTCCTATGTGGGGTGGCAGAATGCTAAATAGCTTCGTTTCCATCACACCAGGGGTTACAGTGTGATCTCTAGTCATTCATCCACTGAATGGCAAACCAGATGCCACTCCACCTTCACCCCTAGCATGGGTCTGGAGGAGAAGCCTGGCAAGAGCCATCCCTGGGGACCAGCACAATGGCCATGCAACTCACCCCCCTGGCCCTGAACAAAACAGACCACAAGTGGCAGAATGATGCTCCCCATTATTAATCCCACTGTGATTCTAAACGTCATGCTATTACTGTAAGCACAAAGATACTTGAAGGTTTTCTGATTTCAATTACGATTATTATCTCGTCTGAGAGAAGGATTTTTTTGCTGTTGGGAAATCTCTTTAGCTGATCTGCTCTGACACAGCAGCAGACAGCGGTAAATAGTCCTGGTTGTATTAAGAGTGCATTCCTGCTGGACTCCCCTTGCCTTGTTGAGGTCCCCTTGCTTTGTGCCCCTCTATGACACATGATCAGAGGCACTCTCAAGATGGGCTGCAGACAGCAAGGATTTGACATGCTCTGTCAGAAACACCCTCTTGTGAAATACTCAGGAACAGCACCTCGTCTGCAAGATGGACACTGTGCAGGACTGGGAAGTGGTGAAACTTGCTGCATGCATGCTGAGACTTGAAACAAGTAGAGGCGGGGGAATCCGAGTGAAATGGACTTGCATCATTGTTCCATTTAAGCCATTTGTGAAAAGGATGGTGTCACTATCAAGCTATGAAGTCATCCCCTCTAGTCTCCAAGAAATGTTGAGTGTCCCAGTGCAAGGAGCTGACTGCAAATGGTGTGGTTTTGTACTGTTGGTTCTCTTCCACTATCTTTTTTACACTATCTTTTCAACTACCCTTGCTAAGTGGAATTCAAGGTTTTCACTTTTTAAACATCATCCTAATATTTTACTCTAAAGGATGTTTGCTAGACCTGAAAATAAGTCAAATACATTTGTCACAGCCCTATCAAATCACTCTCCAAATATTAGTGTGTTCATGTAGCCAATCTCTGAGGGCACCATAAGCAGTAGGAATTCACAGGATCATTAAAGCTCTGGGAACTGTGAAGATGCTGCTGCAATGCCATTGGGAAGAGCATGGTGACATTAGGCAGCATGATTTTTGAGTCACCAAACCGTGCTCAGGGTCATCAGTGGGACTGTAGCTCTTGATGTGCGCCCTTCAGGGAGCATTACATAGCACAACATACTCCACATCAGCAGCAGCTGAGCCCTGAGACTATATAGCAGCTCTCCAGGGGCCCCAGGCACAACCTGAGAGCCTCAATCCAGCTCCCAGAGGACAGACATCCCCACTTAAAAGGACCAGAACAACTCATCAGCTCTCTGTTGGTCTCTGCAAGGTGGCCAAGAGCTGAGCTGGCCAGGAATAGAAATCACAGGTAGAGACAAATGACTAACAGATGTTTGCCCTGCTATTCCACCTGCACTGTGGCTAAGGGGTCAGACTACTGTGATCCCCAGGATATATCTTTTTCCTGATACTGAAAATGCTGAATATTCAGTGTCCCAGATATTTGCTGGTGCCTGTTCCAGTGTGCCAGATCTATACAATCCTACAGCTACCACAACAGCATTTGCTTCATCTTTCCTCCTGCTTCTGGATGCGAGCTCCCCTTTCCCCCATGACTACCTCCAGAAGTTTCTCTTACACACAGCTTTAGTATTAGAAATACTTTAATTTAAAAATTACTTTCTCTTCCTTCCTTCAGATGTCCCTTTCCTGGGGTGAAGCATAAGCAAAAAAGATGATGATACTTCCTAACCCCAAGGCTGCTTCTGTCTGCCATTTCTTATGAATGCTTTACAGAGCCTCCCAGATGCACATTAAGCTTGATGTGGACTCTCTAAATCTCAAGAACATTTAATAAATGGGGAATTAGTCTGACTAAGTCATACCGGAGATGAATTTCTTATATTGATACAATCTCCAATGAGTACTGCACTTCATTTAATAAATGTATATATTAAATACATAAAAGATTTGCAAATGGAGCTCTTGTCTTGCTGAACCTTATTAGCTTCATTCTTATTTAACATTTATTTTCTTGAGATGAGACAATATTTGTTAAATCTTGAACACGTCATTGCAAAATCCGCCCATGGTTTATTCAGTCTGACTCTAAATATTAAATTTCAACATTTGCTAGACCTGGCTCCTTGTTTAATCTACCAAGATCTCTAACAAGCACAAGGAAAGATTTGCTAACTCAAAAATAACTGTTATTGACTCTCCAGTGGGTTTGTAAAAATCTACATAATATTTAATAAATCTGCCCTAAGATTTGCTTAAATCTGTTTAACCTCCATTAAAACGGGAAAAGGAATTTGTTGGAGTCCTTGTCAGATTCATGAAAAACTTCATAAGTATATCAGACGTTACCAAAATCCTATTAAACTGCCATGTGAATTTTCTGTTCCATTTCTCATAATTGTTGATTATTAATGTATTTGTGCATAAATAGCAGCTCTGTCCTCCTAGGCATTGCGTCGTCCTCCTGTCCTACTCACTCACTGCCATCAGAATTCAGCTGGTGGAAATTATAAGTCACTGCTAGAGCTGATCCCACTGCATTTCTGCTATGCCACCTTTTAGATTGCAGCCCATAATTTTGCAGACCTTTGCTGGGAATGCATAGATTGCCTTTGTCAATTTTATACATCTTCTCTAAAGAGGCACGTTCTAAGAAAAAGTAATCATGCTGTATCAATATCAGAAACAATGCTTACCCACCTCTTATTATCCCAGCATCTTGCCAGACTAAGACAGACAGAATAACAAACACTGTACTTAGTTTTCAACCTGCATGCAGAGCATTTTTATGTCTCTATCTGCTTCCAGTATTTCTGTGGCAGCAATCCCAAATTATGTTTGGCCCAAAACCTCTGCCAACTTGTCTTGCAGATCACCCTGGACCCTGATCATAAAATTTCACTTCAAAAGAGAAAATTGAAAACAATTATGTTTTTGTGTGCTTCTGTATAAGTCTCCCCTTGGCCTTTCAGAGTCCAGGGACGGGTAAAGCACAGCCCGGGAACCCTTCTCTAGCACACAGGCAGTTTAGAAACATGAAGTAGGTAGGTGAAAGTAGTCTAATTTATTTGCTCAGTGTTTCCAGTCTTTTCATTTCTTGACTGTTACCTTGAAATCCCTTCTTTTCCATGACAATTAATGCAGATCCTTTCTTTAGTAGGTCTGACCTTGGAGCAGGTAGCAAAGGGTAGCAGATGATATGCTAAAACTCTCAATACCGGAGATGGAGGTTCAAACCTGCTCAAGGCTAGATTGGAAATGAGCTCAGCCATCTGAATCCTGTTGCCATTTGTCAATAGCATGAAACATCCCACCATTTTTCTTGCTTGGCTCTCCGTGCACAGAAGGAGATAGCAGGAATACAACAGTGGACAGGGCTGCTGGGTGCCTGCGTGAGGGACTCATCACCTGAATAGCAGGTAGTGCTGCAGTGCAGAGGGAAGGTGCTTTTGCTGACAGCTACAGAAATGTAGGGCTGGGATAGCTACAAAGAGTAGCTGTTCTTGGAAACATGCTGGCAGAGCTAATTCTGGTACACAACGGGCAGATTCAGTTTTCCTTATAGGAGGTTCATAGCAGTGCTATCAGACTCTCCTTTTATTGCTTATCAAAATCTTCTTACAAAAACATGATGCCAGTTTATTATTTAATATGAGTGCTCTGATTTGACAGTGAAGAAGACCAGACAGTCCAGACATGACAGATAACTCTTGGCAGTTAAAGCTGCTACTAAAAATAAAGGAATAGATTTATTAAAGGGTTACAGAGAAAGGTTCTGCTTTCCAGCTGATCCTGTGTACAGGGCCCACATATTAAACATTGAGTTTGAGGTCAAGTAAAATATGTAAGTCTCTACAGATTTGTAAGTTTGCCTGTGATAATTTGCTACTGGGTTCAGGCTATTCTCCCAGTGATTTATAGTCTTGGATGGTCTAAGCAATATTTATTGCATCAGATAGTAGAGCCAACTTTTAGGAAATGCTGGTATAGATGACACAAGCCTTGTGCATTTGGGGATTTTTTTAAAAATACTATTTATAGAGTGGCAGAATTGTATGAAATTCTTGAGGAAAGCAGAAAGGAAAGACATGGACAATATAACTACAGACATTCAGAAGTAGTCAGTGATTTTCTGAGTGTCTGAAGAAACGTTACTACATCTAATTTTGGAAAAAGCCAGGCATTAGCATGCTGAAAATCTATCCTCTTCCATGTGAACTGTGTCAGGAACACAGCATGGAGCTACGCAATATATGTATCTACTTCTGGAAACATAGTCTTGTGAATTATTAATTTTAAAAAGTGACAAAAAAAAAACCCACCCCAAAGAAGATCCCAGACTGCCTATATGCTAACCCAGTTATATAACATATGAGCTGTTTTATCCTGAAAAGAAGTCTTGTCCCAGCCAGGCATAATTCTGCAGTCCTTGTTAATACATGTCTGTGTATTGAGCCTGACGAACACAGAAAGGTTGGATACACAGTTCTGAGATCCTGCAGGAGGAAAAAACTCCTCCTCATCCAGCCCTGACCAGGACTGGATTTGAAACACAGCTATTTAAGAATCAGTCTGTAATAATGAGCACAATTTAATTCAATTCAACAGTCTTGTAGGACTAAGAAACAAATAAACAAACCCTTCACTTCAGTAGCATTAGCATTTATCTTGAGGAAAGTCAACTTCATAAAAAATGAGGCAGAAAATCAACAGCTAAGAGGGTAAAAACTTTTCCTGTGGCATGAAAATGATTGAAAAGATCACGTTAGATGCTCAGTAAAATTTATAGCATCAAAAATTGCAGAAGGAGCAAATACAGGGGAAAAAAGCTACATTTGGTTCAGCTGCAGATTTTAAAAAAGATACTTAAAGACATCCACTGAAGAGCAGAAATTGGGCCAAAAAGAGGAAAACAGAAAAGAGCAAACTTGGCCAAGTTCAATGTAAAATTTGTCATATGGCAGGGCGAAAAAGATTTTCAGAAACAACTCCCAAAAAGCAATTGAAGTAACAACTCAAGCACATCAGAAACAAGAAACTGTCAGATATTTTACACTGGCAGTTCGTGATTAGGTTGTAATGGGTGCTCAAGGAAGAAAAGGCTATAGTAGAAAAGCCTAATAAATTATTTTATCAGAGTTCACCAGGGAGGAGGTCAGTAGTTTAAGAGGGATGAATCTGAAGCATTCTTTATTTGAAATATGGGTAGAACAACTTTCAGATTATTTTTTTACGAAGTGAATGGTAATAACCCTTCCAGACCAGAAGATATTCTGTGTTGCTAAATGTAAAGTGATGCATATGAGGAAAACCAATTTTAATTGTAAATACATAGAAACAGGTTCCAAATTAGATAGCGTCTCTCAGGAGTTATTTTGGAATCACTATGAATTTCTCAGAAGAAGTCTGTTCAATCCTCAGCAGAGGTCAAGGAGGCATATAGAGTATGTTAGTAATAATTAGGAAAGACCTAGAGTACAAAAGAAAAAGTGCCATTATACTGCTAAAATGGCTCACATCCTGATCATTCTGGATGAGCCCTCTCAGACAAAAATTCTGTAAAAATAGAAGGGGCACAGAGATGGCTGGCAAGAACGTCCTGTGCACAGAAACCAAAAGGCTAGGGCTTATCAGCTTGGAAAACAAATGAGTGAGGGGTGTATGTATGGTTATAGAAAATCATAACTAGTGTGGAGGAAGTGAGTGCAAACAATTATTCACTGTTTCTTTTAAGGCAGAAATAAGAGGCACCAAATACACTGATCAGGCTATAGATTTAAGCAAACAAAAGGAAGTCCTTTTGCACACACAAAGCATAATCAAATTGTAGAGCTCATTGCCCAAAGTATAAATGGGTTCAAAAAGCAATTAGACAAATTCTTGGAAGAAAAGTACATCAAGGCCTTATTAAACACAGTGAAGTGGATCCAAGCTCCAATCTGGGACTCTTTTAAGCTGCAGATTACTGGAAAATGAGGAGGGGTGTTGGCAGGGAATTTTCTTTCTCTGCTTTTCCTCTTTCTTATAATCAGTTCTAAGGACCCACTGCTAGCCATGGACAGAGGGACTATTCTGTTTCAGATGGATGTTTGCTCTGCACTGGAGGGTTGTTCTTCAGCTGTTTTCTTCCCTGCTGTAGAGACTGTACAGAAACCATTTCTGATAGCTGTCAGACTTGCTTCTCCGAGGTTGATTCTTTCACCCCTTGCATAGAAGCAGCTGTAGGGGCAGAAAACTTCCTGTATAAGCCAGCACCAAAGAAGAAATGTAGGCAGAGGGGTGTCTTACTGGTGCTGTACTCTGCACCTGATCAGTGTTAAACCAGGAGCCATGAGTGCCTTCAGCATTCACATGCAGTCAGGGTCTGGAAGAAAATCTCCTAAAGGCTGCCCTGGAATCAACACACGGGTGACAGCCAGGCCAATAGATGCAAGGTGGATGCTGATGGAAGAGCACCAGACTCACTAGCCCAGCCAACACCCCAGGGGTCAAAGTTCTGGTGTTCAGACAAAGCTGGTGCTCAGAAGCATTCTTTGGTTTGTCCATTCCCAACTGATGAATGACCACTAATTCACTTTATAGACCTTTTGAAACAAAGCTCCAAGGTCCATGTGGTGGGTCCAGAGAGTGACAAATATGCAGCACTGAGGAAACCTGGAAGCACCATACCACTCTTATCACAGTTAATCTTTGGAGCCACTTAATCATACAGGGCTTTCAGTTACTAAGGTCTTTTTTAATTTAGAGTGAGAGTGTGTGGTAATTAGCCTTAACCAGGTCATTGATCTTAGGGGAATATACTCTGTGAGAAACTACATCCATCTTGCATGCTTGTGGGAGGGAAGGGCTGATAAGCTTGACAGCTCACAGGATTAACAAGGCAGGTTAATACTGACCTTCTGCTAGGGCCCTTCACACCTAGATGGCCATGGGAACGCAAGGGCATTTCTCCCATAAGCCTGATTATTCCTTTGGATTCAGTAGTATAATTGCATTGATGTGAGTGGAGGGTTTTCACCTTTACTTCACTGTAAGCACATAGATGTTCTCTGTGACCTGCCATCCACTTCACAAATATAGCCAAGATTTATGGACAGTTTCAATAGGAGCTTTGCTCCCTCCCTGACTCCACTCTTCCCTGTGGCAAAGCTCCAATCTCAGGTCAACCACTTGCTGCCACAGTAAGAGCTGAGATGTCACACATTGTGCTGTTCAGCTTTCTGTGGGCTGCAAGGATGGAGATACTGAGAACACAAAATTAATAGATTCATCTCAACAGCATGTGCCTTGCTTCAGGATGGAGGGATAGAGGCCCTGAATGGGCACTGTTTCACACTAATATTTTCACAGACAATTTCTTCAAAATGAGCGATCAAATTAGCCAAAATCATTTGGCACCTGCCGTTTCATCACATGAGCCACTCACTGTGACCATGGCTGTTCTCACCATTAGGCTCAAGGCCAAGGTCAAGCAGCAATTGTCATTGCCTATCACGCACCAGGTACTAAGTCCTGTTCAACATTAACTCTGCAAGGGATCTCACTGGCCTTTAATTTTCAAATTTCTGCTTGTAAAAGTTTTCTTCTGGCTTTTCAAGAACCTTTTGCTTTTTGTTTTGCAAAGTTGGTTCTTTAGGAAACTCTGCATGGACTGATATATCGCTTTACCCTTACAGTCTTTGTGGAAGACAAAGGGGAAGTGGGATGGATCTCCCTCCCCTACCCAGATTTCCCACATCATGTTGTTGGTGTTATTGCCAGGTTAGAGGGGTGGGGGTGGGGGTGGGGGTGGGTGGGTTGTTCCAGTTTGGTTTGGTTTGTTGGTATTTTTTCCTTCTGGCTCTCCTACCAAATGTTTGTCTGCTTTTTCAGGTTTTGGGGAGGGGTTTTTTGTTTGGTTGTTGGTTTGTGGGTTTTGTTGTTATTGTTTGTTTTATTTTCTGGGGAAAAAAGCCTGTTTAATCTTAGCAAGTGGGGTTTTTTTCCACTTCAATAGCCTCAAAATTTTCCCTGGAGAGCTGTAAGCCCTTTAAATATATTTAGGTTGCCAGATTTCTTATGTTCTCTCTCCAGGAAGCCAATTTTGCTTCTAAACTCTTGAGAAAGGGCCAGTCTCACCTTTTCTTGAACTTTGAAGCCATTATACACCACCTTCCCTCTTTCCTCTTTTCTCAATCTTCCTTAGGTTTAGCACTTGTCCCTGAGGTAGCAAAAAGGCCAGAAACCCTTCCCAGGCTTCTGTTAAGCTCCTTATCCACTCTGGGTCTTTCATCCTGTATCCATCAGCAACTCATTCTGGTGTTTCATGACATTCGTCCCCACGTGCATTCCTGTACACCAGGCTGAAGAGACTAACCACGACTAAATGCTTCAATGGCTGTGTGCCCTGCTCGGATTCAGAAATTCCATGGGGTCTTTTCTTTTTTTTTTTTTTTTTTTTTTTTTTTTTTGCTATCAGCTCTTTAGGAAACTCCGCATGGTCCGTTATCTTATTTTGTCCACACCAAGTTTTGTGAAAAACAAAGAAGATGTTCCCAAGCTCTTTTTTTTCCTACTGAACATTACCCCTAGAATACTTGCTGGGTGTGGAAATCCCAGAACAAAATGGGGTCCTCAGATCTGGCCAGTTCCATACGACTCAAACTTCTTTTCCAGATATCTCGATTTGTTTCCATACCACTTAAGCATGACCAGACAGATACAATACCTAACAAGTCTCACTGCACACATGGGGACAAACCTGGTTTAATTACAAAAGAAAAGTGGTTCCGTGCGCAAAATGAAGGCATAACAGCTTGTAGTGTTTGTAACAGAATCAGCAAATGAGCTGTCTAATATGTGACCTCTGGGACAAACACAAGTTCCTTCTTCAGATGTTGGCAGGTTTATAAACAATGCAAAAGAAAAAGAAGAAGAAAAAGGCAGCTGAAGTGTTCTGTGACAACCTGAGTAGAAGAAAGATTTACACTGCTGACTGACCGGCTTCAGGATGAGATTGGAGCGGTGTAAGTAATGTATCTTCAGACACTGGGGAACAGGCATGGCTACTCAATAAAAAGTGGTGTTTTATTTTATAATCAACAGTTCTAATGTGAGAAACTCTTCACTTCTCTTATTTCTGATGATAAATTTTTGTGGGATCACTGAGATTCCTTTTTACTGCCCCCCTATTTAACATATATAAAATATGCATGCATTAATGTGCTTAAATAGCACCTTTCTAGTCAGGGATTAAAAACATGTTTCACACATTATTCCATAAATATGTCAAGACTGTTATTACCCTAAGACAAGCTTTCACTAATGCACTGTCCATCTGGTGTCACTAAAGTGCAGAGGGGATTTAACAAACCAAGAGTGGATCTGGGGATAGACTACAGTGTCCTGATTCGTGCTCTAATGAGTGGATGTTCATCTCAGAGAAACACAGGGCTGCAAGGTGCCAGGAATTCTGCTGTCATCTACCCAGCGCCCCGGGGATGGGAAATTGTCCCCTGAGCTCACCAGAAAGTGGAATTTCCATCTTGTGGGGAAGGATGAGATTTCTCTGTTTGTTTTAATCATGGACCAGGACAAGTTAAAACAATTTTTTTTTCATGAACCAAATTATTCTGAAAATATTTCCTTTCAGTCTTATCAGAATACTCAGCCATGATATTGTATTGCTTGAAAATCCATTCAAATAATTCCAGGGCACTCATGTACAGAAAAACATGAGATCTTGCACCTAAAATCTTAAGACACTGCTTGGTTAACCTGTAGGTCTGCAGCATGACCTTGGGCCTGAACACTAAAAAAGCAGCTTAAGAAAGAAAAGGTTCCAGGTGTAATTACGGCAGGAGCCTGGCTACTAAGAAACACAGAACAAAACACAGATAGGATTAGCCTCAATGAAATCTTGATGATGGCTGTGAAATTTGTACAGCAGTCTTTGGCTTGTTGGCATCATTCTCACTTTCAGGGCTTGACTCCTGTTATCTCAGAGCAGGAGAAGGCCACTGGTGTTCTCCTGCCAGACCCAATAGCCTTCAGTCAGATTTAGGAGAAAGTGGCTGTGGGAAATGAAGATTAACACTCTGGGGACAGCTGAGATTATCTCGTTGAAGGTCATTATAGTTTCCATAAATCGAATATATATGTCTATGTATACACACACTGATGCCCAGCAGATCTATTGCACAAGGTATAAATGGAAAGCCTGGGGAATATTTAATCACAAGGACTTATTGTATGGGTTTGGGTGAGGCAATGCACTGTGCAAGTGGCAATGCAGAGAAGGCTGGCTAGAAACTGCTAATAGAAATGCAAGGAAGTGTGTGTAACAGACCCAATGTCGGGGGCAGTGTGTGTGTTCATGGGCCTTTAGGTTCTCTCCAATGGAACAACACAAATGAATCAACCAGTAACTAAAAATTGCTTACCGTATTTTCAATTTTTTTTTTCCTGTAGGTATTTGGATTGTGGGACTGAAGCTCTGAGTCCAAATGCTCCCTTTATTGATATATTTGGTCCCACAATGCAATTTCTGTAGCCTAACGTTTTGATAGCCCATTTTTTGATTGCTGTGTTTGGGACATGGTTATTGTTCTGAGTTATGGATGGCCAAATTAATCACTTGTGTATGTAAGGCACAGTGTGCATACTAAGTCTTCCTCTTATTTCACCTGTTGCTACAGGTCCACAAACACCAGACATACAACAGCAATTATCATCAGAGATGGACCAGAGCAAGGGTATTCAGAGATGGAGCTTGGCATGGGACAATTCGCATGACCTGGCTCAGCAATGATTGTGCTCTGGTGCCACAGCTCACATCCAAACAGCTCCAAAACGCTTAGACAGGACTTAAAAGGAAGCGAGCAGTTTCCCTGAGGCCATTCTGCTCGGGTTCCCAACCTCCAGCAGTACAACCACAACCCTTCCCTGAAATTCAGTTAGCAGAGAGAGTCAATGGCAAAGTGAGGGAATCTGCCAGGAAGAGAAAATACATGTCTCTCTTCTGTAACTCTAATGAAACACGTCTGATTTAAATGGCAAAACCAGTTTTCTGGTCAAATCTGCTTCTAGCCTTCAAAATATATAATATGCAACACGCTGCAGGTTTAGCACAGGGCTCAAGTCTCTGGATTCTGAAAACATCACAAACAACTTCCATTTCAATCTGGTGAGTATCACATCTGCAGATGGCTGGATAGGTCTGTATAGCAGCTTGCAGACAAGTATGGTGTGTGGTGCATGCATTCAGTCCCCTCATTATGTAGCAGCTCCAGCAAACACCTGCTGAGTGTGTTTCCCTAATTTGTTTATTTGTTTTTCAGGGAGTAGGTTGCCAGTCACCTTGTATCTGTGATCTGCTGTGGATCTGCCTGGCCAGATGTCTGCCTTTGGAGAAACCATCCCTCCAGCCAGGGAAGGACCTACCTGGGCTGGAGAGGGAGAAGGTGAGCAAGCAGCAGGATTACTAAGGAGCCCAAGATGGGTAATTCACTGAAGGACTTTCTTGCTATGGATTAGTGAGGCCATGAGCTCTGTGTCCTGTGCAATGTCATCAGAAACTGAAAATTTGCATTGCAGGGAGGTGGCTTGCTTCTGTCCCCTAGATACAGTTCTGGCTCTGTACTGTCTCTTCAAGCTGTTTCTTTCTCCTTAGTGTAGTTATTAAACAAAGTGAGAGACTGAGGATTGATTGTACAGGGGGCAAGTTGAATCCTGAAGTGGGGCCCATCCAAACACAGCACCTCCTGTGGGGTTCCTCGGATCTTCTGCAACTGCCTTTTTGCACTTGCCCACAATGGCTTATGCCTAGAAAGTGTAAGGCCATTTCCTGAGCAATGCAGTTCACATGTGAGCTGGGTCAGCAGGTCCCCAATGCCATAAATAGAGGGACAGGCATGAATCACTCGATAGTCTCTTGGCTGGAGCAGTGCTGCTGCAACAATCCAAATACCTGCTGGTGATGCCAAATGAAGCACCGCTCACTTTTTCAAGGAGACTTAATATGGGCTTGTACTTTTACTTCTGAAATAAGTCAGGAATAACCTATTAGTTATCTGTGCAGGGAACAGCATAATTCTCTCTTTGGGGTGGGTGTGGAGGAGTTCAGTCACCTGGGGTGCATGGTGTGCATACCTTCACTGGGAGAGATCACCTCCAACTTTCCCATGGGACCTCAGCACCCTTCAGCATTGATACCCATCATCTTGGCATGCCACTGAGGCTGTATGAAGTTTTGTACCAGGAGTAAGTATAAATTATCATAGGTAATCATCTGAGTCATGGTACACGGATCTTATCACAGTGAAGAAAAGATACCTCTTACTTTCCTCCTGTCATATTCTGTTTTTTAAAAAAAAAGTGTGACATTTGTATGGCAAATAATTCAGACTTGTTTATTACAATCTCAGGAAAGGGAGAAGAACCTCAGAGGTGGCAATGTGACAACAATTGTTTTTTACGTACCTTTCATCAGACCAGCAGACTGTCCCAGGGACTCATTTCCAGACAAGCTGCCATCAGGATGCAGAGGTAGGCAGAAACTCTGAAAGTCAAGTGGCAATCCTGGAAAGACAAAGGAGGGATGGGATCCAAACTGGATCATCTCCTGACTTTTCTAGCTCAGCCCCAGGCACTGTGAGGCCCTTATGCTGGCAAGGGTGATGTTGTAAAAGAAGTAGAGGATGACACAGAGGAATGCAATAATATGAATGTATAAAGGCATCACTTGTGACTGGGGCTCCTTGGTTTTGGCATTATATCACTACTAACTGAGATATATTTCCTCCCCAGGAGGGTATATGATCTAAATAAGATGGGAAGGAGTAATAGCAAATATTATTCTTTCCAGTATTACAGATAGGCAGCTGAGGCAAGCAACTAACTCATACCTCTTTAGTAAATCTGCAATAGAAATTGGTCTTAAATCTGCATCTCATAGGGCCTATTGCAACACTTAAGTCACAATATCAGCTTCTTTCCCTGCAGACTGGCTTTCTTCCCTCTACCAGTGCTCAGCCAGTGTTTAGCTGTTCTGCAAAACAGGCCTAGCCAACTCACAGGACCAGCCTTTCTCATGAGGCTCTCAGTGCAGCTCACTCGGGAATATCTTCAGAAAGTTGGAGAGTCAGGGAGGGGCCTTAAAAAAAAAGGCACTTCATCTCTCAGGTTTTCATCTTCCATTTCACCTAAATAGTGACTTTCCACAGGAACCACACAAGTCATCCACACTTCATTTAATGACTTTTAATATGAGTCACACATGGAAGTAGCTCCATGCCAGTGTTTCCTAGCCTGCATCCACTGGAGATGGCTTAGTCAGACTTGCTCATATCCCCTTCCTCCATGCCAAGGAATAGATTTGCTCTCATTCTTTCTGTCCACCTTTCCTGTCACACTTTTTTCCATCTTCTCATTTCCCTTAGATGAGAAAAGCAGTGTAAGGACAAGGTATGTTTTACCTTCTGGTTGCAGTAAGACTGAGCTTGTCTTCAGGGCCTGGTGCCTGACAGTTCTGAGCTGGCTCCTGCAGTCCAAGCAAAGTTACAGCAGGGTCACCCATCATCTTACCTGCTGACCATTTTTTGAAACTGGGAATGTAACTGGTCTTCTGAGCAAGTTGATACAGCTGCTACTTACTCCTGTCTTTCCTGTCTCTCTCATTTGAAACCATGTTTGGAGGACATAGAAAGAGGAATGAAGCAAAATATTAGACATATCCCACCTGTAAGCTCTTTTTTTTTTTTTTTTTGTGCTTGTCAATCATAGCTTTCAGCATTAAATGCAGTGAAAAGGATATCTAGGGAGAAAGGTTACTGATAGTGAGTCTCCCAAGTACGCATTTTAAAAACATTCTTAACAAAAAAAAAGGTAAACTTGCAAATTAAAGTGGTTCAATAGAAAGAATTTTGAACTCAAATGAAAGTTTATTTCAGCTTTTGACTTTTTATAAATATCCCAAAGTAATTGTACATTTTTTTTTCTGCAGAATGTTCACTCTCTTGAGTTAAAACAACTGATTGAATTGACCTACATTAATGAAATGTCTGGACTACATTGACCAAATTGTATTTACTGTTCAAGAAACAAAACAAATCAAAGCCCCTTTCATTCAAGAAATTCAACCCCATCAGAAAAACACTTTCTAACGCCATTTCAGTTTTACTGTTTTATTCAGATTGCCGTTAAAATAACTAAGGTGAATGATTTGCTAAAACTGGCTCCAGTTTAGTTTTGGGCATAAATAATTTATTTGAATTTGTCTTTGTTTTACCTGAACACTGCTGTCAGCTTTTAGAAAACAGGCAGCATACCACCTTCCTTATTTAACAGAATTTTAAAAGAATTTGAATTAGCGCCTTAAAGCAGAACAAAGCAATTAACAGGGCAACGTCAAAGACAAATTGTTAATGGGACCCGACCACTTAAGATCTCTTAATTCTATGTCTGGCTGCTAAATATTGGTAAATCTAATCAGGGCTGGCAATAAATAAAACGTTTGTGACATTAACAGTTCTGCCTGAACACTCAACAAGGAAAAAGCAAGGCTCTTTATCAACAGTGTGGAGACATTGGTTATCCTGGGGGCATGCTTGCACAAGCAGCCAGAAATTCAGTACGTTATTCAGATCCTTGGCTAATATTCTCAGCACTTTCAAGTTCGCAGATCTGGGCTGAAAAATCACATGCTAGCATGCTCTTTGCTATTATCAGGCTGAGATATTGACTGTAGAGGTCTAAGTGGTAAACACCATGGAAACACCTTTGCCTTGGCATTTCTGCACTCCACATGCAGAATGAGAGTGGGAGGAGCAGCAGTAATCAATACATATATTTTATATTATCCATATTCCCCTCTGCCCCTTTTTTTCATCTGAAAAGATTGTTGCTTCTGAAGTTAAGTTAAAGGACTAGGGGAGAAAAATCGACGAGATTCATAGTTTATCCTTTCCCAGCCATGGAATCTTGTTATACCACTGGGGCAAATGCTGCTGCAGAGGCCAAAAAAAAAAATATCTTGATCAGCAAAACTTAAAGAAATATGCCTATTGAAAGCAGAGCCTCCTCATCATCACAAAAGACTTCAGAGGTCTCATTCTTTGCTCACAATATGCAGGTGGTTTAATGGCATCAACAGAGTTTGTCCTACCTTGATATTGATGCAACTGAGATTGCAACTTCACCCAAGAATACCCAATTTCTTAACACAAACACTTGACTGTGCTCCCCTTTGGCTTTCAGGCACCCACAGGCAGAGGAAAAGTGGAACCACGTGCTAAGCACCCTGTAGTGAGAAACACCTAAAAGGTGTCTGTGTGGCAGGAGATGAGACCCTTACGGATAATCTCAGAGCTGTCAGGAGGAGCGCGCAAAGCAGAGGAAAGGATGGACATATGGCCAACTTTCAGACATGTCTTTTCTCCCCTGGGTGTGAGCCATGGACAACTGTTGGGTTTCTACAGCCTGCTACCTCTGTGCATGCCACTACTCAGCCTTTGGCGGATCACTGTGCCATGATCACTGTCACAAGCGCCAGCCTGCCATCCCCTTTACTTTGTGCAGCACTGGCAAAAAACCATTGACACTAGGTGAAACACTAGCCTGGACTGAATTCAGCTGCTGAACTCCTCCCGTGCCCAGAGAAAGAGCCCACCCAGTCATCATGACAGTCAGCAATGTCAGGACCAATCTGAGAAATATCTTGGTTTTGCTCAAAGGATATTTTAATTTACTGAAAAAGAATTAGGAGCTTGAGGTCAGAAATACTGCAGTTTCTTTACAGACTGAAGGAAAAAGACTGGCAAAGGATAAGCAGAAATGCCCTTTACTGAAGCACATTTTATTTTCTTTTTGGTTTTTTTTTTTTTTGGCTAGGTACCTGTTAATTAGGATAAAAGTGGGAAACACTATCTAACAAGGTTTCTGGGAGCAAACTGGAAAAAGCATTAATGAATTCAGCATTACAAGATGGTTCCTAAGCAACAGAACATTTCAGCTGAATATTAACCCTAGTCACAAGGAGAGAAAAAAATGGTCTCAAGAATAACCTAAATGTCAGTGAATTAAGACAGTGTCCCTTCTGTGCAGAACTGCTGTTGGACATTTTAAGGTTAGCTTGATTTGGGCAATGTTTCAGCAAACTTGTGGCTGACATTTTAATTTCCAGACTTCTTGGAATTTGTTTGCTGCTTTAGTATAATCATAATTATAACTGTTTATAATAAAGCATCTTGAAAGATGAGGTAAGTTGCAATAGAAAGACATAAATCCAGTAACATTAAATTTTGTAGAAATATGCTCCCATGAATCCATGAGTATGGACTAACCACAGTGTACCTTCAGGTAGAAAAGAGATGAGCATTGCAAAAATAGTGGTATAGGAGTTGAGGTTTTAGAATCAGAGAATCATTAAGGTGGGAAAAGACCTCTAAGATTAAGTCCACCATCAACCCAGCACCACCATGGCCTCCTAAATCATGTTCTGAAGTGTCATGTCTACATGTTTTTTGAACACCTCCAAGGATGGTGACTCCCCCACCTCTCAGGGCAGCCTGTTCCAGTGCCTGACCACTCTTTCAGTAAAGAAATTTTTCCTAATACCCAATCTAAAACTCCCCTGATGCAGCTTGAGGCCATTCCCTCTTGTCCTGTCACTAGTAACTCGGGAGAAGAGACCAACGCGCACCTCCCTACAACCTCCTTTCAAGTAGTTGTAGAGCATGATAAGGTCTCCCCTCAGCCTCCTCTTCTCCAGATTAAACAACACTTATTCTCTCAGCCACACCTCATCAGACTGGATCTCCAGACCCTTCACCAGCTTTGTTGCCCTTCTCTAGACACACTCCAGCAACTCAATCTCTTTCTTGTACTGAGGGTCCCAAAACTGAACACAGGATTTGAGGCGTGGCCTCACCAGTGCTGAGCACAGGGGCACCATCCCTGCCCAGCTCCTGCTGGCCACACTATTGCTGATACAAGCCAGGAGGCTGTTGGCCTTCTTGGCCCCCTGGGCACACTGCTGGCTCATGTTCAGCTGGCTGTCAGCCAGCACCCCATGGCCTTCTCTGCCAGGCAGCTTTTCAGCCACCCTTCCCCAAGCCTGTAGCGTTGCATGGGGTTGTTGTGACCCAAGTGCAGGACCCATCACTGAGCCTTGTTAAACCTCATACAATTGACCTTGGCCCATCAATGCAGCTCCAGATCCATCTACAGAGCCGATTTTAAGAGATGAGAGTAACAATGTAAGGATTATGTAGCTATTTGGCTAGCTAGTGTGTAGCTGGAAGGGTCCAAAACATTGCCCAGTACAAAAGGTGGGATCATGTACTTGAAAATAGGTCATCACAGATATCAAGTAGTAACCAAGCAGCTAAGGGGAATAAATTTGTTAAACCATGGAAATTCAGTCATTTTCAATCATGCCATCGTATTCTTGGACAAAAATATCACAAGTCCATCACTCTTCTCTGTGCCTAAGCAGGATTTAGTTTCTTAAAGACATATGAAGGACACAGCTTTTCATCACTAAAATTATAACTCTTATTCTTTGAATATGCAATAAAGTTTTTGAAGATGTATGAGTATATCAATTAATTTGTTTATGAAATAAAATTAATCTTAATTAATCTTCAAAGAAGAGTAGCATCTGAGGCAATTTCTTTTTTGTTTGATTTGAAAGGACTGCAAATACAAACTCACGTAAATCAAGAACTTGCAGCATGGTTATATTTAAATAAATTAAGTTGCTCACTGTATCTGAGTTTGTATAATTGTATAGAGGTTATCAACTTTCTTCTGGTCCATAACCAAGGGAAATCCTATTTTGAGCAAACAGGGAAACTGTGAATGTTGGGGCAGGTTCACTGTTGTGTTTTGGCAGCTCTGCCAATGCAAATCAGGTCGTAAGTGCTAGTTGTTAGTGTTTGCTGGCTGGTATCTCAAAGCAGTGGTTCACATCCTACAAAGTCTATGGACTAGATGTGCCCATGAAAGATGACCAAATCAAGCAAGTTCTTACAATGTGATACATTAAAAGAGGTTTTTAGTTTCAGTAGTAAATTTGTAGACTTACAAAGACTAAAATCCGATATGAAAATCTGCCCTTAAAATGAATTTAAAAAAAAAAACACAATTTAAGGCAGATTCTCTATGGCTGCTAATCTGTAGCACTATGATCTAATAACAGTCTCCTTGGGTTTCTTCGCCAGTCTTGTGTGACATTTCTGATAGTTAAGGGAAAACAGAAAAGAAATTGAAAAGCATTCTCAGCCAAAAATTAAGTTAAAGTGGAGTTTAAAGTGCATCATGTGTATAACGTACAGGTGAAAACTTTTTGAAAGAGACTGCAATTAGTCCCCAAACCAAATCTTGCAAAACCTGTTTCAGAATTAGTCTACTGAAAAAAAAAAAAAAAGTAATTTTACATTCAGGTAGGAAAAGTAAAGGTGATAAGTGATCTCAAGTCTGCCTGCAGTGCTGATACTGGGGTGAAAATGTGTGAAACATAATTGAATGAGTCTTTAAAGACCATCACTTAGAAACTGATGATATTGACTCTCTGTAAGTGTAACCACTTTTTTATTTCTGGCATGACAATGGCCAGGCTTGGATGGCTCAATGCTTCTTTATGTACCATCTGAATACTGGGGCAAAAAACTTTATCCATGATGGTGAAAAAGAACACAGCTAAAGGAGGGTCTGCTTTGGGCTTCTGTATTTCTCATTTTCCTTTTCTTTATTGCCTTGGCCCATTAAAACCATTTCCCCTCACATGTTTTCTCTATGTACAATTAGATGGTGGAAAAGCAGCACCCACCTAAAAATAACCTGCCTTTATTCAGTGCAAAGCATTAGCAATCTTGCATGCAGGGCTGGATCAGACACTCAGATCTAACAGGCTGCACAGCATCAGGTATATTTCCCTGACTGACATTTACTTCCTCATTTTGCAGAAGGCAGCAAGGGAGAAGGTGGCTCAGGTGAGTTAAAAGCCTCCAAAGGGCAGGGAAAGAAACCCTGTGCATGACAGCATGCACCACGCAGCAGGTTCTGCTTCACTAGGAACTGTTAATTGTCCTCCACGTGGAATTAACTCTCCAGTCATCCCAACAACCACTGCTGCATCTAAATCTTCTTTTTAATAGGCTCTCAGGGAGCAAGCGGCGTGCAACCTGAACTGTGCTCGCCACTACATCAATCTTCCCCTCATCACTCTCAAGCTATGCAGCAATCGAGAGGAACAAGCATTAAGCAGAGCTGCTCGCCCTGGCTGTAATTCCCAACCCTGAGCTGCCGCTCCAATGCTCAGAGAGGGGATTTCCTCAAAAAGGGAGGGTGCTTTGGCAGGAGCATCTCCCACAGTGGAGAAGAACCTGGGGAACAGGCAAGAGGGAAAAAGGGATGTGGGGCTGAGCATCAGAAAACAAAAATGTCACTGGGAGGGCAACACAGAAAGCAGAAGCATCTACAGATTTTCAGCAGGAGAGACCTCTTGATTTAAAAGGCTGGTCAGATGCATTAGAGACATGCTTCATCTGTAAGGCATCGGCTCTGCATCTATGTTTTCACAGTATCCAGCACAATGGGATTCTGCAAATAAATAACACTAAGGGTGATTTGTTTGGGGAGGGAGCAAGAGAAGGAGCTCAATGGGAAGAGACAGTCACTCCCACAACTGGCAGGGGTGTAGCCTTTATTTCCATGCACGCCAGGGGATCCTGACCTGAGGAAGAGGTTTGGCTAATTATAACTGGTCAGGAATGCCAGTCATTTGATCAGGGATCTGAAGCAGGTGTATACAAATTTGGGAATCCAGTAGTTGTTTATAAGAAGTGAAGGGTCAAGGTGAACAACTTTTACCATGTGTTGAAGGCTTGAATTTATTCCCATAAAACTGCCAGCTAAGTAGTCCAGCTGGCAAATATGAACTCATGAAATACTTATGCAAATGGGAGAAAAAATAAAACATCAGTTGACAGATGATAGTGTTTACATGGAATATATACTCCATCTCTGCTAAGAATAAGAGTTCATAGCTAAGCAACTGATTTCACAAGAGAAGGGTGGGAAGTGAGCTATTTTTCCCCCTGTGATGAAATTACACACTTTTCATCCACACATGCAGGTGCAAGAATAACCTTTATGTAGACATTATTTTTTTAACAGTTTAATTAATATTTCGGTTTGCCTTGAGTAGTTCACAGAAGTTCGGGGGAAAAAAAGTAGACAGCGTAGTAACAGTGGGCTTTTCTTTCTTTTTTTCTGTGTTGCTCTAACACTGACAACAAAAGTCACCCTTAGATGAATTAGTGATAAACTCCTGGGGAAGACTTCAGCTCCATATGGTGATATTTAATATTAGTCACGTAGAATCAGCCAAATCAACTCCACATCCCGTGATACCTGCGGGACCCGGTCCTGCCTGTTTAGCATTCCACTGCGACCACTCGTGAAACACTGCAATTGTCTCTTCTGATATAAATAAATAACTCCAGAATGCCAAACAGAAAAGGGTGGGGATGGGAATGATAAATCCTGAGTCAGAGGCGACCGCATGAGGAGGAGAGCAGCAGGGCTGTGGCTATGATTTAGTGGTGCTAATGAGCCTCGACAGAAAGAGCCTCCAAGAAGCCTGTGTTGGTAGCGTAGGTTCAGTCTGATGAAAACCAGGTGTTCAAGGTGCTGTGAGGGTTCACAGGCTCCATGTCTCTGGCCTACTTTTTCATTCCTGAATTATTAGAGAGAAAAGCACCTATTCCTCCACACCAGAGGATAAGTCTAAGCCTCCAAGTCAGCATGTGCATCCAGATTTGGCTCACTCTGGTGCAGGGCTCAGCAAGTTCATGTTGGAGCTTTGGGGTTTAGGCTGATCTCGATAGAGGAGGCAAGGCAAGAACAAAGCTTGTCTGGGCTCTGCTCCATCCCGAACAGCTGTTTTTCAAAAGCTGCATGTGAGAAACTCACTTTCTTTGAGGAATAAGCTTCCTTGTTTGTCTTTGCTCCCTGATGCTCATACTACAACTACTAATCCTGGCCAAGCATCCTGTCTCTTGCAGTGTAACCCAAAAGCTGGAAACATTCGACTCCACTCAGCAGGACCAATTGAATCATTCCTCTTCCCCTGATGGGACCACCACAAGCCCTCTCCAATTAGCCTTAAACCACCAATACACCCAAAGCTGTTTTCAGGAATGGAGCAGAAGCTGTGCTTAATCCATGTTTGTTTGCTATGTGGCACTGCTTCTCCCTCTTGAATGTAACGATCACAGGGAAATAAATTAATACAATCCTCTATCAGTGCCTGGTCCACTCACTTTGCATGGATTTACACAGGTTTTGCCACAGATTCACAAAGTCATTTTATTTGGGGCTGGTTTTTTGCAAGCCCACTGACAGCGCATTTCTGATCTGTATTCTCCAAAGTCTGTCACTACACAGAGCTGCCCTGTTGATCTCCCAAGGGTCAATACTCACAGAAGACTCCAAGACTGTGCTAAGGTGGGAAACCCCTGGCATACAGTCTTTTTGCAGATTTTAATTGTTTATTTTCCTAAAGTGATAGAAGCGTTGAAGCAATAGTCACCAATTAAAATAAAGCCCCACATATTTGGCAGCAGGCAAGGGCTGGGTCCTGAGATGAATATCGTGGGCAGTAGCTTAGGTTAAGTTCCACCTTATTACCCTAACATGTGTGAATACCTCCCCATATGCACCCAACGCAGATAAATGGCCCGCATGCACTTACACAATATTTATAACCACAGTTTTTCTTTCCCTGCCCTAAGTCAACTTATTCTTTGGTTTTCTACTGCCCTGAAGTCCATCAAAGACAGTTGCCATGGAAATGGTTGTGATGTGCTTTCACAATGTCCTCAGCCATCAGTGTATATCAAGAGCTCTCTCTGCTGGTCTGGAATCACCATCCCTCACGGCTCAGGATGGTCAGGTCACTGTTGGTACCTAGAAGCTCTCAGAGGTACAAACTGTGTTTCTAAGCACCATCAGGGTCTGAAGTCTGACACAGTAGCTTCTATTTTAGAGCTAGCTGGAAATACTCAGCTTACTGAGAAACTGTAACATGCAGCCTCGGCTTTCTCATTCTGCTCTTGATTCAGTAAAGCGTGTTTACCTAAGTGACCCAGGGGAGCAGTGAGGAAGGAAAAACCTTGCCTGTGGTGGGACTGCTAGAGAAAGCTCCAAATGAAGACCATAGGAAACTGGGGGGGTACAAGAAAGAGATTTTTTTGCTATTTCAACAGTGCTGTCAACTTAGCAAAATTGGCAGTGGCCTAATCCCTTGCCCAAGAAGTACTTTTCTTCACTTCAGCAAAAGGTGGATTTCCTTGCGTAGGATGGTAAAAGCCCTTTTCCACATTTGCCAGAA
This sequence comes from Phalacrocorax aristotelis, assembly GCF_949628215.1. Taxonomy (NCBI): domain Eukaryota; kingdom Metazoa; phylum Chordata; class Aves; order Suliformes; family Phalacrocoracidae; genus Phalacrocorax; species Phalacrocorax aristotelis. The sequence continues at coordinate 47,291,115 of NC_134282.1, forward strand.
CAATCTTAGGAGGAATGAGATTACTTACAGAGTCTCAGTAATTCTTCAATGGGCTTTGCTGCCTCCTGAATACTCCCAGGAGGAGTAGAGCTAAGGTTTATCATTAGCATCATTTGTATCATCTCCTGCCTAAACTAAGGCTTTTTAGGAGACCTGCACAGGACAGGGCCTGCTACTAGGTCCCAGAGGTTCTTACATGCAAAAGATTTGCAGGAGCCAATTCTAGGTTTGCCTTTCACAGCCTGGCGGATCAAGGCCATTATCAGATGCACTCTGTGTACCAATGCTCTGATTTCCCATTCTGCTTGAGTGTACACCCTCTGTATGCCAGAAACCCACTAGAGAAGGTTTCTTTGCAATTGGCAGCCATGAAGCACCCTGAAACAAAGCCAACTTTTCTGCCTTATGCCTCTTTCTCATACAGTCAGACTCGAAGAGTTGAGCTCTCAGAAACCCCACCTTGAAAAACATTAGGATCTGACTTATAATTGGTGAAATTACTGTATAAAAGGAGGAAAGTAAGGTTTAATTGACAGGCACCACTTCTACCAAGCTTGCTTTCTGTTAAGCACACAGCTGAAGAGCTAAGCATGCTGTTTCTCAGAAAGGGTTTGATTTTTTGGTAAATCTCATGGTGATGAAATCCTTCTGATGGACCCAATAGCAGTGAAACAGCAACGAGAATCACTGAGGTGTAACTAGTTATCCACCTTCCACTTCTTGCAGTGTAAGCTAATTGCTACCTTTCAGTAGAGCCCAGATGGGCCTTTTTTACTTAAAAATAATAATTCCCAGAGTTGTATAACTCTGTGGGCTTTTTTATAGGTTTTGTTTTTGAATTGTTTACTTCAGAAGTGCATGACTGTGTATGAAACCTGCTTCTAATCTATGCACAAATCATCCAAGGTACTTTCTAGCCCCCAAGTCTGGATTGAAGTTGCTTGGAGTCATAATTAGTAAGGGACTTTTTATTTCCTCCAACCACTGTATGGTTTTTACTTCACTTTATGAAAAGTAGAGAAAAAAAATTCACCACAGATAATTTAGGAGGGAAACAGCGATTAAAAGGTGCAATAGAAGGATAAGGGGCAGAGGGGGCCGCTGATGTCATAATCTGAAAAATCTCAGAAAGAACAAAGTTGATCAAGCCCAGATTATTTTCCCTCCAATCCTGATTCATAGTTAATGATCAGCACAAATAATCAATGGAACTATGGTGCTAATGCATACAACAAAGGGGCCCTGGTAAATTATTCTCTTCCATGAACTTATTCGAGCTGATTAAAATCTTGCCATTGAGTTTTTCTGGCGTTCCTGGGGAGACCAGGCATGAGGTCAAGCACACAATGGATAAATGTAACATTAAATTTAGTCCTTCTGAGGGTTAAGAAGACATGCCAAGAAGTTGCATGGAAGTTTTAAGTGCTCATCCTGAGATCTACCTGTTTCATAATATTTCGTTTTGACAACAGCCATCCCCCTCACATCCCACTTCCCAAACTAATGAGATGTTTAGTCACTGAGAAGACACCATTGTGCCAAATACCAGGTCCCAACATTTCCAGCTTGGGGAAGCAAAGTCAGGCTTATGTGACCACTTTCAAGCCCCTAAAAGAAAAGCTTTGTGTTGTTGAATCTCATTTCTTCCCCAGGCATCTTTTAGTCTCTCCTTCACTCAAGCGCATGGACTGGGGACCATTGGGAAGGCATGTATAGCATCCTGGAAAGGAAGAGACTCTGCCAAGAGGAGGCTGTGAGTGAAGATTAGCCCAGATTTATCCAAGTCAACCAAATTACTCTAACCTCTAACTGTAACCTCCTGTATACTCAGTGGAAAGACCTCCAGGGAGCGACTTATTTTGCTACCCTCTGGAGGTACTGGATCTCTCAGTGAGATAGTCCAGGGTAGTTAAGGACCTCAGCTGGGTACTTCACCCAGGCACTGCCATGGATTTACAAGGACTGGGAAGGGAGAGCTTTTGGCCACCTATTACTGCTCATCAGTGCAATTCCCACTCCCCTATCACACAGTACAGTGATGACAGAACAGTCCCTCCTGCCTTATTCTGTGTATTTGAGGCTGTCTGCCCCAGTTAGACATTTAACATTAAGTGAGGGGAATCTGAGCTTGTACACAGAGTTTAGGTAGATACCATTCAGAGTATTAAAAAATCCTCAGATACTACAATTATTCTACTGAAATTTATTAAGAATTTTTCAGGTGCAGAGTAACACAGCAAGAAGCCTCTTTGACTTATATTTTGGATGCCTGTCTGGTGTGGCAGACTGTCCAAGTAAAGGCAAGGCATAGGCTAATGGAGCAATGTCAAAGCTTTAGTCAACCTTAGTCTTCTCCTGTGAGATGCTGAGCACAACCTGTGGGCAGCCAGATTTCCTCAAGGGCCACTAAGCTGTTGAGAATCAAAAGCACATTGAGCACAAGTTTGGATCAGGCACGTTTTTCCACTTCCTAATACACTGCACCTGGCACAGCAAAACCCTCACTGTGTGAGCTGATGGTCCATGTGCATGAAGCCTGGAGGCACCTGCCGCTCCTGCTGTACCTTAGCAAACTGCTGCCTGGGAACCTGGGAGAGATCCAGGTTCCTCCAGCAACAACGGACAAGATGCTGCCTCATGTAAACCTCATTTGCATTTCTACTCTAAATCTGTTTCAACTCTACCATCCATATGTTTATCAGGGAAGAAAGGCAAGGAGAGAGGAAAGCAGCTGAGCACCTTTTCTCAAATCATTGCACAGTCATTTTAACTTCCATTTGGTGCTTACTCCTCTTCCATGCCCTGCCCCCACCAAAGTGTTTCCAAAACCTTCCTCCCACCTTCCTTCTTCTGTTCACTCATTTCAGATCTTCATTAACACTACAAACCCATCCCTGGAAATGTTCTCCCTTTGTAAGACATCAGATTTAAAACAACAACAAGAGCATGGCATCTTTCAATCCACTAGCACTTCTACTGTCCCTTCATGAACAATTTTGGTTGAAACTCAAATCTCTTTGGATTGACCGATGGCAGAACCATGTGGGAAGTAAATAGACAATGAACTTGGACAGCAAGGGTTTCCCAGGGCTTGGGAGAGTATGCTTCAGTCTGAATTGAGTGATTTAAATCAAAGAGATGCTTCTTTGAACTCCCTGCATTGGTAGATGTGACAGGTTCAGCTGGAGAGGAGAGACAGGAGAACACTGCATTGCCAGGCAGTGACTCTTCAGCATCTTATGCTTATTACAGTATTGGCTCAAAGTGGGCAAAAATGGATTCTGTGAGCAGTGTGTCATCACCCACATTCTGTGAATCTATGAGGAGTGGAAAACAGCTTTTTCTGGAGAGGTGGTATGAAGAAATCTAGGAGATTCTCAGTGCTTCATTTCTGCTTTTCTTTTAAACAAAACCTTTTGAGGTCCCATTTTGGAAGCTGAGAGCTTTTTCTTTTAAAGGTTAAACCAAAGCTAAAAATGAAATGTAAATTGTTTCAATTCAACTCAAGTAAAATGGGTCATCTGATCTGGGAACATTTCCCTGTGCTGCCCATTTCCTTGGTTCAGCAAACAGCATAAAAATGGCACGCAGTGCCCCAGCCTGGGGCTGCTGTGGAGCCCCTCAACTTCCCTCAGCCAGAAAGGGAGTGGAAGTTTGAAACAAGGGTTTTCCTTATGGAAACCAAATTATGACCTCCAGATCTGTCTGCTTAGCTTCTTCATCCACTGCTAAGTTTAATAACATACCAGAGCAGTCATGTATTTCTGTGCAGACAAATACAGAGCTCCATGGGGAGGACTGAGGTTTGTTCTCTGGTCTGGAGGGAGACTGGTTGTTTTGCCAGATGCATAGTTCTGGTTTTGGTTATTCTGTTTTGTGTGGGACTAGGAGGAATTTTTCCCTCATGTCAGCTATGCTTTCCTGTCCCTTCTGGTGTGCTGTGTGGTCTGCCTCGTCGGCTCACCTAGAAGTTTTATGTAACAGACAGTACTACTATTGGAAAATCTAGGACATGGGAGACATCCTCTGTCTCTCCTGCTGTTTTCTCTTGTGAACTTTATCTGTGGGGTTTTTTTCATCTTTCACTCCAGGGCAGTGTGACATGTCCTTTGATGGCAGGTAGAGTAGCTGTTCTGCAAATATTTCTGAGACACATATCTACTGTATGGTTGCCTCTAATGGAAAGGATAGGACCTGACGACTAGAAATGGTCCCTTCTAGTCCTATGCCTCAAACAGCTAAATAGTCCCTTCCTGGTTTCAGAGATAAACCGTGCATCTCTCTTGGACTCTGCTGTTCTCAGGGATGCTTGTGAAATGGGTCAGTGCAGTGGCACTGCAATTGAAGCTTAAGCAAGCGGAATTCCTTCCCTGCCAGCCAGTTTTCACTAACTTCCTCCCACAAATAATTTAGTTTAGAGTTAATTGAATTAGCAAAGGCCTTCAAATACTTCCGCAAGGGACTGGCTTCATTGTGGCCTTACAAAGCCAATCAAATCAGCAGAGAAGCAGTAAAAACAGTCAATGACTCACATTAATCGTCTGAGAGAGCAAAGGGGAAAAAAAAAGAAAACAAACCAAACAAAGCCAGAGAGGCAAAAAAACCCCAGACTGCAACTCTTAAAAACTTGGCTCACCCCAGACATGGAACACTGGATGAAAAATTGACTCTGTGAATTGCATTATAGATTTTGAAGATGGGTCTCTTTCTGAGAGTCTGAGATTGGAAGTCTGGTATGTGCTGCCGAAGCATACTACAGAAGGGACCAACCTATGCTGGGCAACTCTGGAGAGCACAAGCAAGCGACAAGCCCAGGGCTCACTGTGCAGACATCAAAGGGTCTCTGTTGGTGCACACCCTTCCCAGGGTATTGGATTTGCTGCAGGTACTCAAGCCATTTGCCCCTTACAGGTAAAACAAGCCGAGCATGTGCACAGCAGGCACAGGGACATCAGCAAGTGGCCCCCACGGTCCATCCTCAGATTTAAAAAGGTACCTGAGCTTTGTAAGAGCATTGTTACACATCTGGTTTTTTTCCAGAGCTAAAATCGGGACTGCCTTCCTCAGTTTTTCAGTCAGGTATATTAAGTGAGGAGTTTTGAATTTTGCAGGTGGGTGTCCATCCCACCTTCACAATGAAGTGCACATGGGGCATCCTTCACCACACCAGGCAAGTTACTGTGATACACAGATGTGGCATCAGTATCACAAACTGGCACAACACACTTCACTGCAAATCTGCTTCTTAGTTGCCATAGTAAAGGTACACCTCAGAGTGCTGAAGGCTGCAGTCATACTATGTATTAAATCCTTGCAACTTCTCACCCCAGATGAGTACAAAACACCTGCCGCAATCTGCCAGTTCAAAGGCAGCACTACAAAATATGGTCAAAACATGAAAGACTGATTAAGCTACCTGGTTTATTTCCCTGCCAGGCAAAGAATTTAGGTCAGATTCGAGGCCTATCTTTGCATCTCTTTCTAGATTTCATTTTTAAATGTGTCTGTTATAGAAGACACCAGAATGAAAGCACATCCTTCTTCCCAGTTCTTGTATGCTCAACACTCAGATTTAAAGCTGGTGAATAATTTTATTAAAGAACATTTACTGTCTCCTTTAAAACAAATTAACTGTGTAAGAAAAAATTTCTCAGGAAAAGGATTAGTTTTGTTTACTTTCTTTGTTCAAAATAATTCAGATCTTTTGCACATGAGGGTTTTTTTTTTCTTATGTTTATTTGGGGTTTTTTGTCACAGAAAGCCCTGGTTTTCCTTACTTAGCTAGTGAGTTAGTAAGGGTAAAAAATAAATCATCTTTGTGAATGAGAAAAGATGTTTCAGACTATTGTAACAAAATTTCCAAAAAATATACACAAAAGATTTCGTTCGTATTTTTTCTCAAAAAAGGCATTAAGACATGATTTTTTTTCCTCAAAAAATGCAGGACAGAAATACTTTCAAAAGACTTGAATCATTTTATTGGACAAAACCCTAGTTTTATAGTTGTACTACAAAAGACCTGGAAGGCAAAAGATGAAAATACTTTTCTGGACTTCACTTCTATAGTAACAAAAATAGTAGAAATGGACAATTATGATTTTATTTTATTAGTAGGGAATGGTTATGTTAATTTTGATGGAATAAATGGACAGAAAAGATCAAAGATTATAACATGTGAAAGCAAGTAAAATGCTAAAAATTCTTAAATGAAGGCTTTTGCTTTGTTTTGTTATAGACTTTAGCAAGCAATGACAAGTTCCTGTGGCAAACAACCACAATTAAAAATCATTTAATTCTTCTATTAAATATGCAAAAAAGGGAAGAAATCTCAGCCAGAAGTCTTTGTAGTGTAGAAAATTATGTAAAGCTTTCATTTTACAAGACCTCTCATTCCCTATTTCTTTAGCAACAACTTCAGTTGCATCAGATGACCCCTCCAGACAGTATTTTAGGCAGAATCAAAGATGGTATTAGTTGTCATCTACAGGAAAAGGAAAAAAGTATTGTGAAACTTGCATTCTTGCCCTTGTTTTTGGAGCCAAGGTTTTTTCCTTGAAAACAAAACAAGAAAACCACATGAGGAAACATGACAAAAAAGGTCAAGAAAGATAGCAAATAATGTGACTCTGCTGGAAAAGGGCAGGTGAATTCTTGGTCACCTTAAACTCTCAGAAACTGGGTAAAATCACATCACTGCTGGATGTTTAAGATATTGCTTTCAGCTGTCTTTTTGTTCATTGTTGCTCTGTAGTGCTATCGCAGAGATACGATCTTGGTTAAATCCTTTTTTCTTTCTTTTTTTTTTAAACAATGCAAGACAACGATGAGGGGAAGAGGGAAGAATAAGTAAAGTTGAGGAATGAGAAAAAGAAGGAAGAGAGAAAAGAACAAACCCAGCTGTCAGACTGCACACTTGCCAGCAGTTTGGCAAAGGTAGTGGAGACAGCACTGTTACTTGGAGCTTCCTCTAGAGCTGGTTGCAGTGAATTTGTTCTCCCCAAGCAAAGTGGCAACGGCCTGAGTTGTCACAGTGACCAGAATATCTTGCAGCCTCACCATCTGCAGTGGTAAAGCCTGTTTCAGCTATGATCCTCTTTCCTTCTAACATCATACAAAGGATCATCAAGGATGTAGACAAAAGACAGCCTAACCTCTCATCACATGAAGTCATCCAGCAGATGAAGAAAAACTAGGACTAAAACAGATGTTTCCTGTCTCCCAGGTGAATTCCCTGCCCATTGGGATACACTGCAAACTCTTCCAATCCAGGATATCCTCATCACCATTTCCACAGCTCTGGAAAGGTTAAATGATCCATGGCCAAGAGAGCACAGGCCTTCCTGTTCTACCTTCCACTGTCACTTCTCATTCAGATGATGAAATAATCTGATTAGGTGAGTTGGGAATTATCAAGAATCACTCACTATCCATATTTTTCACATCACAGGCAAAGGTAGAGATTGCCGTCAGACTGTGAAGCACATGCTGAGAAAGCCCAGTTCAATTCCCATGGTCCCAATTTTAATTCTGAAATCAAAAGATCTGAACTGCCACCTACTTGCTCTTTTCAAAACTCTGCCCGTCTTCCAGCTTCTGTGAGAGCGCTTTTTCTCCAGCAGGACTCTGCCTGACCTATCCACACAGTCAGGTGTCTTTCCTTCCTCTCCCTTCAGTATGACAGAGCTTGACGAGTGACCTTCAGCTTGATCATTATAGTTATTAGTTATATTTATTAATAATAAATATAGAGATTTTTGTGATAGACTAGAAAACAACTCAGGTTCCCAATATACATAAAAATACTGAAAGTGAAGACGTTTCTGCTATCACGGGGAGAAATCACTGATGCAGACATGGTGCATTAGTAAGGCTGACTGGGTAACCCGCTAAGCTCCACAGATGCCAGCAGAATGCACCTACACAAAGGAATGCCAAAATGGGCAAAAAGTGGGACATTTTTCTCCAAGTCAGCGCTATTCTCAGAAAGCCATGTGGTATTTGGGTACCACAGTGCTGCTGAGACACAGAAATCAAATAGACAGTAGAAGAGACATAATATTTTGCACTGCAAACAGAAAAATATTATCAATCAGTGTTTACGATGAAAGACCATTACCCCTCCAGTGACTCATACTCTCCACTGACACTCAGGAGACCCACACATTGTTCCTGGTTCTATTGCACAGCCTTGGAAAAGTTGCTTCACCTTCTTGCTTTTTTCTAGCTTCTGCCTGTATAAAGCCTTGGTCTCTTTGAATACTGACTTTCTGTTGCCACAGGATAGAAAAGTCTCTTGACCCACACAACCACATGCAGAAAAGGATGTGAGGGACTTTCTGTAATTGTTATGGTAGCAAAAAGAAAAAAGAAAAGAATTATTTGAAAGTGCTTGATGCTTCGCTATTGATTGAAGGTTTTGGTTTGTTTTTTATAAAAACAAAGCAAACCAAACACATTGATGAATGAATTCAACCTTTGTTTTTGGCTGGATTTTGCTTTACTACATCTCTTCATTTCACTTTGGTCTGTTTTGGTAAGACAGTCGAGGTTTCTTTACTTCCCAGCATAACTTGGACCAGGACATTTCTGACTACTGTACCAGATTTGCATGAGCTGGCATTCAAGCAATACTGCTATAAGCTCTAGTTGATCCTTACTTTCAGTAAAACTCAAAATTTGTGGAAGCATAAGAAGTGAATGATGAGAATTTGTTTAAAAACTTGAATAAATATTCACCAGGGAAAACAAAAAGGCTGTGCTGCTTTCATAGAGCTAATATTAATTTACTGATTTCTTGATTAAAATGAAAATGGAAAAATGATTCCCAGCAGGTCCCTCTTCTCTTGCTAAGTTAATAGCAGGGATGCCATTACACTGAAAATGATACATTTGATGCTAAAACCTAGAAATGTGTTCATTTCTTCAATTCCTTCACCTGGTGAGGCTCAGCAATGTTCCATGTGGCTAGGACGATCTTCCTGCATTTGTTAGATTGAAAGAGAAGGGTGGAGAGCGCAACTCATCATTATGTGCTCTAACAACTGGCTGTTAACTACAATCCAGGAATTTGATGCTATGAAATGAACCTGGAAGGTCAACACAACATCAATCCAGTATTGCTGCTGGTCAGCCACCGTGTCCTACAGAGCGAGAGCAGAGAGTAAAAGTGACTTGGGAAAGACAGGGCAATGTGAGAACTCTAACTCCACAAAAAGAAGGAAGCCACCATAAACAAAAGATAGATGCATGATCAAAGCACAGGGAAGTTCATGAGTTGAAATGTGTTCTTTACAAGGAACTCAGTTCAGGCAAAGAGAGAGGCTTTGGGAGGTGTTCCTGGGCCCATAGATCCTGGCAGTGATTCTTGTTCCTTTCAGTGGTGTCTTTGGTCTGTCAGAGGGCTTTTTGCCTCTCTCTGGTCAACTTGCATTGACATTGATGTTAATAGCAATTGAAGATCCTCAGACATTTGGGTCCTTTACAAAGATGTGATTTTTTTTATTACTTGTACTGCCATTTTGCCCTTGCCATTTCTCCTTCTTGGGTGAAGCAAGTTAGTGGAAATGAAGTCAAAAAGTCCTTTCACAAGGGCCCTGATACCTTCTGGGAAGGGTCACGAAGTTGAAAGGGAAAGATCCAACTGAAAAAAATCATGTCCAAAATGCCTTCATATACCTGCAGGATGTGCCTCCTGGCCTTCAGCTAATGGTTTCAAAAGGTCAAATGTCTCCACTGGATCCTGGGTATATCTGCCAGTCTCTGCTGCCCTTGGGCACCTAAAATGCCACACCTATGTTCAGATATCTGTTTTTTGTCTCAAACTGTCAGTGGCTTTCTAATGTTTATGTAAGGGGGACATTTACTTTCAAGAGGAAAATTTAAACCCTGAGCCAAGAAACTTGAAGATAAAGGGTCTGATGAGGTACAGCTGAAGCATGCAAGAGTTTTGCACAAGTGCCCAGCCCAGCTAGGTTATCACCTGTCAGCAAAGCCTTGGCTGTTCCATATCAAAGAATGATCCTTTCTGGGCTGCCAAAATGATGTGAAGCTGATAGACAAGTCCTGCTTGTTATACAGCACGGCTACACACTGACCACGCACTCTGTAGGTACCTAAGGGAAAAAATGGGCTTCTCAACTGAGTTAAGAGTACAGATCCTCACAGTACAAGATAGAAACCAGCATGTGTAGGTCTGAATCAGCTGCCTTTGGAGTGCTGAATGCATTTGAAAAGGCCACTGCTACCAGCTGTGCTCTCTAAGATGAATTTTGCATTTAGCACACAATTAATTTCCTTTGCACGAATGAAAAGGACGTTGGATTCCTCAGGGACATACATTCCCATGAGCTTGGCCACTGGGTGGGAGATGTTCCTCATCACAGATTCTGGGTCAGGTTGGGGCAGGGAGGGTGTGTTTCATTTCAAATATTAACCAGGATAAGCATTTTTTGTTGGATTCCAGACACTCCTCAGGGAAAAAGTCCTAGTTGTAGGGAATGTGCAAGCAGTGAAATTCCACCCATTCAGCGTTGATTGCCTGTGTTACTTGCATTGCTGTTATGCCTCCAAAATCAACACAACGTTAAGCAGTCAAAAGCCATTATAAGGCTCAGTCAGTTTAGTTGGATACATAATGCACTTGGACTTATGGTGAGGTCTGCTCTTTTCCCAATAACTAGAATCAAATCAAAACCCTTGGCTTGCAGAAGAATGTGACTTGATTCATTTGTGTGGAAATTAGCTGTAGGGCCAGTGTTTGGGCATAAGCTGTGCCTACCCCACAGTGCTAAACTTCCAAGGCTAGACAACAGAGTTGGTAGGTCCAGACAAGTAGAGTGTGAAACAACACAAAGGTAATGCTAAGGATCAGGAATATAGCACTAAATAATATTATAGACCATAATGGTATAGACATAGACTACAAGGCTGTAAAATAGCAGGGCAACTTTTAAGACACAGCATTGTGAATTGCAAAATTGATACCGTCCTTGCAATAATGGAAGAAGAACTCATCCCCAGAAGAGAAAAAGCAATAGGAATAGCACTGCAACACATCCTGTCACTGTGGTTCCAAGGTCGTCACCTGCTTTTGGGTCAGGAAGTCACCTAAGGAAGGAACATGTTTGTACTCTCCTCCCTAAAAGGTGGTGAAGAAGTTGAATGGTATCTGAAGGGGCTACAGGACACCCAGAGGGAGAAGACATAGTAATTAAGTATAGTTTTCATGCCAAGCTCCAGCACTATCAAAGTTGCAATTGTTCAGAACCCCTGCAAGACGGTTGCATGGATCCCTCAGAGAAGTGACTGAACAAGCAGCTCCTGGCAAACAGATCACACTTGGCCTGCCTTATCATACTTCTTTCTTATTTTGCACTTGTAGGAAAACAGGAGCCTGATCGGAGGAAGTATATAGGGAAACTGCTAATTGTGCGCTGCACTGAAGCAGAGGATACTCTGGAACTCCAGGGGTAAACCCATGCCTTTGATATGCATGAAAATGAACAAATAAAACCCTGAAGGAATCAAAACAGGAGAGAGCCTACTTTTTCTGAAAGGGACCTTTAAATGATCCAGCTTTTGATTTCTCTGTGCACAGAGCCAGCATAGTTGATAAAATGATGGATTATTGGATTAAGTCTGGCAAACGTCAGAAGAACCCACACCACTGAGCTGGAAGACTTGCTCTGCCATGTCCTAGAACACCAGCCAGACTTCAAGCTTACATCCAAATCTGTTGGGTTTGGCCATTGCTTTCCCCCACAAAAGATCTGAGGAGCAGCACTTTGGAACACTTGCACTTTGCAAGGGGAGCTCCGAGAGCAGGAGCTGATGGAGGGAGGCAGCTTGCTTGACTTAATGCAGAGCTCAAAGGCAAATTCCGGCTCCAAAAAGCGTGTGAAATTTGCAGTTTGCTGCAAACGTTTTTTGCTGATTGTGTCACACTCAGTTTCCTAAGGAGGAAGCAGGGAACTGAGCCTTATTTGCATGAGTTTCACATCCCTCTCCTTGGTTGAGAACACACTGTGCTATTCGATGGACAGCTCCTTTCTGATTCACTGCTCTAATTATGTTTTACAGCCAGAATATGGTACTTACGTCAAAGCTGATGGGTAAAATTCTACTGAGAAGCAACAACGTTTTGCAGCATTCTCCTGTTGTTCATTTCCATGGCTTCCCTTCATTTTTTTCCCCTCAAGGCTCATTTTCCAGGCACTAGTCATTCTAGAGAGAGATGTTCTCACCTCCTTGATGCTTTATTTTGACTAACAGCCATATACTTCTTTGTTGTTGTTGTTTATTTATTGTACATCTGCAGGCATATGGTGACAGAAAGAGAAAATAAGTAGAATGGGCTTATGATTTGTCTAAAGTAGCTGATAAAGAGCTGGCGTGTATGTCTGCAGGTAGACATCCACAGTGACAATAATCCTTTTGCACAGGAGAATAGGACCATACAGGTTTAGAGAAACACATACATACTTCCAAGACTAATCCAGGCCCCTGCATTACATGGAACTGCCTCTGGTATGCTCTGTTATCCGCACATGCAGATCCTTTCCTGGGCCACATGTCAAGGGAGAATATCCATCCATCAGCTTCCCCTCTCACCCCAGACAAAAGCCATCAGCTGGGCGGTTATTTCTTGGTCCCAGCCATCACTGAAGGGACTATCCCAAATTTAGGGAATCTAATCACTCTGTTTTGGCTTGTTTACTTCTCCTGAGCGGTTCAGAGAAGCCATCCCTCAATTGCAAATCTGGCCTAATCATGCAGCCAACTCACAGCACTATGGAACCCTTCCAGAGGGAGAAGGGCTGGTGTGATTCACCCCCACCCTATGGAAGAGAGGAAGAGGCTATTTCAGAGGAGACATAGTCATAGGCAGTATAGGCTCCAGAGCACCAGTGCTGCTGGGCTTAGTTTCACGCCATTTTCCTTGTCTCCCATTATTTTCTTCAGCTCAGCTGATGTTGGAGCTGTTCCCAGGGCTCGATTATTCCCTGGCTATTTCATGTTGTAAACTACAGCAGGACTCCACGCCATTACTTACAGCCAGACAGATCTAGTGTCTCTGTGCGTGTTTGGCAGGTACAGAGAGGAGAGGGAGGGGAGAACATTCACTGCTGCAATGGCAGCAGGATCACAGCTTGGGTAACAGGGAAAAAAACAAAAACATGATCTCTCATTTAACTGTGCTAAATGACAAATTGCTTACAGGCAAGGCTGCCCACTGGGGAAACCAACACGAAAGTGATTGTTTCTCATTTCCTAGAGACTGCTGACCAAAGGAGGAAGGGAAAGAAGGTGCATTTGAAATGCTGGTCAGGTGCTTTACAGTGCTCGGCCGTGGCTATTTTCTCCATTTTTTCAAGAACATTTGGTATAGCATTATTCTTAGTCCTTGGCAACATTCAAATGAAAAGAAAAAGCTCAGGTGACTGTTTCAAAAATAATTTTCTTTCATTGCTTAACTCCAAATTCTACTTCAGCAGAGCTTGAGGTACAGATGGTTTTCTTTACTTTTTCTTCTTTTTTTTTTTTTTCTAAACTTAAACCTGACAAACTTAGGGTTCAGAGATCTGTCTTTTCACACTGCACCTGCTGATGGTCCAAGCACCTACACTGTGCTGGAACAGTACACTTGTACCACCCCTTTCCCTGCCAAAAACCACATTCTGCTGTTGCTACGGAAATCTTGTACCCAAATCATGGCAAAGGAAAAGAAATGCTCAATTTAAAAAAAAAACAAAACAAAAACAAAAAAAAACCCAAAACAACAAAACAAAAAAACCCTCTCATTTTTCTTGTATTTGTTTGCTGTGCCATACGGGGCCTATTCATAAAACATAAACCTAATTTTCTTAGAATTATAGAATAATTTAGGTTTGAAGGGACCTCTGGAGGTCACCTGGTACAACTGCCTGCAGAGCTAACTTCAAAGCAAGATCAGGCTGCTCAAGGTCTTTTGTAGTCAAATCTTGAAAGCCCCAAGGATGAAGAGCCACACCTCTCTGGGCCCCGTTTCAGTACTTCAAAACATGTAATATTTTTTTCCCTTATATACAGTCAGGAATTCCTTTGCTGCAGCTCATACCCACTGGCTGTTGTCCATTTATTGTGCACCTCTGAGAAGAGTTTGGCTCTGTCTTTTCTATAATCTCTTTTAAAGGTCCATTACTCACTAGCTGGTCACTGTCTAGAGAAGCAGGAATCTCCCAGCTCTCCCCTCCTCACATACTTCATCCTGTTCACGTTTTCTGCCCAGTTTTTCCCTTTATCTTTGCCTGAGATGGCCCATCCCACACACCCCAGCATGACCAGGCTGAGCAAGCCCATCATGTGGAAGATGAGAAGGAAAGATGCATAAGACAGATCTGAATGAAACATCAACACAGGTGTCCAGGCAAGGGAAAGAGTCTCTGTGGCTCCCCTGTACTCTTCTGAACACTCATTTGGGACTGACTGGCTGCTGACTATTTTGCAAGCATGAAGAAAAGCCACATTTTCCCCATTTTACTGGCTCAGCTCTGTTGCACTTCACATGCACATATTTTGTCAAAAGCAAGACACATAAGTCCAATAATGAGTCCAAATTAAGCAACAGTCTAACCTTATACTCCCCACTGTGAAGGAACAGTTGATAGAATTAACATACACTAATTAATATATTCTTTATTGTCAGAAAGGGTCTTTGATAAGTTTTGATTGTATTTTTATGTTTGATCTTTGTGTTTCAGTTTCAGGATGCTTCATGTTGCGTTTTTATTCTTTTCCTCTTACTCATCCTGATCAATACATTTCTGAATTCTGGCATGAATCCTCAGGAGTATTTGCCATAGCTCTAAGCAGGCCAAAATCTCTCTGCTTGACAACTCAAAAACACATTGAACTTTCTGGGATTATAAAATGACAGAGTCATGTTAACAACTTGACTCTATTTTCCAGCCAAATTGCAGCTAACCTTTAAATAGTCTTATGGAGGGATTTCTCGAGAGACTATCAGGCCAGATTTGTACTTAGAGATCATTTTGTTCCCTGAACAAACTGAGGTTACCAAGACGTGACATTTCAACAATGGCAACTGTTCTTATTTCTTCAGTAATACATTTCGATAGAGCCTGGTCTGAGATGTACTAACGCATTCCCCACATACATAGAATATAAAAAGCTAGTAAGAGCAGTTGATACTGAGGTGGGCTAAACCTGACTTCATGGCCCAGATTCTGGGAAGAGCTCTACAGCCTTAGTCTTACACTGTTTCATCATACTATTGTATTTATTTTTATATGCACTTGAGCATCAACAGGAGGAGAAAAAAATGCCAAAGGGAACAGTCTGTTGCACTCTCTGTCAAAAATGTATTAAAATGGTTCATTAAATAAGATAAATTGTTTTCTCATTACTATTCAAACCAGTAAATAATGCATTTTTGAAGAACACTTTATTAATTAAAATGTTTATGTCTTTACTAAACAGAGTGCAACAACTCTTTCTAATATCAAAGATGTTGTTATTTCTCTGGTGTTGTCAATTGCCTATTAAATTATCACTAAACAAACGCAAAACATTAAATATTTACCCCTAGAGTCAAACAGCCTATAGAACTATATAGGGACAGGGACCAGCTTTCCATGCCTGATACCCAGGCTATTGACTCCTTTGAAGGAACAAGGCTGATACCTTGCTTTACTTGTATCTTTTGGCCTGAAAAGAAATACCAGCATGAGAAAAGCAAAAATACCACAAGAATCAGGGAGATGGGCTTATCTAGCAAGCATTCTGGGTTGTGTATATACCTGAGAAGGAGCCTGGCTCAAGTTAAGAATAAACCCCAAAAATAGTTTTTTGAGTGTGTGTGAATTTAGAAAACTAATACTGATTCTCACTGTTTGTACCAGATTGGACTGGAGCAATGGTCAGGATATTTCTGCAGAAGCAGGACTGTGAGACCAGCTGGAAGCCTAGACTGCAATCTCACCTGAAAGGACTTCAGTTTTAACCTCCTGGACACAATCCTAATATTTGCTATGCAAAGCCATGTGGCAGTGCTCTGACAAGATGGGGTAAGACGATGTGTGTGGCATTGATGGAAATTACTTTGGGGGTGGAACCAACAATTATGACTCTTCCTCCTAATGAACTACTCTTCAGGAAAGTATTTGTCACCTTCCCAGTGGCAAATGGAAATAGCTCAGTTGCCTCACACAAAACACAAGCCTGTTTTCCCCGTGTGACATTTGGACCAAAGGCTGTAGGAGTTCCTACATCAAAAATGTTGGAGTACTACTCTGTCAGAGAAGTAAGAATGATAACATTCTTAATGTCATTCCCTTGTTCCATGACCCAGGCCTTCAAAAATAAAACAAACTCCTCCTGACTCCTGAAGGGAATGGCCATCTCTTCCCCTCATAGGACACGTTTAGCATTGCTGACTCAACTGTTGAGAAATAAATGATCTTTTGTTAAGGGAACGTCTGGTTTATGTGTGTATATTTACTGTTCTTAATAAAACGTACCAGTAAGGGTTTTTGTCTGTCCTCCCTTGTTGATAAATTCCTTCCTTCTCCTAGCAGGACCCAACATGCCTCTTTAATGAAAGATCTGATGTTCTATTTCTCTAAAGGTCTAAAGGTTATGATATTTCATGACTGCCATCATTTGTGCTCAGCACAGTTATAAGGTAGGATTCAAAGCAACTTTAAGCTGATGAGCTGAGGTACAAGACCCTTTTATTCTGCCAGCACATGCAAAAGTGGGAGGTCACTGCTGCTCCTGGGAGGAGCTGGAAGCTGGGAGCATCTCCAAGACCATGCTACCCTGAGCTCCCTGGGGTCTTGGATCACAACCCTTCCTCTTCAAGTGACGGTCTGACATTTACCCATCTCAAAGCACGGGATAGAAAATGGATTCCCTCTTCTATCTTACTGCTGTGATGTACTATCATCCTTTTTATGGATGGGCACTAAGTAAAGCAACAGAGAGATTAAGACATGAGGTGACAAATACATTCCTAAGTATGACAAAAATGCTGTCTTAAAATTTCACAGCCTGGCCCTTTATACCTCTTGCCAAAATGAACAAAAGGACTTATCCAACATAATTTGAATTCTGGAGCTCCCACTTGACTATTCCCGCTGAAGTAAGCATGCGAGGTGAGCAGGGGAGGCAGTGTCGTTAAATGGAAAAAATGAGCAAGGCAACATAGTTACTCTGAAGTTATAGTTGCTCTGCACTGATTGCTTGAATGGTTTTTTCTGTGAAAAGCTTTTTCGTAAGGCACAGCTTCATTTCCAAAACGTTAACAAAGCTAAGGCCCCAGGAGCAGGCAAGAAAATTAGAAATGTTCACATGTTTGAAAGCATACAAAAATAATCCCTTTCCATTTTCAGGACAGAAATGCAGGGAGCTGCAGCAGTGTACATCACCCTGCTGAGGGCACCTGGGGCTTTGCAGATGGGAAAAGGGGCAAAACCAGCCAAAGCCACATGCAGGCAACAAGTACTTCATCATCAATGTGTTATTATCTGACGACCACTGACTTTAGGTTCTTAAGAACAAACAGTAAATCTTGCTGGTCAACAGGACCCCTGGGATAAGAAAACTACTCTTCAATTACCTTCTGAGTTTTGGGCCTATTCTGGTCCCAGACCCCTCAGTCTGTATGGCACATCACAAATTCATTTCAATTACACCGTGTTATTCCAGCCTGGGCTAGCCAGAAGGTCTCTGTAAATGTTTGAGCACGTGTGGCAGAGCATGGCCACTTCCCAGCTGGAGACCCTTGGTACCATCACTCTGGAGAGGTATGGAGGGTGGTGGGAGGGACAGAAGACACGAGGCTGTTTTGCTTTCCTGGCTGGGCAGTTATTCAAAAGGGCCCAGGGAAATCAGTGACAGGCTTGCTCAAAGTATCAGCAGGACAACGAGCCTAATGAACTCTGCATGAACATTCCAAACACCTTCAAGGTCTAGTTTCAGGTGTCTCATAGGCTTTTGGTTTATGATGTCCCACAGGGACCAGTATACCTGACTTGGAAAAAGATGCAGGACGATATGAACAGATCAGTGACAAGGGTCTGAGAGAGGTCTCCTGCTGAGACAAGTGATGAAGGATTTAGAAGGGGAAGGAGCAGAGAGAAAGGGATCCGGGTAAGGTAAGGCAGCAAGGGATCACAAGGACCTGCTGGGGTTGTGATTGAGAGGGAAGAGGAAGCAGAGGTGACTCATTAAAATAACGTTGGCTCTTGAATGTGTCTGACATTTGGATGAAACAGTGTCTCTACTCAGTTTTCAAAGCAAGAGCTGCCCAGACTGGTTTCCTTCACCAGACATAAAACATCCTTCCCCCAGATATAAAGGCAAACATCCTGATTTGATTTTTGGAGAGAGTGCTTCAAAAATTTTTATTTACCAAGTAAATTAAGAAGCTTAAAGGCAGGCAAGAGTCTAGCCGGTTCCCTGAACACCTGAACTGATGAACCTTATTTAAGGCGATCCCACCTTTATGTACCTCCCATTCAAAAAAGATGATTATGTGAACCGGAATAATTCTGTGAGTAAAAGCAGAACAACCTCGACTTCGGGAGGAGGAAAACTCACTCTGAGCACACATTTCAGTCTTTGTTCCAGTTATTTATTCCTTTTGTCTTTCAACATCCAGCAATCAAAGGAATTAAAAGGATTAAAAAGCACGCACACAACAACTGATGGCTTAATACATCAAAGCAGGTGTGACAACGAGTGGAATAGAAGCCAGGGAAAGTGGCAGTTTCAAAATTAGAGCTTGAAAGCCTATATGTGGAGTGGTCACAACACAACACATGGATCCCTGTAAAACACAACTGCAATATCAAAATGCAGCCTGGGATAAAAGTGGAGCAAAATGCACTTGTCGATGTTACGGATGTTTCTGTATCCTGTGACACTTCAGATGAGAGATCACCAGAGCACAGCGCCTTCTGTAGTTCATGCCAGCATAGAGTTACTTGCCCAGTAGTGCATCAGGTTGGGCTGTGCCGCTAGACACACAGGAAGGTTTAGATGTCTCTGCCCACCCCCTCACCTCTCAGTAATTGTCATATACTCTTTTCCTAACATGAACAGGTTTTCTTAATAGTGTATTTCTTCCTTTCCCAGCTGCGGTTAATGGCAGAGCCCCTAACCTGCAGTGACAGGAGTGTCTCAGCACAAGGTTCCCAGACAGATTCAGCCTAACTAAAACGTCTGCTGAACTAACATTCAAAAGCTACATGCAGCCTTATAAATATCCCACACAGCTGTAAATTGAGTATTTTTTCACACTTACAGGAAAGGTTCCTGGCTTGCCGTGTGCTCCAAAATGATCCACAACTACCCCCCAAAGAGCTGTAAATGAGAATAAATTAATGGGGGGTTCTGATGACCCACACTGCTGTGGATGGAGATGGGGAAGAAGTTCAGGTGCTGCCAACCCCCTTTTCAACTGTATCATGCTCAGAGCCTGGCAAAAATCTTGTTGGTTGGGTATAACTAAGAATACAGTTGAATCGAGACAGTAATGGAGTTGCCTCCAGCACAATCAGCATGTCCCTGCATATCAGAAATGACCACCCGAAGGTGAGTATCCTCATGCACCAGCTGGAAGCTGGTTTCTTCCCCACTCCCACCTCCCCTTGCCTGAAATATCACAACAGATTTTGCAGGCACTCCTCAATTGTTTCAGTGCAGAGTCTGTCTGCCTGGCTCAAGTCCCTTCCCTTGGGATACATCGATGCTATAGCACACTGACACGATGTTGCCGCAATTGGGACTCCAAGGGGAATGCGATTCCCCTTCTACACAAATAACTGAGATTTCAGAATGTACTTTTCATTTCAAATCGGAGCAAAGCAAAGAGAAAGTACACACTTGCTGCCTCAGAGCAACGCACGTGCTCAGATGCTTCGCTGGATCAGGTCCTCAGTGTAGACAGGATCAATAAAGTTCATTGTTATGAACCACAATATAGAATTTCAATGCCCTGATTTAAGCAGCTCCTGGTCACCTGGGACATGATGGCTGCTGATGTTACAGTGGAACATCTTGCGGTTGCTCAACAACATCAACACACTGCAATGCAGCGTGCAAGTCAGAGCATTTGGCCACTTAGAGTGGTTGGTTTCCTGCCAGTACACCTGGCAATATTGCTCCCAGTAACTGTCACCAATGCATAGTACAGCAAGACACCAACAATACTGGCCAGCTTGTTATACAGTGAATGTAGAGGAGAGATGTTTTCCAGACACAAAATAAATCTATGCAAAATGAATATTGTATTTGTTGCCCAGAGACATGAAAATTTTGTCTTCCCTCAAACTGCTGTCTTGGAAAACCAGAGTGATGGGGGTAAGAAGCAGCAGGGGAGGGCTCAGGATGCTCTGGCTGAATGACATGCTATTCAGCCTGTCACAATGGCCAATAGCAGACAGCCAGGTTTTCAATTAACTCCCTGTGTGTGATGGTGTCAGGTAGCTCTTCTGTTAGCAGTACTTCAAAAGGCCAAAGAAACAGCAACAGTTGTCCCCTTGAAGTACCACAACTTCTCAACACACTCAAAGAGGTTTGAAACTTCAATAAGCCCTGAGCCAAAATTAGATCTTGATTACAAAGCTATTAGAAGGTTAAAGAAATGTGTAAGTTGAACAGAAGATATAGGTAAAAGTACATCTGTAGCTTTCTAAGGAGACAAAAGAAAGGGAATTAATTTCTCATTGGTGAGTGGGTCAACACAATTTTCTGGTCTGCAGATGAGAGCTGTCTCAGCAATACAAGTAAAGTGCAGGGCTTTATGCAGCTAAACAGGAGGCATTTGAAGATCATCTCAACCAGTGTCTGCAAGGAAAGTTTGGGAGTTACAGGAGATGCAATTCAGATAAACCTCTGAGGCAGCTGAGCTGGTGATGAGAAGTGGAGGTCTTTCTCCTAGCTAGGTTCTTCCAAGGGAGAGATAAATGGGCAGTACCTCTGGTGTCTTTGGTGCCCAGTGTGACATTGAACAATGTCTTTAGGACACCTTTTATCAGCAGAAATTCTTTCTACCATCATCAGCAGTGTAGCTGAGCTTGGAAACAAACAAAACTCCTCCGGTGGATCAGTGTCCTGTATCTCTACTGGCCTTAACAAGTCCAGTTCTCACTCAGGATTGCCCCTCACACATAATTCTATTTCAGCCCAATCTTCCCCCCCATTTATTTTCCATGTCACTTGTATAAGGCAAGAAAAAACCCATGTTGCGGCTGTGTCAGTCCTGTGCATGTATTGACCTGCCATCTAGACTGATGCAGGACAGGTAATACTCATGGCAATCCTTATTTAGCAGAAACATGTGAACCTCACTCCTTTGCTTATTATATTCAAAGGAAAATAATTTTTTTCTTTCCAGAATGGCTGAAATTGATCAATTAATTCAGAGACCATTAGAGGAAGACTGAGGGACTGACAGACCAAAGGTGAGGGAGTACATGATTATGAATTCTCAGCTTCCTGGGAAAACAGGCTAAAAATAGCAATAAAATGAGAAAGCACCAAACTATGAGATGCCCTGAATTATGGCTTGAAGAGGTCTGTCTGCAGCATCACTGAAGCAAAGGTGGGTGGGGAAATCCTTCTGAAAAATTACTCAGAAAAGAAGTTCATCAGGGGAAAGTCAGTGCTTACTATTATCTATCTATTCCCTGGCCTCAGGAAGAAAGTAATTGCGTTTCAGCTTAACTGCAAAGAAAAGAGGGTGAGACACTCCCTTGTCTTTGATCACATAAGATGTTTTACCAGGGAGAATCGCTGTCTCCCCCTACAGGGTGATCCGTATCTGAGGCTAATGAGTGCTAATGAGGATTGCTACAGCTGCAGATCTCCAGCTCCAGAGAGACACCTTGCAGAGCAGAGCGTGCAGAGTTCGGAGTTCAGAGTTCAGTTCCTGAGGGAGAATCACTGGAGGCGACAATGCTGGGACACCCTGGGGAAACATCGGATATAGTCATACAGGGTAACTGAAGGAATCCTGTGCTGATAAAATTGTATTACTCCACTGCAAAGCTCTGATTTGTTTCTTCCCTCTTGTTATAAGTCAAGGGAAGAAATATGTTCTTCCCTTCCCCCAGCAACATGCATTTGGATGCAAGTGGGAATTTCTTTTGGTGCTGTTCATGGCTCTTCTCTTCAACAGACAGGAGAGCGCTTATTAGAGCAGATGCACAGAACATAAGAGAAAGCCTGATCGCATTCCCAGTGTTAGAGAAAATTCAAGTAAATGTCTGTCCACCCTGCAGTGAAACATTTGCCAGTCTTCCCAGGCTGCTCAAAAACAACTTAAGCTCAAACGGTTCTTTGAGTAACACTGCCATGTGTGCTGCCAGTCTCTGTTAATCTGATGAATGACAGGTTTAAGCACTGCCTCTCCCACCACAAACCCACCAGAATCCCTTGGGTTAAAGGCTGTTCAAGGAAAGAGTTTCCCACGTTCTTCATTAGGACCTAGGAGCAGACTAGGCAGACTAGCCGAGCAGCCCTGGAGTCAGTGTTTCTAGCTCGGAGCAGATCAGCATGGCAGAATCTGGTCCTTATCTTGCCCTGCAGATAACACGTGCTGTCCTACCTCTCCCAAGTGCCTAACAATAAGAAGCCTCCTCACTTTAGACCTGTTCCTGGAGGGATGCGGAGGGTGACCCCACTACTTAGCAGTGCTTCACGCCATCAGATCACCACACACTTGAGTAAAATTCAGACAAGAAGAAAGCAGGAGGAGGCAGTGAGGGGATCAGGAGAGGCTGCAGTCTCACCTCCAGTCTGTGCAGCTGGGCAGTGGAATTTGTCATGCTCTGATGCTACTATGCCACAGCAACGTGAAACTTTCTGCTGCCAGAGAGGGGAAAGGGGGGGGGGGGAAAAAGCAGCGAGTACCTTGCGAGAGGCGTGTTGCTGTTACAGAAAAAACAGATACAGATCAAAAAGGTCTGCTTAAAGACAGTACATATGCCAGCTCCAGGGGATTTCAAATATTTATGGTTCACTACATTTTTAATCTTTAAGAGTTCCAGGGATGATGTGTGTAGAATATGATGTGAGCATATCCCGTGTCTGACATGACTGTGGCTTGTAAACTACTGCAGCAGTAGGAAGGAGAAGGCACACTCACCCACGGGTTTCTGAGGCTCACCTCGCAGCAGGCCTGATGGGGTGTTTCTGTGTACCGTAGAAACAAAATCTGAAGTGTGCCCCCTCCTGCTGACTCTGGCCCTGTTTCTGCCCCTAGCTATTCCATTGCAGGCAACATATACAGCACCTTCAAAAGCACTCTTGCTGCAGGCAGAAAGGTGCGAGGGAGATACAGTGCGAGATGATCACCTTAGGCCTGCTGCCACCACTCCAATATGTGTTATCCCACCTCTGTCACAGATGACAAAAGAGAGTCTCCATGCTACTGCATGGCCTAAATAGATTTCTTGCCTTCCAGATGATTAATAACCTGAAGCAGATTAATATTTAAGATCACACTGGGGAGTAATTTGCAAGGTACAATGAAGGGTTTGATTCTTCTGGTACAGAAGCATGGACCAAAGAGCTTTAGCAGGGGTGTGGTGTGTGTGCAGAACACTAGGCATACACAGGACTAACGTATATAACACGGGTGCTGGAATTCATGATTATTTCAGCTCATGTCAGTTTCGATTAGAAGAGATTTCAGGTATGCTTGCTCATATGTCTCTTCTCTTCCTGTGTTTCTACAATAAAATAAATATAAGACCCAAAGCTGAGGTAGTATTTCAAGGAACTCAGTGGCTGCTGTGCACTGGCTGCTGTTTGTCTCTTAACTTGGGGTGGAGCTGCATAAATTATTCAGGTGCTTGTATTTTAATTGTCAGAGAAATTTAGGATCCTTAACCTGTTTTGCCAACTATTATGTGAGCTAAGGGAGTTTGGGAGAGAGAAAGTACTTTCTGGAGGGTAGAAATGTTCATGCTCATGAAGAAAATGTAAGATGTGGTGTTCTTGGGTATAAAAATCATGTCCTGCTCCACTTTTCTTGGAAAGGCTTTACTTTCACTCACTCCAAGGAGGCTGTAAAAGCCTGTCATATCAGCACTGCTATGGAGGTCACCATTTAAGTTGTCCCTCAGTGATTACACCCAGGTCTCAGGTGCTGATGAGCCAACCTGCCAGCAGGCTTTCCCTGAAAGCCCTATTACTATACTGTATCTTTCCTGTGCTTAGCACACTCCCAGACAGCACGAGCATCAGCTGTCCCCCCCATGCCATCCTATGCATATCGCTGGAGCTTATAATCCTGTGGGTTATAGCAGAAAAGAAGCACATCAAAAGACTGGCCTGTCTTCTTTCCTGGGCCTGATCCATCTTCAGTGAGCTGAGTTCTCCCATGGGGGGATTTAAACATGCAGTACTTTTCTGTAGGGCACATAGAGATTGATCATTTTCCTGCCTACTATAATCTGGCAACACTAGGCAGTGTAAGGACAGCTCATTTGAGCAGCAGTTAAGGGATTACAACTGGACTGTGTCTGACTGTGCTTTCTTTCTCTGTACAATGACCAGGTCATAATTAGGACAGGAATGATAGTGTTCAGTGATGTGAAGAGGCATTAAGCTGTTGAGCTTCTGGCACCGTGACCAGGTATGTGCTGCCAGGTTTCAAAGTTCAGCAGCTTTTAGGATTGGCAAAACCGTGGCTTCCTGCTGTGGCATGGCAGTGAAGGTAGACTGCATTTCTGCAGAGCCAGGCTGTGCCATGAAATGCCGAGGAGCAGGCACGGCAAGAACTGCAGAACGGTGGGAGCAGCACAGCCTTGATGCTCTGCCCCTCTACCCCTACCCAGGGAAACATGCATGGCTCAAACCCTGCCCCTACCCAGGAAAATGCTAAAGCAAGATGCTTCGCTGTTAAACAGGCAGATCTATGGTGATTTCACTGGAATTCATACATCCCAGTTTAAGCAGAGCTGCTGGAAATGCTATGCCAAAACAGACCCTTTCTCATCAACCTATTTGTAAGAACCCTGAAGCATTGCCTTAATGCTGTTTTTCTCCCTTTTTATTTTTTAATCCACCTGACCTTTTGGCAAAGAAAATGCTATTGACTGGCTTTTGCAGCGTTGTCACTGTTCTGCAGTGTTAATTATTTATAACCATATAAAAATGAGGCTAAACACTGAAAGTTCATTTGCCAAAGCCCCTTCTCTACTCCCATCCATGCCTTTTTATCTGCTCTTCATAGCAATGTCTGTGCTGGAGAGTTTTACCATCAATTATTCCTTCCTTGTGAGTATTCAGGCAAGTAAAGCATTAGCCAGGCTTGGTGCCTTTAGCATTTGAATTAGTAAATTGCCACCAGCACAGGAACTCCCTGGATTGATCGTATAATGCCATGCAACCCTCCCAGCAGACGTCTGGATGCTTCAAATTTACAATTTTTAAATAATTTCTAAGAATGCAGTGCAATGTGTTTTGTCCACATAGATTAAAAAAAAAAAAAGGCTTAGTGATTTCAGTATGAGAATTTGTCAAGTAATAAGCAGCAGTACACAAGACCCTGTAACTTACTGACTATTCAGTGCCCTAAGGGAAATAACTAACTTTCCAGTCATTTTTAGAGGTATGTGTGGGTGAGTGTAGATTTCTGTGAGGACATGCATACACAGGGAGTGAATAGAGAGTGTAAAAATGTTTGGCCATATGTGTCACAGAAAGGGTATCCTCAATATTTTTAAAGCAACCTTCTATTGATAAGACATTGGTATCTTTCTTTTTTAATTCTGCAGCATGGCTTTGTATTTTAAACATGCTACAAACACACGGTATGACTTCAAAACAGAAGCTTTACTTCATCTGTATGTTTCTTGAAAAAAGTAACTCTGCTTCCCAATTTCAGATGATCGGTTAGTTCGAAAATATGCTAAAGATTTTATGGAGTGTTCAAACATTTTCCTTTTATGTCTACTTTGTTTCAAGCAGTAGTAAAAGGTGGTATCAAAGGATAGAAAATGCACCTTTTTCTGCTGAGGAGACTACCCTGAGATTTCAGCCATACTTTCACCATCCTGAAAGACAGCCTATGAAAGATTATTCATCTGCCTTCCTATCTATCTACAGCAATACGGGTATCATCTGCTTCTATGATAAAAGCCCCCTGGGAGGCTATGCTGTGCTTATCAGATATGGCAGCAGTTGAAATATCAGACAAGTAAGATAATAAATAATAAATGAGCTTATATATTTTAATCTGATGTAGGAAAATGTTAACTGTTAATCTGGATAATGGAGACTCCATGTCCTAAAATCCCCTACCCGTGAACTTCAGACAACCTCCCTCTGACAGTTTCAGCCTTGACTTCTCACTGAAATCAAGCTTCTGAAGGCATCAGCATTTCTCAAGGCCTTTCTCAGAGGAAAGCACAGCCCCATACCAAACAAGTTCTTTTGCTTGAGGCTGATAATTAGTATTCCTCAACTACATTTACCATCTCAGGACTCAGATCCTGTGCTTTGAGAGACATCGGGAAACACTACTGGTTCTTGTGTCAGTGTTCCCCAGAACAGTACCTTCTGTAAGGACCTCTCAGACCCTTCAGCCTGCTGATGCAGCTGGGGCCTCATTCTTCTAAGTCAACCTTTTCCCGTCTTTGCTTTAGCTGGAAGATTAACATTTGAAAGCAATGTTCTATGGGATTTTAAAAATTCATTCCTAGAAGTTCCTGGAGGGAAAAGGCTTGGGAGCTACAGATACAATAAGATAGATGGAAATGCTAGTTCAAACCAGGCTGTGGCTGATTATATCTGAAGGTTGCTACAGCATGATCACTGCTGTGATTCAAGTGATGCTAGTGAGCACAACCCAACACAACCTCAGGTAGGTACTCAAAACCCCTAAGCAGCAGCAATGCTCTTAGCCCCTTCACTGGGAACCTCTGCTGAGAAACCAAAGACTGAAAGCTAACACTGACCTTTCTCCTCATCATCGTCTCAGAGCAGGGACCATAGTAGCAAGAAGCTAGTGCCTTGTGTACAATTTCCACGTGGTGGGGATGCTCAAAGTAGGGGGAGCCTGAAGCATTTGTCACATGCATGTCCCTCCCAGCAGCTCAGTTTTCCCTTGACATGACCCACACCTTCCTGGCAGCGAGGGGTGAGGAGTCAAACTCCATCACTGTACTACGCTGTGCTGAGGAAGGAAAACCAGGCACAGGAACATAAAGCCACGCATCAGACACTGGAGAAGCCAGTTTTGGCAATTCCTTAAACGATCACATGACTGATGTTTACGTCACAGGTAGCTTTTGCTACATGCAGCATCAAAATATAGCAGATGCTTTATTTACAACTGCCACGGGGAAATATAGTCTGATGTAATTGTTAAAGATCTGTTTGTATTCCAAGCAGCAAACTACCATTTACAGGATGAAATTGTTTGCTGTTTAAACACTGCCAGTCAAGGACATTAATTGCTGTGGGTTAAATTAAACTAGATGGCACAGCAATAAGATTTGAAGCCTTGGAGAGGGGTCGGGAGGAAGGAGAAGGGGAAGAACAATCTTCTCTCATGAATAATGAGATCTGAAAAGGACTCTTTATAGGGACAGATTAATCTGCAAAGAGCCAAGTTCAAATCTAGTTCATGTCCTATGGGTATGCCAAGCAGCCCTGGGGAAGGCAAACACTGCCCCCACCACAAAAGCAAGAGTTCAATCTTCTATTGGGGTATTTATTCCAAATATCTGATTGGCCTCAAGTGCCATATCAGAAGCTGGCTGCCTTCCAAGATGGGACAAGCCACACCGCGTGACAGGGAGAGGAGATGCTGTCTTGCCCTTTTTAAATGAAGCTGTAGTAACAGCCAGTGGCAGCAGGCAGGGAAAGGTGCAAGTCCTCATGGCAACCTTTTTTTTTTGGTTCCTTGCAAATCTTTTACACACATACACATGCACAGACATACAGAGCAACATATTCATTTTACTTTGCAGGGGGAGAGGTAATTTTGGTCCAATGTCTTGCACTTGTATTTGCCCTGGGTGTCTTGAAATAAGCTCCCTTTCTCAGCTTATGGGAAGACACGTTATTTATTCCTTTACAAATGTAAGCCCATTGTAAATAAATAAATAGCAGCTCTGGGCACTTTTTTTGGAGCTGTCTTTAAAAACACTAATCGAAATGTAATGACAGGCTGGCAGCCAGCTTCACTATCCAGACTGTTGATAACCAGCTAAGCTTTCCAGCCACAAAATTAGCATCACACCCGCAAACAAAACTATCCTTCTGTCATTCATCCTGTCCCAACCCTTTGGGAAAAAGCGAAAAAAAAAAAAGTAAAAAAATAAAAACCCAACCCCAAATCCAAAAGCTTTGCAGCATGTTTTGAAGGTCAAGAAGTTATGGCACAGTTTATATCAAGCATGGAATAAATTTTTAGCATAAGACCAGCAGATAATACCTGCCATTTCTGCAGTCTCTGCCAGCCCCATCTCCTCTGGCAGTTTTTATAAGACATTACTGTCAGCAACCAGCATTTGATCTCCTATAAACACCTGTATTAGGTACATCAGAGCAGCAATGACCCTCCCAGGATGACTCATTTGTTTCACTCCATGTAAAAAGGTATTTCTTATTCCAGCCAGGGACGAGGTAGGCTGTGCCCATGAGAAGGATAACAGTCTCATCCTCAGCAGAAGGAAGAGGACACTACTACTATTTGTTTGCAGTAATTGAGGAGAGACAACCTGCCAGAGGAGGACACTGGGCCTCCAACACCCAGGACAACCATGGACAACCCGTCCATTTCTGCCTCTTTTGGGAAGCTCGGAAGGAGCAGTTTAAATACAAGCACAGACAGAAATTGACCTTCAGCATATTAAATTAATTTCTCACAGCTCCAAGCACTTTGCTTTAAAAAATACCTTGCAGCACCCCATATGAATTGCATGGCTAGTCAAATGAAGGCCATAATTAGCAAACCAGGACCTGATTCCCCGGTCTGTGCAATCAGTTTTACCCTGGGGTAATGCTGTTGACTGCAGACGATCTGGCACACACAAGTGAAGGCCTGGGGTTTTATTCATTGTTACCAAAGATGTAGTGCAGGCAGCAGTGATAACACCAGCAATACTTGCATCTTCCTCCCTTGGGGCCACCCAAGGTTTCGCCACTAAATATTTGGCACTACAGGCTTTAAGGTGTCAAGAGAATTGAGTAATTTTCTGACAATACTACACCTAAAATCAGTATTTAAATTGTATGTTAAATAAATGCTGTGATTATTAGGAGCGGAATTCTTGAAGTTGAACCACCAGCTGATAGATATCCTATTACAAACTCCAGAAACCTCAGTAGAGATGTACTTAATAATTGTTTGGCATTAATTTGTCATGCAATAATTATCATATTAAATCTGAATTAAACCCTCCACTCAGACACTTCATCTAAAGTGTGAACATAACAATTAAGAGGGGGAAAAGGGGGATGATTTCTGCATAATTTTCAATGTAAGATTTTGTGCTTTTGTGACTAGCAGCAACAGCAGCAAAAGGGATTTAAGATATCGCATTGAAAAGAGAAATCATTCTGAAACTGAACCACTCACACCACAAACAAAAAATCCATCTTCCTGAGTTACATATGGTGCACAGCTTAGGGTAGCATCTTGCTATACTGTAAACTTCAGTGCCTTTATTTCTTTACCATAAGGAAGTTCTGTATTGGACTTCCTATCTAAGGAACAAAGAGGAATTAAGACAAATAAATTTAGACAATTAATGAAGGCTGGGATTGCCCTAATCTATCTAGCCAAATAAAAGCTTCAAAACCAGGCTGATTTTTTTTCTCTGAAAGTGTCTCCTGTTGTCAACAGCCAGAGATCAGGCTCTCTAGAGAGAGATTCATCCCACCCACCTCAGAGCTTAGATCTGACAGCTAAAATGAGAGAAGAACGAAACCCATCCAAAAGCCAGACAGGAAGCCTGGAAAGAGAAAGACTTAAATCTAGTTCTCATGTCCTAAACTGAGATTTGAGGCACAGAGCTGTTCTTACACATAGGATAATAGAGCTTGAAATGCTTAAAATGTCATTAAGTAGCACTGCTGAGCTGAGGACAGTCCGTGGGTGTATAAGATAGTTTTCTGGCCTTTTCCTGACCAATTTAATTTTGGGATCAAGAAGAATGGGTTTTTAAAAGCAAGACAAGATCTCTTTCCACTTGCAATTTCTCACTGAATTTCCACACGGGTTGCAGAGTAGCAGAGTACATGACAGTCATGGGAGGTTTTCTTCATCAATCCAAACCATTCCTTTCACAGCATTTAAGTGTCTCTTTAAAAATGCAATCTCCTTCCCTAGAATAGCATCTTCTTTAGGGAAGAGCCCTGCTTAGCACTTTTTTTGGGGGCATGGGTATTAGCTGCTTTTTTTTTTTTCCCCTCCTTAGAGACAGCAATCCTTTTTATCCTCCAGAACCCCAAAATACCATTTGTTTTAGTGTGTGATATTCTCTCTCCCTTCCTGGGCTGCCTAAGCCAAGCATGTGTGTGTCTGTGCCATTATCCTAGGAGATAATTACCTCTTCACCTTTCTCTTCCTCTGCTAACACTCTCTGCTCTGCCAACTGCATTTTCCCACGGAGATGGTATTACTTATCTCTCTAAAAAAACTCTGATGATTTATCAAATTATACTTAGCTCTCCCGTCTGACACTTGTGTCTCTGCTCTTCAGCTGTATCAGTTTGTCTAGTAAATGTCTTATCTAGATCCTTAGACTATTACAGCTACAAACAACACAGTCTTTTTTAACCAAAACCTTCTCCTCTAAATCATCCAAAAATGTAACAAGAAAGTTCATTGTGGATTAAACTATTCACTGACTCTGTTTTGCTCCCATGAGCCTGTTTCCAGCCACACAAGCCAGCTTAGGTTTAAAAGGTTGGTTTAAAAACTAGCCCTGCAGAAAGCAGATACTAAAGTGGGTAGGAGTAAGTTAAAAAGGAAGAGCAACACACTTTGATAGCAGGAACAAGAACAGCAAGAAACCAGATCTCTGAAGAGTTTATTTGTAAAATTTAACACGGATTAAACTGGAAAGGAAACTTGTATATTCAGAAACATCTGCCAATAAGAGACCGAGAAAGCATAAACAAGGTCTGTTCAGGTACTCAAAAGGAAATGTCATTCAAAGCAGATGAAATCAGTGTTTATCATGAATGGCACCCACACATGGTATATTTAGCAAAGTTTGCTCTTAAATGAATTTAATGCTGGTGAAAGTGTGAGATGGACAGCCCAGAAGGCTCATTTCAACCCGTGGGGAGGGACAGCCAGGCCAGAGCAGCACCCATCTCTTCACTGCAGTTGGCCTTGGAGGGGCAGCATGTCCCACAGAGATCTCCACACTCACCCTGTGGATCACCCAGTGCCTTGCAAGTCATGGACAAGCTAAAACCAGGCCATTACAATGTGTCCTACAATATTGTGAGAAGAAGGGGAAACCCTGGAATCTATGAAATATTCTGCAACAGGGAGAGGAGATTTGTGCCCAGTCCCTATCAGGAAAGGATTGGTCTGTACTCCAAAACATTGTTTCACACAGGACTGCAAGGCAGCTTTACCTCATTCCCATGACAAGAGGTCTTGGATCTATCATAACTATCCATAAAACATTTTCTCATTTGGCCACAGACAGGGAAAAGCTACATATGGAGCTGCAAGGGAGACCTCAATTTTATCCAAGGCAATTTTAGAAATGAAGCAAAAGATGGTCATAGGAGGGTTGACAGTGCAGTTCTCTGAAATATCTGTCAGGGAGATCATTACTGTTTAAGGACTGGAGATTCATTACTGCCATTGCCTTTATGGAGCTAGTGCCATTAATCCCTTTACTTGAGCAAAACCACAGGGTGTGTTGCTAATGGCTTCCAGGTTGCTTTTGGATAGTGTGAAACCTATTTGGTAATTAGTTCTCTAAATTAGTGCTCTTTCCATTGTAATCACTCCCCTCCCCAAACAATTTCACATCACTGTTTCTTTGTAATAATTTTTTGTCTCATTTCCCATTATCATCACTGGAATCACACTGATAATATTTATTTAATCTTTTTCCACAATTCTCCTGTATGTTTACTGTTGCCATCTGCACACACATTGCATTGATCATATGAGACTTCCTAACTGCGTTAGTGTGCGTGGACTTATGAATATATTGAGTGTTTAAAGAAGCCTTTTTAAAATTTGTCACTGACTGGCTGTGCCCCGCTGGAGTCCTCTGGGGAGACCCAGGGAAGAACAATTGTTTTATCCTTCCTAACAACACTAACACTGCTGCCTACCCCTGTTCTTTCACAGGGCCCTGGAGATCTTTTATAGCATCCTACACTGGCACTACTGTGCTGTTAAACCCTCATGAATGCAACAATGAATTAATAACACCACTATATACCATAAACAATTGCTAACATAGAGGTAGCAACAGCTCTCCAGCAACACCACCATCTTCAGGTGCTCAGTCAGTGGATAAAACAAAATTGCCTGCTTCATCTTGCTCAGGCCGCTCAGAAGATATTTACAGGCTGATTTCCTTCCCTGATTTTTTTTCTTTTTTTTTTTTTTTTTTTTTTGTAGGAGGCAAACAAGGGCTCAAGGCCAAATCCGAAATATCCTGGGGCTTTTCACTGCCTTATAAACAGTTAGTTATAGTCATTGATACATTGTTGGCATGTAATAAACCTTTAATGGCCAGATTGCTTGTAAAAATACATATCTATTATTGATGTATGTAACAGTTGTGCCTGAAGGCCCTCTTTGAGATGAGTTTCCCTTAATTTTAAGGCCTAGGCATGTTCACATTAAACAGACACTTTGTAACTAAAAAAAAAAAACTTAGCAGCCTAAATATAGAATCTAGAGAAACTCAGTGATTTGACAGAGGTCACAGTGGAAGTGTGAGGCGTACATAGGAATAAGAACACACCTTCTATGGCACTTAAATGCTCTACTTATGATTCACCTACTGCTTATACTGGCAGGAGACTGAAAGGGAGAATAAGCTGGGACTGTAATGGTCAGCCACAGAAGGCAAAATTCTAGCTAGGACCTGCTAGAAAGACAAAGAAATAATGCAAGAAAATAATTTCTGTTACTCTCTGCCAGTGATGTTCTCCCCTTCCAGAGTTTAATCTTCAGAAAAACAAACTCATGAGCGTCACCTTTCACCACAACAATACATGATTTATTCAGCATGCCCACTCTGTGCACCATGTACCATAGGAGCAACGCCACGGCCTCCATGGTCAAAGTTTCTGTCTTCTCCAGCTTTAAGACTAGATGATCACTATGCAAGACGCTGCTGTCACCACAACCCTGCCAGCAACGAGCAGGCACTGGGATTCACCTCATTTCTGTCCAAGGCAACAGCCTCGTGCAATCCAGCATGCTTTGAGACTTCAGCAAAACCAACAAGTGATAGCTGTTGAGCCAAGTACAACAATGAAGCAACATCTTTCTAAGAGGAATTTGGTCTTTCAGGGCACCTTCTTGACCTGCTGAGCCTGAAATAGCTAGGAATTCTCTCAACTTGTTAAATGCACACGTATATATGCAGGCATAAAGGAAGTGCCTTGGTAGACTGACCTTAGGCATCAAAATGAGCAGCAAAATATTTAGAGAAACTTTTAATACTGTGCTTTCTGTAAATACACACTGTATAAATTGATGAAATGCAACCTAAGGAGCTCATGTTCTAGAGAAGCCCTTGTAATTGTAATAGATAGGCAGAAACTTTAAATGAGGATAACATGCCCAGGGGCTTAGGGATCATACATAATGGCTTAATTCATGTTAATGTGGTGTTGGTACATGCATATAATTTCTGGTTGCTCCTATTTGACTTAAGCATTATACAGAGCAATCTCACATATGGAAGACACATGCACAGCCATCCTACTCATGCCAGGGGTGGGGGGGAGGACACAGTAAATTACTGTAGCGTGCTCAGCATTGAAAAACATTGAGATCTTGTGACTTTCAGGCTGTGTAGTAACAAGCGTGTAGTAACAGGTATGTAATACTTACATCAGTGTTTCTGAATTTGCATCTGTATGAGGTTTTTCTATATGAAGGCCTGGTTTAAATTTGTTGGGGCTCTAATAAGCCTAAGAGACATCTCCTTTCTCCAGGCACCATCACCTCCTAGAGTGACTAGCAGAAATGCTCAAGCAGGAATCCCTGGGTTATCAGGGTCAGGGAGCTGCTAGAAGACAGTTCCCTCATGAAGTTGGCTTTCCTCAGCTTAAAGACCTAAGTAGATAGGCAGAGACCATGAAACTTGTGTTTAAAGGGAGTCATACAGATTGTAGGTATAGGGAATGCAAAGACACGGAGGACCAGGCAAAATATATTGTTGAGCTTGCATTTCAAGCATTCCTAGTCAAGACATCGAACAGGGGCTGTTTCTACATCAGCGAGCCACTCAAATCAAAAGTACGTCCCATCACATCCTTTGTCTTCAGTCTGGGAAATGAAGGTGAGAGCCAGCATATTTACTGTCGTATAACAATCACACGTCTGTTACTGGAAGTAGAACTCTCAGAAAATGGCTTCAACTGAGCCAATTTAACCAAGGCTCATATTCACTAGTTTCAACAATGCCTTCAAAGCTAAAATTTGCATGCTCAGGGGATCCCACCCCTCTGTCAGCTTGCAGCTTATTCATACTGAGATCCCCTTCCTGTAGTTAGTCCAGAGCAATCTTTTTCTCTTAAGTAATCTGGCAGTTCCTTCCATTTTCCTGATTGCTGAGGACTCTTGCCCACGTAGCAGTTCTAGCAGCCCATAATACTGTGGTTTGTCACTGTTTCCAGCAGGAAGAGTATTGGAAATGCCTATTTGTAATTTGAAAAAAAAAAAAAAACAACCTCACAACCAAAAAACCACTGCTCTTATACACAGATACCTGCATGCCAAGCTCCAGTCCAACTCTTGAGAAAGGTTGCTAATAAAACTTGAATTTAGACGTTGCTATACATTACAATAGAAATTGGGAAGCATGGTCACCAGACTGTTACTAAGGTGTGTAAGGCTGTGAAAGACCTGGATTTCACATTGAATAGTCTCTGCAGGAGGAGCCTGCTTCAAACAAAGACAACATTCCCAGTGTGCAACTGTCATTTTCACACTATTTCTTAGTGACCTTGTTTGTTGGGCAGTGAGCGTAAGAATTTAACTGCATCTTCCCACTCCCCACCACCTGTCCTGTGGTGGGGAAGGCTCAAGTAGGAGCGCTGGGTACTATTGTTTGTTCCCCTGAACATCCTATGGAAACTTCAACACTATTTACTGCAGTTGTTCTGAACCAACAAGCTGATAAAGCTTCCATTACAGATCTTTAATGACTGGACGTAGGTGGGGAAACAGAGAATTTACCTTCCCTTCACTTGCTGTTCACTGTTTCCAATCAGAACTGGTCCCCTTTCCCCTGCCCAGCTCCTCTCCTCTTTAATTTTGCCTATAAACTTGAGGGTCAACTCTAGGTCAGGCATAGATGTAGACAATGTGAGCAGATGTGACCTTGACAACCTTGGTTTAGCAGATGGTTTCTGGATAAATTGGATTAACACACTTTAATTTGTCACCTCCAGAGCATATCTGTCAGACACTGTTTTTGTGTGGCTGCTTCCCTGATTCACCAGCTTCGCAGAAGGAGCACTGGCCACGCTTTCTTTTGCCCATCCAATTAAAGCAAAAGCCAGTAATAGCCAGTGGAGCTCTGGAGGAAATCACATTTTGTTCTTGTTTCAGAATATGTTTAAGCAACAGATAATATATAATTCTCAGCACTT
This sequence comes from Phalacrocorax aristotelis, assembly GCF_949628215.1. Taxonomy (NCBI): domain Eukaryota; kingdom Metazoa; phylum Chordata; class Aves; order Suliformes; family Phalacrocoracidae; genus Phalacrocorax; species Phalacrocorax aristotelis. Next base: position 47,326,956 of record NC_134282.1, read on the forward strand.
TCACCTCTAAGTGTTACAAGAAACCATAGGGAGACAGTGCCAGTAACATTCACTTTTCTAGCCCCTATCAGCCTCTGCTGCAAAAATCTTCCCAGTGAAACTTTCTGTGGCTCTCAGCAGTCATCATCCCTCCCCTGCAACAATACTCTGATTTCTGCCTGTGTTTTTATTCTCCTCTTTCTGCCAATGGACAGATTGCAGTGCATTAACACCTCAGGCCTGTGCATTTAAAAATGCGTCAGTAGGGCTAGAATGATGACAACCTAAGATGATAAGCAGCAATTCTGCAGGAGTCCATGGGAAAGCAGTGAGGTACCCCAAACAAAAACAAGAAAATAGCAAGCAAGCTTAAACTGCTCTCCAGCTCCAAAATGCAACCTTGTTATTAAAAGAGGTCAAAATTTTCCTGTCTTTCCATATCCCTAGAAGAGTTACTAAATGAGATCCAGTTATTCCTGACATTGGCACATGTTAAAGAGGTGGCAAACTGGCCGGTTTCTCTTAGTATTAGGTATAAACTTAAAGTAATTTGTTTCTGTGAGTAATCATAGAGAAATGAGAAACTATAGATTCGGGCACAATTCAATAGGTGTAAAGATGACAGTATATGCTCAGAAGACATTTACGTGATTGCTGTAGAAAATATAGCTTTGTTAAGTTCCCTGTATTATATTTTAGCTGAAACTAGATACACAGAAAAATCCTTATGAAAGTCTTTTTCTTACACTGTTTCTGACTTGCCTAAAACTAAGCAGCAGTGTTGAAATCTTGCAAGGAAGCTCATTCCCTTGAGGTTGCTAATCAGCATTTTAGACAAAAGTTTGGGGAAGCTTCCAACTAAGACTTCAGCATTTTATCTGAAGCTAACCAGACTTCCAAGTTGCATTCTGGTTTTGTGAGACAATCATTAATAATAATAGCAAAAAGAGGAGTACAAAGATTATTTTTTCATTTGTTTTATTAACATGAGGGCAGAATCATGCTGGTCAAATCAACACAGTTACATCAGAGATTAATTTGGTCCATTATTCAATTAATCCTTCAATGTACCCCTGTGGTCAAGGTAATATATTATTATCTCCGCTTCTGATATTCCCATTACAGACATCAGTTCCAGGAATGTGAACCGTTTATTGTTGAGGGTCCTGATCCTGTAATAGGATGTGCTGGCAGAGACCCTAATGCCCACGCCAAATTCCACTACCCCGAATGAAACTCATCATCCTTTGTTAGGACGAGTGTTGCAAAGAACCATTACCTCCTATTGTGTTCACCCAGTTGAAAAAGTACTTGCAATATTTAATTTGAGCTGGCAATAACTAAACAAAGAACTTGTTTTCATTTACTGTAACTGGGGCATATTTAATTGATCACCCTGCTTTTGGGAACATCCCCATGTCCACACAGAAAAGGAAGAGGAAAACACATGCGATACTAAGCGTCAAAACAGAAGTGCTCTCAGTAATCAAACAGAATAGGTGTACAGTCAGCACGCCCCGCTTCCCTGCCCGCCAGTCAGTGCAGCTGACTAATTTTAGATCATTAAAATCAGTTTAGAGCTACCTAAGGGAAACCTCTTGAAATGTATACAGTGTAGACACAGAACCCTCAGCAACAACTGTTTTGTTCTATGGTTCATACTATTTGCTAATGAGGAACAATCCATGGCCTCACACCCTGACCGCAGCCAACTCCGGTGAAAACAGTATTGCACAAACCAGCCAAGCCGATTGCATTAATGTTCCAGAGTTGTTAGCATAGACACCTGCCCGCTGTGAGCCAGGACAATATTCTAGCTCTTTCAAGACTGGTCTTCAAACAGCTATTAGAGAGACCATGAACCTTAGCTGCAAACACAAAAATTCAGTAAGAAATAATTCTGCTTGCTAGTTAAACTGCAAAAGCAAATAATAATAGCAAGCAATGCAGGAATGTTATATATTTTATTCACAAGCGTTGCTAACATGGAAAATGTTGCTTTCCCTGTGATGAATCTTACCCATTATACTTTAATATAGGAGAACATATTCAGAATGTTGTGTCAAACATACAAGTACATACTATATATTTAAAGTAACACAGAAAACGGCCAATTTTGAAATATTTGAAAAAAGAAGGTTTTTCTATTGCTACATATATTGTACACAGATGTTCAATACATTTCCTGAAGTATATAGTATATCAAACACACAGGAAACCTTCCCCTCCCTTTCTACGCTCCACCTTCTTTATGGGATATAATAGCTAGATTAATGTTCTTAGTAAAAGACCCAAGGGTGACAGATTCATGGTGTGATCCCTGGAGTGTATTGTGCTCAAGTCTGGACCATGGTCCCTAATATCTGGAGGCCTATCAAGTATTGCAAATGATAGCAAATTGCCTCAGATAGAGCGATAATTTTTTAAATTGTAATTCTTGCCGGAAACCGTCCCTCTTAGCAGAATGAAAAACAAAATAATGAGCCTGCCTTTTTAATCCCTGAGAGGACCTGTTAATTTACGTTTGCTTACTGTTTAATTTTCATGGATCCTAAAATTTGCACCAGGCCTCAGGGTCTGCTCTGTTCCATGATTAAATGAAGCAAAAAGCCAGAAATGCTGTTCTACAGCTCTTTGGTTACAATCTGCTAACAAACAATAGCTCACTCCATGGTGTACAAGAACAAATACATTTTCCTCCTGTCATTCACTAACTCGGACAAATGCTTCCTTATTCACTGCCATATTACAGACCATGGAGACCACTCTTCTGCACTGGACAGGTCACCTGGATGGAAATCGGGTGCCTGATGTCATTCCCAGCTCTGGCTCTAAAGCTCCAAATGAATTTTGAGTCAGTGCCTTCATTCTTTCCATGGCAGATTTTCTCCCTCCTTGCACTGATGAGGACTAATCTTTTTCACACTGGATTCCCCCCACTACTTCAAAACAACTCCATTAAATGAATACATTTCATATTCCCTGGAGGAAGTGACAGTTTGATTTAGATGGTAAATGCTTTGATTTCTATTTTTTTTCCCCTCTCTATACATACACACACACTTGTTTGTATATATAAATATATATACTCCTAGGAGAGGTGAATCTAAGTTTTCACTTGTAAAACAGCCACAGTGAAGGGAAGTATGAGGTATGAGCACCCACATAATCTCTGAAGTAACTTACTCCTGTTGTGGTTTTCTTTGTAGATAAACAATAGAGAGGCTCCAGCAAACAAGTAATTTGTCCAACATAAACCACAGAGTGATGTGCATCTCATTGTGTTAGCCAAGGATTCTGCACCTTGGACTTGCTTCACCAGCACAGTGGTGACAGAAGTGGCTCTGTGTTCCATCCACCCTTTGGGTTCATTGCCAAAATCTACTGCTGACCATAAGGGCCCTTACTTTGCTGATGTAAATAACAGATGCCCACATATGGACATGGAAATTCCAATATCATTTGGTTAGTAAGCTGATGCTTCAACCTTTTACACCACATGAAACCGCCAGCTGTACGACACGAATAAAAAATTTGCTCTGAATGCTACAAGAGTAGAGCCACAAAGGAACAACTCTAACAACATCAGTAGGTGTGAAAGCCAGAAAAAAGCAAAATAAAAGAAAACCACATTAATGAAACAGCCAAGAGTAAACTAAGAAAAAAAAACAACTTTCCTTGCTCTTATAAGAAATAATGCCAGTTGGAATAAAGATTGTTTCCTATTTACACTTTCCATTACCTTTTCTTTTTTTCTAGTGAACAGAAGAATCAAAACATGGAAGATGACATGTTTTCTTGTTGAATGTAACTGAGTGTTTCCCATGGAGGTGTGCCATGACACCACATTAATGGATTTCCATTTCTCAGTTGCTTCTGCAGATAGCAACAACCTTTGCCTTTATATATATATATCAGAATTCAAGCAGACAAAATAACTTTACTAGAAACAAGGACTTCCATAAGCAACCAAACAAAACAGGGGAGGCTTTGGTTAAAGGAAAACAAAGCAAACATGGAAGTGACAGCTGGAAATCTGTTTTCTAGCATTTACAAACACTGATATGATACTGAAACACGGGATTTGTTTTGGCTTATACAAATAAGTATCTATTTCTAGAAAAGAAAATAGACTTGCCAGAGAATAAAAAAAAACCTGCTTTAAGAGGCACATGTTTAACATCAGACATAGCCCTTCCCAATAAGAGATTACATGAGAAACAGAGACCTCTATCTCTTCTTTAGTCATATGTAATCTCTTCAAGCTGTGACTATTAAAATGAAGGCTGAACCATCAAAATGCCATTGAGCTCTGAGGAAGGAGAATGAACTGACGCTAAAGCAAATTACTTATTACGAATAAAAAACAAGGGCATTTATTTTAAGCAGAAAATTAATATATTTCATATTAACCTTGTGCCAAAATCTGACTGCAGTAGGAGGATTTCTAATTTGTCTGTTTTAGTTACCACTGAATAAAGATCTTCAGGTTTGATCCTTGCCTTATAAAATCCTGTAGCGACGGGACAATGAACCAGGCTACGATCTTGCTTATGGCTGTGTAAATCTCAAGTAACTTCAGTATAATCACACTGCTATAAATATTTACAGTTCATTGTAAACATTTTGAGAATTGTAGTGGGATCAAGTTTTATAGAGTACAAGATATTTTAAATATTGGAAATGTATGCTTTGTACTTGCAAATGCCATCCACAGGGCTTAAATGTACCACTGTGAACAACACTTCCTAGTATAATGCAAATCCAATTCCTTCAGTCAAGACTCAGAAGACTCAGAGGGCATCAGTTAGTCACTCGTTTCTTCTGTGAGAGTTGGAAGGGACTCAATGTGGAAATCTCAAAGTAGCATTGAACACATGCAAAGATGGTCGGCTGATTCTGGTTAGGTCCTAGCAGGAACCTGGGAGATGGCTACTTGAGAGAAGGGAAGGAAATATTTCGCTGGCATTAATCCACTGAGAATCTTGTCATCCCTAGTTCTATCATTTCCTAAACATGACATGCATATTTCAAATTACACATTTTTACTTGATAATTATTAAATAAGATAGGGATGGAGTAAGCAAATAATGGCTTGAGAAGGAACATTTAATTTCCAAGAGTGTCCTGAGAGATGCTTCATTGAGGGGAGCCATAGCAATTACTTGCAAATTCAGTGTCAGACACATCTCACTAATTCAAGAGTCAGGAAGACAATGTGCATTAACACTAGGAAGGTTGTAGGTAGTGATAATCAGATAATGAACATCACAGTGGTGAATCTACAGGCAGAAATTACACAGCTGCTTGCCTGAGATTTGAAATGCAAATTACTTTGCAGATTTACTCAATGAACTCTCAATCCTTTCTAATGCTTTGCCTTGGTATTGTTGGGATGATTCCTCATTTACCTCATGACCTTTGGTAGATGTTTGATTTTGCCTTGGTGATGAGAATTTTGGCTGGTAGGCGTTGAATGCAATGTACCTTCAAGTTGCAGGGAATTTAAGGACAAAGCAGAGAAGCAAAGTTCAGCAGTCCATGGTGTTACATTAGTGTTATTGGATCTATCTTCATAAGTATACTTCTAAACAGCTAGATCTGACTATATATTAATATGTCTTATACTAGGCCATCTTGGGAGAGTCTTATGCTTAAATATAACTTCCAGGATTAGTTAAGGCAAAAGTCACAGACTGAAGAGCAAAATAATGTGCCAACATCCATGGATTAAATCAGTCTCCTGGTTGACAATGACATGAAAGATACGGTATATAGTAAAACTGCACTAATTCAGGTTTTGTGATAAACAATTTTCAAGACTCAATGACATGAATTGAAAATGGAGATAGTCAAGGCTTGGAACAGATAACTGCTGTCCTCCTAGTACCTTCCACGAGGGAAGTCCTTTGTTTCACTCCACACCAAGGGATGACATTAAAGATAAGACAAACCTGGCTGCTAATATCCCATGCTGCTTTTCCTATTGCTGCACAGAAGCAAAACCACTGACAGATCCATGCAGGAATCCCTGATGACAGAGATTTTCTACAGAGCATTAAGACTTCTCCATAAACACAGGAATGAGCTGTACCACCCTAACTGTGCTGAGTAGTACTGTACTCCTGGAGTACTCTGGTTGAAATTATTGGTGGCATGAATCAAAGTGCCAAGACCTACCTCTTATCTGTGCTCACATAAACTGAGTACTTTGTATATGTATCTCTAATACGGTTGGGTAGTATATTCAGCCACAGTGATAGAGAATCCTCAAGTACAAACATGCACCAAGTGATATTTCTGATGTAAAGGTTAATACGGTTTCAAACTGCTTTTATTATTCCCTCCTGTTCTTCAGATTTACTGTTCCAGAATGTTCTCTTTCAGGATTTCGCTACGTTGCACACCAAGATTTCCTCTTTCTCTTCCTCCAAAGTTGCAAGAACAAATTACAAATGTGATTATTTACAACTTTAAATTCCTTTGATGGCAAAACATTTAGGATTAAGATTGTTAGTATTATCATTGGACATTGGTCAAATGGCCATTACCCTTTTTCTGACAGCTGTTGTCCTGACTTCCTACCAATGCCGAGTCCTTCAATCGTTTGCTAATAAAATATTTCCTTTTGCTGAAAAGTGTTTTGGTATTATACGCTGTTCATTGCCATCCCTCTGAATTGTGATGGGAAACCTTAAATGCTTTGAGATTAGATAGATGGATAGATAGCTGTGAATTTTTATCAGTTAATAGTTGCAAAGCACCTAGAGATTTTGGAATAAAGGAGGCATGAGAAATGCAGAGATTTCTTGTTATTTTTCAATGCATGAATGTGAAAAGAAAAGAGGGTGGGAAGAATCAAGTCAAATAATGTGGTAGGCCTCAGAAAATTGGTCTCTTTAATCCATGACTTCCCTGTTCTCTACAATCTCAATTGGCACTTGCAGAACTAGACTTCATTTGTTTCCTCTGAGATTTTCCTTTAAAAATGTTCTGAATGGAGCTAGGGTTTTCTATAGAACACAGGTAATTAGTGCTGGAGGACTCCGATTATATCTTTATACCACTCCTCACCATTTTACACAACTCCACATAATAAGCCTTCCCTTGAACAAACCTGGTCTGAGACAGTATCTCCTAGGAGGCTGATTCATGGTGTGAGGAGAAGAGCTTCAGCTTTCCGTCATCTACAGCCACTGGGTCATTTTTCTTCTTTGCCTCTCGTTAATGCTTATCGAAGAGCATAAGAAAAATATATTGGATCCCTGTCCCCTACCATTTTCTGCTGGTAGGAACTGTGGGACAACCAACTGCTCATCTTTTTTCTTGTTCTAATTTCCTTTCCATGCTTGTCCTATTTTAATTAAAGTGAGATGAACAATCAGTAAGAAAACAAGCTCAGGAAAGCTACACTGAATATACATCTGCATTTTAGTTTAATAAAAAATTACAAGTTATGGTATTAAATAAAATCAAATAATTTCCCCTAAACAGTGTGGGAATTAAAGTAAAACCCAGCAGTAACAACAAAACCAGGAAAGATCATGATCAATTAATGATGAATATTGCATTGCTTTGTGTTTGCCATACATCAGTTCATGCCCAAGGAGATAATTTGGAAAAGGGGGAGAACTATTAGGGATGTTTAGGGAAATACCAAAAGAGTCCAAAAATCTAAGCTATAACATAGAATAGTAGGCAATAGAAAAGACCTTGAGGAACGTGACACTAATTAGAGAAGTTGGCCATGCATTTTGTTATCACTCCATTAAAATGAATGGAAATGAGGCCCGGGGTTGAATATCTCTGCTCAGGAACACCTTGGGAACAGGAGTAGGGAAAAACCTGATCTGCCCTTTTATTAGTTATTTAGGTTCAGAGAACATTAACAGATACGGAGCTGATTTCAAAGAAAGAGACATAAAAATTAATAATCACTAAAGATTAGAAGTTCAGAAAACATAGTTAACGAGGGACTTGGTAAATAAAATTCCCAGAGACTTTATTTATAACAGTCAATGGGGCAGGTGAGATAAGGGAACTCATGACAGGGAGAAAAACCATTAAACTTCATGGATATTAAGAAACAATTTTATTGTGCCAATAGCTAGAAACGGTGCAAGCTTCAATATTTTTATTTGTACTTAAACGAGAGGCCACTTGTCAAGTATTTGCACAGAATAAACCTCAGTTCAAAGCATTTTAATGCATCCTTTGCTTTAAATATGGTGGTAATCCCACCTCTATTCAGCTGAATACTTGAAGTCATGCTGTGCTGAACCATATCTCATCTGTCTCTTGAGATTCTGCAATAAAAATTGTGGTTTTGCATTTCAGCAGTGAACAAAGTGATTCCCATGTACAGTTTGTTTGTAAAACACTTTGTCAACCAAATAGATCTTAAGCAACTGCATATTCTTGTACAGCAAAAAACACAAACAGAACACCTCCCCCCCCCCTTTCTAAATGTGAATGGCAGTAGACAAACATGACAAACTGAAGCTAGATAGACTGCTGATTCCTCTGGGAAAGACAAGCTTGTTTGCTGCAGCATCAAAGACAGCAGACGGCCAGCCCAGCCTGCTGCTGGGATGATGATGCTAATAAACAGTTTGAAGGTGCTAAACTAGACATGGTGCTGTTTCAAGAATCAGGCCCCATAACAAGTATCTGAGGACAGGCTGGTGAAAATGCCTACAGCTTCTCTTTCTAGCCATTTTTCATAACGATTTTGCTGCTCCTGCCTAAGCTTGTGATAGAGGCAGTATTTTTCTTTTTGTAGACAAAGACCCATTGTTAATGCTTCTGAATGCTATGACAACTAGTAGGGTGAAAGGCAACCTGCAAGTGACAGTAAATGCATTCTCTCTCTTTTTTAATATCCAGTGTGTATATCTGTAATGCACTGTTCAGCATGATTCTCCAAGGCTGCTTCAACAGACAACTGGGAAAGTCAATCCATTGCCAAAGCAATAGCAGCTTTTGCTCTTCATTCAAGAGGTTTTGGGTTCCTCGTTTCTATATTTTATTGTAATATAGTTGCATCAGCTCGTGGCACTGGTTGACATGGGTTGGATGCAAAAAATTAAATCACTCCCTTATCTAACCAACCCTGCTTTTGTTTGCCCTTGCTTTCCCTTCGTTTTGTAGCTTGACTTAATAGATCCAAACAGCCTTCATACCACAACATAGACACATTTCCTGCCCAGTCAGCAGAGCTAGTTCCACATTTCTACTTAAACTCAGTGTTCTCAGGACACAATCAAAACAGAAGACAGATGTTTGATAAGTATCTAGGCTGGGTGGGAAGATAAAACATCACGATATATAACGAAGGAAAGCAGAACTTTTTCATTCCTCTTAGGTGAAAAACACAATTTTAGTATTTGCAGTAGAAATCTAGATTGCATCACATAAAGGTGTGCCAGGCAGTGCAAATTTGCAGCTGGCTTTGTTCTGGTTTGGGAAGCATTTTGATGTGATACCCATCTCAGACTAGTAAATTTGACAGCATCTCTTGGCTAGACAAAGTGCTGCTCTCTTGCAGGTCACTAGATGGTGATGGGGAATATTTAAAAAGCTCTTAATGCAGACAGTGAAGCCGCAGACCTTGCTGTAGTTAATGAGTGAAGGAACACTTGCTGCTCCTCGTCATTCCTTTCAATTCTGCTCACATCATGTAATCTCAGACAGCACAAATTACCATCAGTGTGAGATACCAGGAATGCCTCAAAACCCACCATGGAGTTCAGTACAAGAGGTGGAGACTGAACAGCATCTCTAGGCCATCCCTCTGGGGTACAGCTTTAATTAACAAGGTTCTATCTAAAGAATTTGAGTTGGTAGTTTGAAAAAAAAAAAATCCATCCAGGATCCTAGAAACAGGACCCATTTTATATTCCTTTTTATACAGCTTGGACACAGCAGAAAGAAATGGCGAGAAGGGAAAATTCTTGCTAAGATAAAAAGGAGGTGGCTGCTCTCTGCTGATCTTTTGGCACCATGCCTACCAGTATTGAGAAGAACAAAGCTGAGAAACAGAGATTCAGCAGTGATAAGATGGAGCCACTATCTCTGAAGCAGTTGCACCCCACAGCCCACTAGAAAATCACTCACAGACAAAGCCTTTAGCCTGAGAGCGATACAGAGAATGGGAAGCTAAACCCGTGACACTTATGAGTCTATCTTGTTAAGAGAAGAACTGGAGAAACAAACAGAAAATATTAGCTGATATCTTGTTACAGATTTCGGTGGGGGGAGGGAATAGAGAAAGAAGAGCAGAGGGTACAACTCTTCTGTGTCCCATGCACCCACCTAGAACTTGCAGCAAGAATTCCCAGATGTACCTACTATCTAGTCCCAGTGGCTTGGAGCCAAAACACCCATTCTCTTTTCAGAAAGTTTCTCTCCTCTATTTTTTTGTGCCTGCACATATTAAAACACCCTAAATAAGAAATTTTTTTTAAGTGCTGACAAACTGGAAAGTATTCAAAGAAGCAGCAAGGAGAAATGAATTATGAGTGCTGGAGGGACTCACTCACAAGAAAAGATTAGAAGAACTAAATATGTCTAGCTTGGCAGAGAGATGACTAAGCAGGGGGGAAGTGATAAACGTCTACAAATATTTGAAGGGCGTATACACTGAGGAGGGAGAGAGATTCTGCAGTGTGAGCCATACCAGGTGGCGGGATTAGGAGCAAAGGGATGGAATCAGAAAAGGAAGAAAAGAAACAAAACCAAAAAAACTCACAAAGCAAAAATTCAGCTGAAGGCTAGATGAACTAAAGTCCCCATGAAAGTGATATGTATCCACGTCCTCCAGACTGGGGATGCAGAGGTTTTCTCAGAGGTAGAAAACTCAGTATGAGACATATGGGAGGGCTGCATGAGTGCTTTGATGCATACAGAACTAAGGGAAAAAGAGTTGTGCCTTGATGCTGGGAGACCAACAGGAGCCTCAGTGGACAACAGGTGTCCCACAAACACTGTCAATTAGAGAGCTTCAGACAGGAAGTGAAGGTAGTTGTTGTATCCAACTGGAATCACAAGAGGAACGTTTGTTTGGAATAATTTAATGACCCTGAACTTTGTAGAGCTACAGGACTTTATCTAACCAGATATACTCCATCCAGATGGTCCCTGGGAAGCAGAAAGCTTTTGGTCTGTTAAGCATTCAAAAAGATCACTGTGGAAAGCCTGAAAGATCAAGAGGGAGGACAACAGCACCATATTCCTCCATCTTAACCCAGGTTAACCATCCCCCAGCTTAACCAGTGTGAAAGGAGAAAGGGGGGGAATGTGGTTCAACCCCAACTTAGTTTCTGACGTAAAGCGCACCAGTGCTCCCTTTAGCACCTTAGAAAGTCAAGAACTAGATGTAGCCAACTTCTCATCCGGGAAAACAAAAAACCTACTTTCCTTCCACATTCAGACATAGAGGACCCCAGCCACCATCGTAGATATCAGTACATCGTTTCAAGCCCTCTCAGAACATCCATCTGTGAACAAGTGGAAAGACAAGGCAATAGAGACCTCAAAGGGCATGTAATTGAAGTTTATATTCTAGGCGTAGTTCAGCTGTATTCCAGCCAGGACATGGAGCTCAATTGCTTTAGAGGCACAGATGAACACTGCCTCCTCCTGCCGATACACGAGGGACAGACCCCTATTTTTGTCTTCCTAGAACTGTGTCACTCAGCCCCCTGACCACAGCACTCAGCTGTTTTGGCTGAGAAGGTGGCATGGGTCCAAGGTAATGCAATAAAATGCTTTGAGTCCTTCCTTAAGAGATACATCTCCAGTGTTAAACCTTTCCCTTGGGCAATCTTGTGTAAACCAGGCAAAAAGAATTCCCACAAGTCTGGATACAGGAAGCATGTCAAGGCCCTCCTCTTTAAAGAGGATTTGATTTGATGTTTGATGGGAAGCCACAGCCTCATCTGTGTTTTCAGGGTGCTCCATGTCCCTATCAGAGGGCTGCAGGTATAAGGTCCCATGCCTGTGATAGGGAAATCTCAGTAAACTGTATGATGTTCACCTGTTTGGCAAGCAAAGCTAATTCTGATAACACTGTACTTTTGTAGGAGGAAACAAAAAAGAAAGGATATTTGACCAAAGTGAGATTTCAAGCCAATGACTATGTTCCTCTAGCATCCAACTGAAATGGGTGCAAATGGGGCAGCCAGAGGTCACAGCAGTTTGTGTAGCGGATCATCCCAAGTGGACAATAGTACCATAAAGGAAAAGATACATTTTCCTCTCTTCATGCAGAAAACTAACACATTACTAAGCATGGCCCTTCACTCTTGGAACAGCAGCACTAAAAGCCTCAGTACAAGGACTTTCCCATTGTGGTTGGGCAAAAAACTGACAAAGGGAGAACTTAATCTCTGAGGGACAGAAGTGGTAGACACAGGGAGGAGGTTTTCCAGGATTCGCAGTATTGCAGGCACTGAATTTCAAACACAAAGCCATCCATTGTTTCCAGTAAGCCAAAACCTTTAAGTAAGAGAAGCTCTTAAAAATAGAATTCCCACCAAAAATTCCACTGGAGAGCCATCACGAGGTCATCCCACCCCAACAGAGTTGGCTGCCCAACAAATAGATTCTTATCATATGTAAGAACCAAGTCCCAGAGCCCCTTGTTTACAAGCCAGCCCTAGGACAGAGCAGCTACAGTGACCTTTACTTGTGGAAACAAGCATGAGACATCCCAAGTCAAACACAGGGAAAGAGGTGATAGGCTCTTCTCCCTGCTCTTCCTGAAAACGTGATTCTCCTATTAACAGAAAGGATGAGAGATCTCAGCAGAGCTATTATGCAGCTCCTCCTACTCTCCTTCCACTGGATGAAACTTAATAACCTACCTTGGTTGGAGGGCAGCACTGGGTGAAATAGGCATTGAGTCCGCTGTAGAGGCAGGCTGGTTCTTGACTCATCACAAAAAGCAGCAGCTACTGTTCAAGACCCAGCTGAGCCACTTTCAAAGTCTTGGAAACCTGTAGCAAGACAGTCACAATGGAAGGGCCAGGCTCGCCCTCACAAAACTCCATAGATTCCAGTGCCCAGCATGGCTGTAGGGAGTATAGTGCTGTTGTGGCTCTTTTTATCAATTAACCAGAAGTTTAACTTCAGCATCCTGGCTCACATCCAGTGTTGAAAATTACATTTCCTTTCGTTACCTAGCATTCACTCAACAGCTTCAGCCAGAGAAGTTTTCCCCTCGCCATTCTCCTGGTGCTGTTACTGCAGAGCAGGTGCAATGTGTCACCCCAGAGCAAGCTGCATTTCAGCAGCAGGTGAGAAATTGCTCTTCAGTCTGCCTGACCCAAAGTCTCATGGACCCTACTGTGTAAGCAGAAGGCACGATTATCTCCACTCTCCACATGGAATCACTTTATGGAATTTATTATTATTATTTGGAGCTCAAATTGAAACCCTCTGGCCATGTATGAACACTAAGCCTGCTTAGGGAATGCAGGAAGCAGCTAAAGTGGTGAAGAGGCAAAGATTTATGGCAGACAGAAAAGAAATTTTCTTTTCTAGCAACAAGCTTCACATTCCTAATCTATTTCTGCTGTTCTTGCTACTCTCTACCAAACTCCTGACAGGTCTTGGAGACTAACACTTACCATACTGCAAGCTGTTCCTCTAAATCCTATTTTATCATCATTTATAACCACCTGGCTAGGTTCCCCGGGTGGTATTATTCACTCTTTCTTGTAGCCCCTGGGAGTATTTGTATTGCCTTTGCCACAGCCCCCACCTCCACCACCCATTTCTTCCCTCCAGCATCATCCCAGTTAGCTTTAACTGGGCCTCCTTTTATCTCTTTCTGGGGAGATCCCACCCTTTTTGATACCCATTCAAATCATCACATTAGTGAGACAGATTGACAATGGCTTTCACCTGTCTCCTAAACAGGACTGCAGCCTTACTCCCTCCCTTTGTGTCAGTAAAACCTACTTCTGTAAGATCTTTACAAATATATTTCTTCCCCTGATAAAATGATATTAGGTGAGGATTTAAAGGGAGATCTGTGAAAGGAGAAAAATAGCAGTGACAATAGAAGTCTCTCCCAAATTGTCTTTCTGAAAGCTCCAAATGGCTTTGCAACAGCATGAAAGTGCTTCCTGATTATTTCCAAGCTGAGGCTCAGGAAAACCCTAAGGGTGGACAGGAGAGGGGAGAACATGGATGTCAACAACTGAATCTGAACATGTCAAAAGGGATGGGGGGTAAGAAATAGATAAAAAACTGCAGGAAGAAGGGGTGTGGCAGAAATGCTGTGGTCCCTGTCACTTTCCCTGTGATGCTGGAGCAGCCTCAGTAGCAGAGTTACAAAGGCAACTCAGGGCTCTATTCCCCCCCTCCCCCCCCAAAGGAAAACCCTTTCAGCTATTCCCCATGGTGAAGGGGAGGGGGGCAGTCTCTGAGTCTTGAGATCCCTTTGGACACACACCCCACACACCCCCACCCCCCCTTATGATCTTCAGCAAGATTTTACAGCAGAAGTTTCAACTAGGACTTATCCATTTCCCTCCGAATTGTCAGACACATCTTCCTACTTTACAGTGACTTGTCCCTTCAGATCTTCCTCTCATAACATAAATGGGGCCGGCCCCCCCACTCGCAGATGCAGACACCCTGGGAGAGCATGTGGCCAAGACCTGGACAGATGCCATTAGTGCTGCTCACACCCATCTCTAGAGCCAGCAGCACTTGCTTGCAGGAAGGAGCACAGCTAACACAAACCCCACGCTGTGTTCCCATGGCAACCAAAGTGCCACGTTCATCATCGTCTCATTTCTGGAAGAAAAAGATATAGGTCCAATGAAGAAAAATCCAGGAGTCCCAAAGGGCTTTGCTGAGGCTGGGCAGATTTTTAACATGATTGCTTGCACCGTTCACCCCAGGGGCTGCTGGAAGTGAAGCATCCAGCTCAGTGAAGGCACATAGGTTAGAGCAGGAGGCTGGCCGGGATTAAAATGCATCCAGTCAGATACATACAGTTCATGCCTCATCTCTTTTGTCTCACTTTGAAGCTAGGGACACCTGATCAAATTACCATGGCTATAGAAGTTACTAGGTATTAGCAGAAGAGGTTTCAGCTTCACCCATCCTAACTCACACTTGACACGATCTGGGGATAATGGTTGCTATCAGTTACCTTTACTCAGTGGCACACGGTGACTTATTAAACTGCAATAATTTAATAATATGGATGAATTTGGAGTTGCTCTGCCCAAGGCAGCAGAGACCTTTGTATGTATCGAGTCCCCTCCTGGACTTGGTGTGCTGCCACAACCTCATTGTCCCATGCTTCTCTCTGCTGATATCCGTGTCCCAGAAACCAGATTCAGCTGGGCTCCAACATTTCCATCAGGAGGAATCTGCATGATCTTCTCTGCTGTGAGTACACAGCAGCAATTAAGGCATTGCCACGCAGATTTGTACATGGGGGAGCTCACCTTTCAGTTCTAAGACAAACGTGCTATGAAAGGGAGCCTGAAGATGCATCACTGGATAATTTTGGGGCTTCCTGGTATGTTCTTGCTGGACGCATGAGAAGATCTAAGGCTTGAGGATTCATTTCAATCACTTTAAAATCAGTTCCCCCAATCAGTGTAAGAGGAACTTCCAGCCTGAACAACAGAAAGGGGAGAATTTTAAAATGATGCTTAGGAGAAAGCATCTTCCAGCAAAGGAAGATCATGCCTGTGCTTTAGAGGAAAAGGGGAAGAAAAGCATGTAAAAGAATGGCAGTGTTATACAGACAGACCCTGGGTAAGGCAGGAATAAGTGATTTTAGCACTCCATTGTCTCTACACCCCCACACTGAAGCATGAGTCCAGCAAGGTGCAATATTTGGATGATCTGGTAACGTAAGTCGATGCATATCAAGGCGTAATATCCCTTGACATTTGGGGGTGGGGGATGTCTGAAGAACCCCCAAATCCAAAACATTAGTGAGGTTGCTATCAATCCTTAGTTTGAACCCTCAATTTTATTTTCATTTTGTTTGGTTTTCCCTCCCTAAGCAGCTTAGCTGGCCCAGTAGTGCAGTGTTCAAGTCAGATTTATACCTGTAATTGGGGCAAGCACCTTATCTGGAGCAACATCCTCCTCCTTATAGGCCAGACAGAAACCTCATGCAGGGAGCCTTTCATGAGACAGATAAAGAGAAGCTGTTTATAGGCATGTGCTTTTATGGGAGGAGAAGCTAGGGATTAAAGATGACAAAGGTCAAGGCAGGTGGTTCCATGGATGTAATGAAATTTCTGCCCTATGTATGACATCTACAAAGGATAACCTGCAGGAAAGTGTCCAATGGGCCTGGGCTCTGATCCAGGGGAGCTGAGTTTTGTCCTATGTCTCCAGTTGATTTGTAGCATCAGCTTGCTCAAGTCACTCAGCCATTTTACACCTTTGCTCAACCTTTGGGAAGCCCTCTTCAACCAAGAGATTAACACCCTGTCATTTCCATTGCCCAGGCCACAGCTCTGAGCCTCTGAGCTGATCAGAGAGAAACAAGTTTCAAAGCTTACTATTTCCTTTCTGGACTAAACCAAGCTAGCAATCAGCTGCAATGGTAATATAAATGGAGATACCTGAAGGGCCATTAAGGTTCAGCCTGATGTCCTGTTATTTCACTCATAGGCTGGGAAACAAAATACTACCTTAAAAGTTAGGCGATGTAAAGGAGTCCATCAGCCTAAAAGGTCCTGAGATCACAAATAAAATAGTTATGGATATCCTTAATTAAACACAGCGGTGTATTCATTCATGCCTTGCTGAGTGGCATTTCTGCAGAGGGGATGAGTAACTGTACAATTCCCTCCTCCTCCCCTCTGGAGCGGCCAAGCAGGGGTCAAGGCAGCTAATGAGAGAGATGCCCTGCCTGTTTGCTTGCTCTAGTGACTGGCTGCCCATTTAGAGGCTGCCAGGTAGCTAGAGTGTGCCAGCCAGGTTTTTGCAAGCATGTGAAAATTAACAAATCTCACTCTGCGCTGCAAAGGGCAGATAATTGAGAGAAGTAAATTTATTTTTTTTTAAAAAAGGAAAAGTTAGGAAAAAGAAAGAACAGGGAGATGAGCCAAAAGGAAACACTTCAAAGGCCCATAGCCTGCAGCCCTCATTAATGACAACAACAAAAAGAAGATGGGACCCTTACACTTTAATCAAAGGCAATTATTTTTTTAAAAGGTATAACTCTGCTGTGCAGGAGCAGGCCTAGTTATGGCCCCCTACCCCAGAGGTATCAGCATGGCCGGCTGGCAAACAGAAGCGAGGGTTTCCTTGGCTGCCTTGTTTCTGCACTGCCTGTGAACATCAGTGAAAGGAAAGCATGAGTGAGCGGGTGCTTCAGGAGAAATGTCTCTGGGGGAGAAGACTGAAAACTGCAGGAAACTAAAGGAATTAGAAACATGACTGAAATCTAAATCCCAGCTTCCTGTGGCTGATACGTGTATGAACATTGCCTGTAGGATGTTAACTTGAAACCCAAAGCAAGCTGAATCAGCACCAGAAGGCAGCAGGTTGGCAATCACAGGGCACTGGGACACAGAGTGGCACCTACCTGGGTAGGTTCAAGCAGACATGTCAAGACTACAGATATATAGAGTGACTTAGATGTATAGATATATACATATTTCTGTGTGACAGCAGGGCTAGAGAGGGTAAGCGTGACCTCTTCAAAATCCTGAGAAAGATGCTGTCTCCCCTCCATGCCGTGAAGAAGTCCTTGCCTCCACTGCTGAGCAGCACACTTCCCCGCCTGCAGCCAGCGGGGCAAGTGGTCTTCACAAGAAGGTTGGATGGGAGGACAAACCAAGGCTTTTGCTGGGATATGGGTGTTGGGGTCCTTGTTCCCCAGCACATCTTTGCAAAGGAAGGGGGAAAATTGGAAAAAGGGAGAGGAATTTGAGCAGCACACAACCTGAGTGAGGCTGAGTGACAGGACTAAGAAACTGTCCTCAGGAAACAGCGTGTAATTGTTTCAATTAGTGTAAGAGATGAGACAGTGAAAAAAGGAAAAGGGTTTACAAAGGCAAGGCCTCCCTTAAAAAAAAACAACAAAAAACAACAGAGAAAGAATAATTTATGAAACTGACTTATTTACATAAAAGGAAGACAGAAGATTGGGTATTTAGTTGTCATCAGAAGCTGAAATTTTTCATGGGTTTTTAAAGGCAGTGCCACATGCAGCCACAAGCAGCAATAGCCTGTGATTCTGTGAAATTTCTATAACGGAACAAAAAAAATGAAGGCCAGAAGCAATCACACCTGGACTAAACTTCTCAAACTGCCAAGGCCTGTGTTTCAGGAGCAAGGCAATGAGGAGATGTCATGTTTGGGTAGAAGAGCCATAACCTGGAGAAAAAAATATTTAAGCAGTCCTTTCAAAAAGAGGTACATTCCTACAGGTTGTAAGATGCAGAAACCAGTTGAAAAAAAAAGAAATACAATTTTTAATACACGTTAGAAACTGTTAGCTATTTTACTTAAAAACATCCAAGACAGGATACCACTCAAAAACTCTAATGCAGAACAACGCTAATATTTCACATGTCTACACAGATTGTTCAGGACTTTCAAAGGCATATAGTGATTTTTGATAACACTTGCAGCATTACTACAGTGTGGGCACTTTCCATAAACAAAACTCTTGGATCGTTGCACTTGTAGGTAGTTCGGAAAAGGCAACTTTGTGCAAACATCTCTTCCTGCTCCAGAATTTTAGGTCTCACTGAGAAGAAAGGGCCAACCTAATACTGCATGAAGTCAGAGAAAAATGAGCACTTTATTCTCCCCAGAATTATACTGAGGGAAGCAGAACTTCTAGCTTCAAACAGAGTATTCTCTTGCACCCCAAATCCCATTTCTGCTAAAAAGTTTGCTAAGTATCTCTTGATCCTCATGCCAGAATTGGGCCTGATATTCCTAATAGTGCTATGTGTAGTCACACGAAGAGGGGTGTATTCTGGAGTTGCCAGCTGCTGAAAATATCTAGGCATTTGGCAAAGTGTGCTAGCATACAAGCCACACGGGATTTGCTCTGTGTGGTCAAAGTTGTTTCATTTCACTTATAATCTTTCAATACTGACAAAACTCCATGAAGGAATACTGTGCCTGAAAGCTCTGCTTGCTGGTTTTAACAACTGTCCTCTTGCTGCAAACTTCGTTACTCTGGCATCCTCAGACTAGCAGGGCTACACCACCACTACCCCAGGGCCTGATGCTTCTGACAAGGTGGTAAGGTAGCTGTGCAATGCTGTAAAGGACAATAGGCTTTTTCGGGATCCCTGTGGGTGTTTTACCAAGCAGCGGTGCCTCTGAGCCATTTAAAGTTTGCTCACAGCTAGCTACACTGGGAAGAATTCAGTGACCTTCAGGATATTAATAGATCCAAAGTCCCTTTGTTCCTGAGGAGTGGGCAGGGGACACTTCACTGTTTATGACCTGCAATTACTCTCCCACCCAACACAAAAGACTGTTGGCTGGCATCTACAACAATTACCAGGGCATGAGAGGTGTAATTTCTAACAGGGCCAGACAGGAGCGAGCATCCTGGTGTGCCACTGTCTCATTCTCTGTCTCGGTCCCTCTGTGATGCTCAGCCTGCTGAGCGCTTCCCATCAATGGCATGGAGTTGCCAAGCAACATTTGTCGAGTCCCTTGGTGGGCCACTGCTTACCGCTCTGTGGCAGCTCAGACTTTGAAGACAAGGGTTTGTTGTGAAGAGCAAAATAACTTTCCCTCTCTCTTTCTGTCTCCTCTCTTCCTACCTGATGAAGTGAAAAATGAATCATTCTGAGTATGACAGATCAAATCCTGCATTTGGTTGCTCTGGGGTAAATCTTGTTGAAAATTGTCTTTGGGGAATAAACTCACTGCTAGGTGCCAAGGACTGGAGCTGCATACCCGGCACACACATCCAGAATACAGCTAATGTTCCCGCATCATACACATTAGAGAAAGGAGCTAGAACTGATCAAATCGTAGATAAAATTATTGACAAATAATTTATTCAGCCATAGTCATGAAGGAATTAATATTATCCATTATTCGCAAACATGACTCAAAAAATTCCTGGAAATAACACAGCAAAACCTCTCCTCTGAGCTGCGAACCCTAAGATTTAAATTCTTATTTAATTCCACAGCTCTTTCCCTCTTGTTATTATGTTCAACAGTGTGCCGCTGCTGTTCGTGTGCCAATGATACAAGGTTATAAGGCTTAGACAGTTCAAAATGTTCTCTCCGCATCAGTAAAGCTAAAAAGTACAAAGCAGCTCTTACAACTGAGAGCAGTGAGGCCATCTGGCATAGTGGCTTCAGTGTGTGCTTCCCTGCTCCAGGGCTCTTGGCATCTACCTGGGTGCCAGCTGCCAGTGAGAGTGTGTGCGCTGATCCCCATTTCATCTGGGATGTAGCCCCTCAGATCACCAGTATTTAGAGTATTTGGCTCTGGAGGAGTGAGACGGGCAAAGCAGAGGATGGGGTAGAGCTGGATGGGGGGAGCTCTGAAGCATAGCCCTAAGCGGGAGAGGCTGGAGTGACGGTGGCAGGTGTGTTGATGTAAATAGAGGTGTGCAAACAAGGAACTGAGTTTTAACAAAAAGATTTTGGATTTTCTGAAAAAATGAATGGATTTTCCATGAAGTCAACACACCTTTAGTGGTGGTTAGTGGTCTTCCAAGAACCCGGCAGCATGCTGGTTAGTGAGTTGGGAAAATGGGCAAAATAATGCCCTGCAAGTGTGACTGTGGGATACCTCCTTGGGGTGGGTTTAAAACTAGGTGTCCTGTCTGAGCTGTTTGTTTAGCTTCACTCAGAAGTTAATGAGACAAGGAAATATCTCAGCAAAGGATCCTTTCCACGTATTTTAGGAGGGGATGTAGACCCTCTGGAGGTGTCTGTCTCTCTACATTTACTCTGTACAGAATTATTTAGACTAGATGCCTAACTTCTAGAAGGATAACATTCATGGAGGTGAAACCTGGCCTTCAGGACTAATTTCTTAGCTAGTGTGCACCTATGTTACAATGATTTCATATAAACGATATTTCTTTAGTTCGTTATGAAAATGTAATATCAGAAAGTATTGAAAGCTCTACTAAAGCAAAGACATGATATTTCTTCCTTATCTTCTAAGCCAATTAGCCAATAAAAGAAGGAAATTAGATCAGTTTGACAAATCCATGCTGATTGTCTTTTACCACTTTCTTATCCTATAGCTGCTAACTAATTGTTTGTTTCATAATTTGTTGAGGTTTCTCTGTAGTCACTCAGCTTAGCTGGCAGATTTAAATTTTCTGGCTCTTCCTTTTTCCATCTGCATGAACAAGTACCCTGTTTGCCATTCTCTAGTCTGTAGAACCCTCTCAATATAGGAAAAGATCTTGAAGTCCATTCCTAAATGTTCACAGATTTCTTTCCTTGGACAACCTGCAGGGGAATTCCATCAGGTCTAACAGTTTGAGTTCACTTACTCAGTGTGAGGACTGTTTAAAGTACACCCCTTTGTTCTGGCCTATAATCACCCTGAATCAGTATGACATATGTGATATATATCCGTTATATATATATATCTAGTAGCAACTGTTCTGGTGATAAGCGGAGTTAAAAAGGCAACGACGGTTCCAACCCTCTGCATGTGCTTTCCTTCTGTGGTACACAGTGCACACTTTCATTCCTTCTAGGGTATTTATAGGGTTTCTTTTTCTTCCCTTGTGCGTTCCTAGCCACCTCTAGCTCATTGTGTGCCAGGACCTTTCTGATTTCATCCACACATGCTTTGGTATCATGCTGTTCTCATTCCTAGTTGTCTGCTGCTGCTTCAAGTTTTTTAAACAATTAATTTCTCATTTCAAGGCATTAATGATGTCAACACACCTTTAGTGTTTCACTTTTCTTCTACTCTTCTCCCTGTCTTAGGAGATCTTGTCATTGCACCTCTGCTCTAATGTCTAAGTCAGTGTGTGCTGGCCTGTATTCCTCTTTCCTTGACCCAACCTACAAATTCCCTGATGTTTCACAGCCAATTAATCCTTCTTCTGCTGTTCCTACTTTCTCTTTTCCATGTGTCTGGGAAACTGATTAATTCATAGCTTGGTATATGTACTGAGGCTTTATATTCTTCCTGTTTAGCCCTTATACTCCTAGCACTTGGGCAGAGACATTTCAGATGTTTACCAGACTGCTCCATTGTTCTCCCAAGTGTCTCATTTTCACCTCTATTAAATTGCCCATTTTCCCAACTCACTAACCAGCATGCTGCCTGGTTCTTGGAAGACCACTGTGCTGTCAAAAAACCCAAAGACTTTTTGTCGACACTGCCCGTGCTTTCACTTCAAGGATTTGCCTGGGCTACCCTTGCCAGCTTCCAAAGAGACCAAAGAAAACACAACTGCCCCTGGAAAGGAGTTAGCAATAATCACAGGGGTGGGCAGTACTTTTATTTCAGCGATGGCAGATATATGATGGAAGCGGCAATTAATCCCTCCTATTTGCCTTCTCTAAGGATTTAAACCTTATTGCGACTTCTTTTACCGAAAATAAATATTAGTAACCCCACTTCATAGATCGGGAAACAAGCACAGAAGAGCTAAATAACTTCTTATGGAAATGCTAAGGCAAAGGCAGGAAACCCTTGCAGATCTGTGCATGAGCTGCCAGAGCATACACTGCAAACCACTCAGGAAAAGCCTTCAGTCAGGCTTTTAGGAGCAAGGGGGCAAGAAACAGGGCTGTGATTGCAATTACATCAGGTGGTGAGGAGCCAACCCTCAGTGTCCAGAGATCAGTTAGCCAAAGGCTACAGTAGTTTACTGGGAATGGACTTATTGCCAGGGCATCCAATGGATGATTGTTTTTAGTGGTAGATTTGTCTTTGTCTCTTGCTGGTCCCTGCATGAGCTACAAACAGCTTAATCAAAGGCTAAAAAAGCCCCTGATGGCAAAACAGCTGCCTCGCCATCTTTCTGGAGATCTTGCTAGACTGATAGCAGGGTACTTCTTTCTGCCTTCTCCTTTCTGTATCACTGTTCACCTCCTTCATTTCTCTCCCTTCCACTTTATTTTAAAGTGAAATAAAAGAATCAGAGCAAAGACAAGATTAAGAAAGTATCCTCAAACTGCTGCATCAACAGTAATATCCCATGGATCTTCCAGAACCTGTCTGAGAATGTCAGTCCCTGGAGAGGAAACCTAAGGCCAGAAATGATACAGGCTCAACCATCATGAAAAGCACTCACAAAACACAGCGCTGAACACACAATGCAGCGCTGAGGATACAGACTTGGCTGCTGTTTATGGAGTGGGGAATACAGTGGCAGATTTATTCTACAGTAGAGAGGGTTGTTTCTTGATAGCGTTAATACTGACACATTATCTGGGGACGGAAGAGGATACACAAATAGGAACAATTCTCCCATTTCTCTGCCTGTGTCTCCCCCAAGTGCCCCCTACTCCTATTCCCATCTGCTCTCTCCATTCCTTTCCCTGCACTGGGTCCCCTCCTTCCTCTCCTCTGATTCATTTCTTCTTTCTTTAGCTTTCTCCTTCATCTTTTGCTGATGCAGTTATGTATACAGAGTTTTTAGATCTCCAAGCTTTTGCATATTGTCTCCAGTTGGAGCCTTGTGTCCAGCCCTCTGCCTGGAAAACCATACAAGAGTTTTCAAACACAGGGTAAAATCCTGCTCTCCCTAAAACAGGTGTAAAAATTTCCGTGCTGTGAGGACCAAGCCATAGGACAGAATAGGCTGATAACAACCTGTAAGGAAAGACTTTTAAAATTATCCAACACAGCTTGAAGAGGAAGGGTCTAACAGACCATAACCATCACTGCACATGTGGAACAGTCCTCCATCCCCATGATGGGGAAGTGGAAAGTAGTGAAGGCAGCTACCACCACACTCCTGCATAGAATAATTCCAGCTGCCTTCTCAAATGGCAACAGTTGAAATCGGTATAGAGCAAACACCTGGGTAGTCTTACATCCCTATTTCTTTCCCTCCTTCCCCAAAAACACACACCTACTTTTACTCACACTTTACTGTACTTGCTGTGAGGAATCAAAGCCTTGTTTATACCTCACATCAGAACCGAGGCAGGGAGCTGAGGATGAACAACTTGGTCAAGACCACATAAGAGGTCTGTGGCAGAGCAAGAAATACAATCTGAGTGTCCCCAGTTGGCTGCCAAACAGTTGCCTACTCATGCTTTGTGTCTCTAAGCGATGGACAGGGGCAGTGGATCTGGTCCAAAGACAGATAAGACAGGAGATAGTGTTATCACCTGCATCTCCGCTTTTTGGCAGGAGGAGAAAAGAAGCAGAGGAGAGGGGCAGCTGTCTTTTCCCCTCCTTAATCTGCTTCCTGCTTGCTTCAAAAACAACACAGTGCACGGTTGTTTATTATTATTATCACTGTTATTTTCCAGAGTGCTGTAAAACCAGAGGATAGAGCACTCTGACAGCCTCATAACAAACTGCAGATAAAAATAATTAGATTTTGTTCTTCCTTTAGTTTGCTGACTTGATTATTTTTATTTTTATTGTTTAATTATTTATTTTTTAGCCCAGAGGTTTACACACACACGTATTTCACTAGACACTGGCAAGGCATCCTTAGGATCATCTCCAATAGGAAAAGCCTGAGAGCCGGCAAGAGGCTGAGACAGAGGGTGCAGTGTGAGCGCTGCTCAGCGCTGCATCTTCTACCCATGTCATGTAAACCATGGAGGGGAGGAAGGAGAGCGGAGCTATTCACAGCGGCTAAGAGAGTCAGTGAGACAAAAGGCATCAGTAAAAAAAGTTAATGTGCCTGGCAGGAGCCCAAAACTGCTTTAGCAGTGGGGACTATGCGAGCGCCTCTAGGACACCGTCTCTTCTGGCCATTATGGAAATATTTGGCTTGTGTCTCAACCTGACAGCCTTGCTGACTCTTGAGGAATGGCAACAGTGGGGAGCAGGGCAACTTCCCTCTCCTCCCTCCCTTTTTCCATCGGCTGTTTCCAAATTCTTTGGGATTAGCTAGTGACAGCAAGAAAAGGCACTGGCCTCACTGCTCAGCACTTAGCAGGCTGAAGTGAGGTGATGTGCCTCAGCGCAGGGGACAACGGCTCTATTCACTGGGGAAATACCAAACCAGAATTACAAGTGTGCAAGAATAAACAAGGCTGGAGTTAATCTAAAGTTGTTTTACACTCTGTTTTATTAAAGTCAATGCACTTCCGTTCCTCTGTGCAGAGCCTAGTTCTGCTTAATTACCATGACTCTCAGAGAATTTTAATAGCGTGGAGAGAGCAGTGCACAATGGAGGCCCTCTCCTGACCTCTAGAGGTCTGTCAAAAGAAGATGATCATCTGCTCCCCATAGAAGTTCTTGGAAGAAATGAGGCAGCCACAAAACTCTTTCTGCTGGAGGTTTTCAGGTGCTATACCCAGCTGGTTGGTCATGCAACCCTCTCACCGTGCCACTTCTGCCCCCACCTCTCAGCAGCAGGCTGAGCGCCCTTGGGCCGGGGCGTTTGCCTGGTCATCGTCTCCTGCAGCATCCTCACCACTTGCTGACAAGTTGTTCGGCACAATATGGGAAGCTGCCAGAGAGAAGACTTTGCCAGGCTTTTCATATGGCACAGCAGCATTTATGCAGGTGTGGTTGATGTGTATGGACACTTTGCTCCCAACTTGGCTGCTGCACTTGGATCCCAGACACTGAAAACACCCTAAGGGTCTTTGCCTTCTCTCTACCTCCTGCAGCTCCCAGCACAGGGATCTAAGAAACAGTGGTACTGCTCATACACATTTGGCTCCAAACATACTTGGAAATTGCATCTCTGCTTTTATTATATTAGGACAACTTTTCTGCAATCTATTGATTCAATGAATCACAACTGGGGCAAAGTTTTCCCACTGAACTGAATTCTCCCCAGCTTAAGAAATTCAGAATGAAACAGGTAGAAGGCTGAGACTGGCTGATAGTATTTATAGCCAAAATATTGGTGTCTCATTAAGAAAAATGCTGATTTAAGAATTTTTTTTTTTCCCCTTTGTAATAGAGTGTACCACTGGCAAGCCTTGGTAAGCATTGTTCAGTTATTGTGGCAAGGCGTTGGTACAGAACACAGCATGGGAGAGAAAAGCAGCTCTGGATGTATACACATGCATCTACAGACACATATATGTACAACGCTATTTTTTGCCCTTGTGTCCTGGGGATGTACTGAATGCTGAAGATCTTACAGCATGGCCTGTGTATGCGGCAATCTGGACCTAGCACAGTGTGAGTTTTTTGTCATGCATACAAATGTTGGATTTTGAAGTCAACTGTGCACATATATCGTCCTTTATTAATAAGCTTTGAAGCAATGTTATACAAACTATTATAATGGGAACACCTGTTTTATCTCTTTTGTGTCCATTCCTGTGAGCCAAACTTTTATGAAAATTCAGTATTGTGTGCAACAAGCTGCACACTAAAGCAAGCAGAACAGGACATCTGTACAGAGAACACACACCATACCTAATGAATTAGTTTGGTCTAAGCAGCTCAGCTTCTAAGGACCCAAGCTGCCTGCCTTTTGAGCAGCGTCATAAAGAAAGTGCTAGAAACACAGAGAACTCTTACATGTTGGTGAAGACTTTAAAACACCTGGATACTGAAAACTTAGCAGGACAGGAAGAAGATATTTCTACAAAGAGCAAGTTCCTGCTAGAAAATATGTCTAGGTAGTCGGGGGAAAGGTGTTCAGAAATGCATCAGAGAAAACCTCATTCTGCACCAGGAATTCTCTCCACAAATGGCATAAAGGTGAGAGGATCACATGGTGCTTTTAGTCATGCATCAATATTAATAATAATAATCACTGGTAACGGAGGCCTTATAGGCTCTAATGCTACAACACACTATAAATTCATCCTCCTCCTTGGGCCTCATAAAGTAGTGACAGAGTTAGGAGCCTCTTGCATCATGCAGTTAGTTCCCTTTGGGTTCAAGGCTATTCCCCATTTACAGCAGCAGATTTTAAGATACGTGAGATGTTCAGGCAATATGAGGTATGAGTCGTGGTGATGCGGGACTCATGCTTTAGGGATGTTGGGCACATGTGTGGGTTGTCTGTGCTGGGTTCTCAGGAATCAGGATCTGTGTTTGCAGGCAATTTTAGGAGAAATCTAATTTTTTATTCCATTTGGGGATCAAAGAAGAAGCTGTTCTGACTCGATATGGGAGCCAATGGTAGAGCTTGTCCTATATATAACCTACTAGTAGTGTCTTCTATTATATTACTGTCTGGCACGATGGGGTCTTGTTCCGTGAACTAGGGTCTCCTTAGTCGTCACAGGATGGATGCTTGGGCTAAATTCATTCTTGGATATTCTCACCATCACTAATATATTGACAGAATATTAGGGGACCCCTGGCTACCTCAAGAGAACATGTTTTTTTCCTTGAAACACCTCAAATCCCTCTCACTCCCAACAGCTTTAAATAGTAGCTCTAGTTCCCCAGGATGAACTGTTGTATCTGTACTCTCTTAGCTGGAAGGATGTCTCACAGAGAAAATAAAATTTCACAGTATCTGTGAAACAAATTCTACACTTGGGCCCATCAGTTCAAGCATGAAGTGACTCAACTGACATTACACTGGACCAGTTCATTCCAGTGCAGCAAAGAGCTGGATTTAGCCCAGGTTTCCAGAGGACTGTTCTGGGTTGTCACAGGTGCCTTCCTTTCTATAGCACATCGGATTTCCCACACTGTTGCTGAGACACGACCAGATCAGAAGCATGCACAGCCTGACCCAACCTGTTGAACACACTGTAAAAATTCTGATCAGACAGAAATCAGATACATGCTCTACAGCTCAAGAGAAATCTATGGCAATAGAGAGCTCTGGCTAAAGGCATCCATAACTGTCACTCTACCATGCAAAGGCTGCTTCCCATAATAAGAGGCTAAAGTAGGAAAAGGAGAATCATCTCTGGTTCCTTGGTGTCAGAATACCATTCCTCAGGTCAGTCTGTATGAAACTACATACTAGAGGCAGCCATGAAACTGGGGTTTATGTTTAGGAGCGGAAGATGTTCTCACATAGTACCATCTGGGCCAGTGGCCCCTCACTCTACCTTGCATGCAAAGTGTAAGGAGGCATTCTCTCTCTCTCTCTCTATATATATATATATATATGTTTACAAACTGCACAAACATTCAGTCAACTTTCTATTCAGAACTGGAGCAACACATCTGGGAAGGATGCTGAAGCTGGCAAACATGAGCAGTAACCCATTAGCTTACGGCTCTGCAAGTCAAAGCCTTGTTCACGCCGGGCTGCTCTCAAACCCACTGTACACCCCAAGTGCTGTTGAATGCAGAGGGAGAGCTGTACTGTTGGATGTTGGTTGGCTGGAAATGTAGAGCCCCCTGAGAGCCTTGGAGCTGCATGTCTGTCCCGTGGTCACTCCCTCATCTTCTGTCTCTCCTTCCATCCACGAGAGGCACTCCTGGATCTCTTGGTCCAGCTCCGAGAAGTCTCCTTCACCATCAGAGCAACTGTCAGTATTATAATCGATTTCTTCCACACAAGGAGGTTCATCATCAGTCTCCAGGCTGCTGTTGCTGGCGCTTCTGCAGAAAAATCAGAAGAGACTGGTTGTCATCAAAGGAGGGTGTGTTCTCTAAGGATAACACCAAGCAACAGGGAAATGCCATTCCTGGGTTCAATCCTGGCTCTGTTAATAAGACATAAGATGGCACTACGCAAGATCCTGTATATCTTTATGTCTGCTTCACCATCTGTAAAATGAAGAGTGATACTTCCATACCTCACAGGAGAAACGATTATTGTTATCACTATTATCGTTATTGCTTATACAGAAACTGAGTGCTTTATATACAGACAACACCATTCTTGCCTTGAGGCACTTACAAGGTTATAGAAACTGAAATATAGCAGAGCACGAGGTATTAGTTTCCAGACTGTTCCTGGTTTAATAATCATCCACCTCACTGTAGTTCCACATTTAGTGTAAGACCTAATTAATCCAGGTGGTTGAAGTGCTTTGGCATCTTTTCCTCCTGTTCTGTGCAAGCTCAGAGCACTGCTAACAAGAGGCAGCACGAACAAAAAGTGGAGGCTTTCGGGTCTTCAAGCACGCTGGCTCCAAGGAGGGCAGAAATAGCAGGAGTACTTGTGTTTTGGAAGGAACCTGAAAAGGCTTTGACAGCATGATTTCCCGAGGAAGGGCCAAATTCAGAGGCGAGTCTGAATGGCTGAGGAGACACTCTAAATGGATGCCACAGCTATGTCGTCTGGCTCTCAGAAGGGTACGTTACACCACCTTAGCCTCCTGCCATTTACTTACAGGAATGGTTATAGGCTTTCTTAACATGTCCACTTTCAATACATAGTGTATTAGGTTAGCCTAATGCAATATTTATGGAGGAATTGTAACCACTAGACCAGATGGCTCTGGGGGATATGGTCTTCCTCCTACTTAGCTGCCAAGTTCCCATTTGGCCCTTAGACCAGGAGGGCAGCTGGGTAATATTTTGAGACCAGAAAGAAGCCTGTGGTTTCAATGTCACCTGGGTTAGAGTCCGGATGAATCAGGGGGACAGATACTGTGTTTTTCACCGCCAGGTCAATGTTTTCAATCAGACTCAAAGCAGGGGAATGTATTGCTTTGGGGGACTGGGAATGGAATAATAATCTTCCACCACTGGGCCAGACTTTCTAATTCGTCCCAAGTTGGGAAGAATGAATGTTTTGGCAGATGGAACATACACAGCTTTAATGTGTGGTCTGCTCATTTACATGTCAGTACCCGGAATAATCTTCCAGCTCTCAGCTGTTTCTCAGCAGTGCCAGCATCTGAGGTTTCAGAACATACCAAAGGTGTAAAGTATTACTTTTGGATATATTGATCCCTTCTCTC
This sequence comes from Phalacrocorax aristotelis, assembly GCF_949628215.1. Classification (NCBI taxonomy): domain Eukaryota; kingdom Metazoa; phylum Chordata; class Aves; order Suliformes; family Phalacrocoracidae; genus Phalacrocorax; species Phalacrocorax aristotelis. The sequence goes on from NC_134282.1 coordinate 47,356,877, forward strand.
TTCTGCACTCCAAAAAAGGCGTAAGATTTTCCTAGCTTTGAGACTCCAGATCTTAACTGTATACAGGCTACTCTGCAAGCAGAAACAAGCGGTGTCAACACACTTCTCTGGCTGATCTCAGGCTTAGTTACTTCAAAGGCTGGGTATAAAGGATTCTCTGAAAGCTTAATAGAGCTGTACAACTTAAAAATAAATACAGGAATAATTATGGTCTTTTACAGTTTCTGGCTTTTCTTCAGTCTGCTCAGAAATCTGGGTCAATAAGAACTCATACTGAAAGTGAGTGTGTGACATGAAACAAAACAAACAAACCAGGACAATCCTCCCAGCACAAACAGGAGCAAGCAGTGGTGTCTACTGAGTCTGGCCAGTGGGTTTGATTTCTTTTTGATTTGTTTTTTTTTTTTTTTTTTCCATATGAAGGCATGGCATGAATTACCATGATACCAAGTACCTACGATAATTCCAAAGCTGACTAAACTCAGGGGAACTAGATTTTTCATTTAAAAGCTCTGCTTTTGCCGCTTTGCAATCAAAAAGAACCAAAGCGTATCTACTTTCAATATTGCACTTGTATCTTTGGGAGAGGCTGCTAATGACATTGGGACCGAGCGTAACTGCCACCCAACTCACTGATACGTTACAGATGGAACGATTCAGTGCGCAACCAAGGAACTGAAGGCCAAACATTTCCGTGAACAGGAAAATAATTTTTTAAAAAATCCCTATTATTACTTAAGCTGGGAAACCAAATAACAGAGGACCTTCTGAAGTTTTTGATAACATAAATGATTTTAGGACTGGATTTCTGATAAAAAGGGGAAAATTACTTCTAGCACAAAAGCACTTCACTGTGGAAGGGAAATCTGGCAGACAACAATCAGAGAATGAAAAAGAAAACCACAGAAAACTGTCATTTCCTTACATTGAAGACTGAAGGGACAGTCTTTATGAAGCAAGTATTTATGTATAAAACCTTTATAATGGGCTTCAGAAGCTCTCCCTTCCAAGATGGGTGCTGTCATGTTGCCTACATACATAATACACAAAACACCAAAACTTGTGACAATTCAATACCTGGGCAGATATATTGCATGGAGAGGCTCCCCACAAGTGAGGATGTGCCTAGACCATCTTTAGAGGTCAGGAAAGAAGGCTTGCTCCCTAGTCTGTTCTGCCCTTTGCTCCTTTGCTGCGACAGTGATTGAGCAAGCCAATTAGCAATGACTTCAGCAGTGGTTTTTCCAATATGGACTGGTACCCACTGGATCAATGCCGCCACCACAAATCACATAATGAGCTAACAAAGAGCAAATAGATGGTACCAACTTCCTCTAACTGCCAGTGCAGGCTGTAATCACACTGGTGACTTAGAATTTGAAAGGCTCTTTATCACACTTCCAAGGTCTACAAACTAGCTAGATCTCTCTGATATGTGGAATATTCCATCCCAGTAATTCACTTTCTGCTGCGGGAAGATTTAAAGCACATAACAAAGCACTGCAAATGGGCTAGTTCAAACCAGCAGGTTAGAGGTTCTTCTGAAAGAGGAGAGGTGGCAGCATGTGGCATGCTGGGGAGCCAGCTAGAGGCCCACTAACAAAGCTGCCAACGTCATTACGTACTACTTCTCCACATCACAAAGACCAGCTCCTTTAGGAGACAATCCAAACAGTGGAACACAGTAATAAGCAGAAATGCCAACATCTAAACTGTTGCATACCATAGTGGAAGGTGTGCCTTTCTTTCTTTTCCAACAGAGAGTTGTGAGTTTTTTTGTTAGGGACAGGTTCTTGGACTTTTGTTTGCTTGTTTATTGTTTTTAATCTGATTTTTAAAGCTGCAAAAGAATTCCCCCCAAAAAAAAAACAAAGAGAAAAACCCCAGGGGACATGAAACAGATTTACCAAAGAATAATGATGTTGTCTTACAGAAGGTAAACAATGAGGAAAACCAATGACATTACATTAGAGAACTCCAAGACAAATATAGTCTATGAATATCACTGAACATGAACACAGTACATAAGACGGGGAGGAAAGGCTGGTAATATATCTATAGCCAACAGTCCCCCAGTTATCATAATAAAACATGTATGCATGTTGGTTGATCTACTAATTCAAAACCTACAACCTCGTAGCCCTCATCTATTCCAGCCGACGGGAGCCACAACAGCAATTTGCAACTTTATGATGTGATAAATGGAATTTCTTTGTTTTTATTTTTAATTTGCATATTTATTGAGATATGACTTGATCTCAATTAGTTCTCCTTTTGTGTGTGGGTGTGTTTGTTTGTTTGCTTGGTTTTAAAGCAAGCAAGCTTTGGTATCTTGTAGAATGATTCTGGTTTTTGGCTGACTTAACATGAGAAGGCGAAGGGAGCCCAGTGCCTCCTTACATGTCAGTGTAACTAGAGCTTTCTGGTATGACTGAAAAACACTTAGTTTACATGCTTCCTGCAAACCCCTCATTCTAAGTCAGTCTACCTGTTAGGTCACAGCTGGACAGAAACCTTGCAAATCAGCTTTCCTGCAGAACTGCACATAAGAACAGACAGTCTATAGTTGTGGTTGATGAACTACAGCTATATGCTGTACATGGGGATGACTGATGAGCTCTCTTCCACACATAATTCTTCTTCGCTTGTGCATACACTTCCAGGGCATGGAGAAAAACTAGAGATGTACTAAGTAATTTCTTGGGATTTTTCACTCACATTTTGCTTGTGTGGGAGGTCACTCATTCTCTGTATATTCCACTGCCTGTCTTAAAATAGAATGTGTTTTATTTTTTCTGCTGGAAAGAACAGGCACTGACAACTGTCCCTCTTAGGGAATCTGTGACTATTGTTCAGGGTTGCTGCTTGACCTTCACTTGACAGGCCTCGCAGTTTCAGTGCATTAGAGAAGGAAACGGAGCATTTACTATTTTTTTCGTATTGCTTCTCTCACTCTTGTGAAATTTGCTGCAGTCTTGCCAGAGCAAAGCTAGGAAGTGAGTGGTTAAATGCTTTACATAAAAAAGGAGGAAAAAGTAAACTCTGGGGACCACTGCTGGTCATGGACATATCAATGACTCCCTGTGAAGAATATATCAACAAACAAGCAAACATGTCTTCATCTTCTCTCTGCAATGAAAAATAACATCCCAGTAGCTACATAATCACCCTGGCCTTACCCTACTTTCTTCTTTCCCTAAACCTTCTCTCTGTCATGATATGTCCCAATCCTTTGGAAGCTGCCCAATGCAGGGATATGGCTGTGTATGAAAAGCCAAGCACGTCTCTGATACAGTTCATAGACTAAATAAGGCAGGAAATGACTTTCTTGAAATTTTTCAAGATATCAGACATTTCCCTATGAGAAAACAGAAAAAAGTATTTATGTCCAACCAAAACAGGCCAAGTTCTCAGCAACTACATCATTCACCTGGAAGGAGGCTGCTCTTTTTTTCCACTCAGGCAGGGACTGAAGACCCCAGCAAGTTCCCTGACCACAGTTCTCACCTGCACAGAGAGGGCATGTCATTCTTTTCCAAGAAAGTTTTACCAATTGTATGAAGAGTTATATACATGCTGATAAGTAAAGTGTCCTGCAGCTTTTAAAGATATACTGCCCTCTCTACAGTGAATTGGGATTGCCTTCTGTTTTTTGATATTAAAATTCCACCTTTGTCACCAAATTGAAATGGGTGTGTGATCTTGCACAGTTTTGCTTTTGAGGAATCCATATGTTTTATTAAAAGTATTTTACAGGAACTCTGCTTCTGAAGTCTTGTAATGAATGTAAAATGACTCTCAAGCAGACGCATGTGCAATTATCCCAGAGTATAATTCAGCCTTTAATATCTTCATAAAGTAGTATTTTAGGATATAAATGAAACAACTACGATGTTTTTAAGTAATTACTCCTCTAAGAAATACACTACAGCAACAATATGCCAACAAAGAAGTGCTTTAGTCTGCCCTTAGTGTCTTCATTCACTTTCTACAAGGTGGGTGCACACCTTGTAATGACTTTCCAGTTTGATCTTTGCAATTCAGGAGCTCCCCAGACAGCAGCCCGGCTTCCCCTCCTGCCTGCAAATAGCGAGACAAGGCTCTGTTTAGTCCCTGACCTCGCCAAGGGAAGGAATCAGCTATGCACTTATGCAAGATGCCTCCAGCTTAAAGGACTATTGCCGTAAACAAAGATGATATGAACTTTGCAGGCTCCCATGAGATTTCCCTTTCCAAAGACTCTTTGCCAAGGACTTTTACATCTTACAACACCTCCTGAGAAAATGTGTGCTAAGCCCTAGGCAATGCCAGGTGCCTTGGCTTTCAGCCCACCACGGCCCATCCTTTCACGAACAATATGAACATAATCAAACACGCCTTGAAATCTGTTTGCTATGGCTAAGAGATGTTTGGTCTCCTTTTAAGTCTAGGTTGGTTTTTTGTTTTTTTTTTTCTTCCTGCTGCAAATAGCCAAGAGAAAGGTGTAATTCATTGCTAAGACTCGTACCAATTAGTTTTTCAGGAGTTCCCAGGGTAATTGTAGGCTGTAATATTTATAATTGATTTGCCCAGATTAAAAATGGATGTCTGGTGCACCAGTTAGATAAGTAAGGAGCAAGTAGGGCTTTATCATTTAGAGAGAAGGGAAGACAACTTGTAAATAAAGGAAGAGCATGAAGAGCAAGAAACAGGCTGACTCCTGGCCAATACTGTCCCCTAATGTTCATTCCGCTTGCAACAATTTAGCCCTGGACAGCATTTCACTTGCATCTAGCAGATGTTTTCTTAGTCTTCTCAGGAATGACTGTTTCCATTCTCCTTATTGGTAAGAAGATGGCTGATGACTGTTGTAAGAGCAGAGTAGAAGTTGAGTACACTCCTCTCATTTCACATGGTTGAGAAATTGAAAAGCTGTGTATGAATATGGAGAATTGCTTTTAACTGAATTACATCATATCGTTGGTACAGCTTTGATCCTTCTGTGAAAGGTGTGTTTATACAGAGGACAAGTAGGCATTTTTGTCCCATTTGTAGGGTACTAACTTGACATTACATGACACTCCTGGATTCCAGCTACCTCAGTTCAAATCCAGACATGTTTCTATCGCTAACCAATAAAATTCACATGGGCTGGCCTTTAGACTTGCAGGATGGAAAAGCTGTTGCGAAGCCAAAGGCTATGGATTTGGTTTTATGAACAATCATTAATTTCTTCCTAATGGAGAAGCAATCTATATATCAGTGCAGCACTAACATCGCATCTTTAGCATTCTTATAGCTGTAGGCTTGTAAGCATTAAAAAACCCCACTGACTTGAACAGATACAAGTCAGCCACGAAATGGAACTATGACATTTGGGGCAGACCCCAGATTAACACAAGGAATAAAAGATGGGTGACATAAAATAGATGGAATAATATGCATCACCAGGCAGCACTGTCAGTGGCTTGGATTTTACTCTGAGTTTAAGAATCAGAAGAAATGCTTCCAAACTAGAGAACGTTTTGGCTTTCTATAGCTTAAGCTTCCTGAGAAATATGCGCAGTCAAGTCCCCCTGTATGGGAAGGTATTTACTAAGACTTATTAGGACACTAAATAATGTTAAGGTTGCTGAAAATATTATTTTGAAGGTGTCTGGGAGCTTTTCTCACAGTGTCTCTACTTCAGGTAATTTCTTCTCAAAATAGTAATCACATTATTGATGATACTTAGCAGTCCAGCCACAGTAATACTGGAAGATTATTGGAACCCTTGTAATTGCTTTTGGGTGCTTCCAGTAATTGAGACATTGGCACTGTAGCGGGGAAAGAAATGTGGAAAGATTTTGGCTTAGATGCTAAAAATTTGTACTGCTGAGGATAAATAATGTAAAGGCATGCAGGTTCTCCTGGGTTCTTATTTCCCTTGGTGCTGTTTCATAGAATTCCAGTGACTTCATCCAAGTTTTGTAATTGGTTCTATATATTTAATTTCAAAAGTCCAAGTTCCATATGTGTATATCCCTTAGTTCTCTCTGAGTGACTTAAAGGATTTGGGGGTTTTGAAAGTAAAATATTTTAAAATGGCCAAGATATGTCTAGACTGTGTTTTAGTTACATATCTGTTTTATGTACAGGGTGTTTTTTTGGGTCAGATAACCATGCATGCAGATATTTGCTTGCGCTCCAGATGACAGATAGACATTTAACTACCTGACTTAATAACAACTGCTGTAAATGACTAAATACCAACCACTATACCCCTTGGAGGAGAAACCAACCTCTTGGTTGCTAGTTTCTCTTCTTGAAAAGCTATTTTTAGCTCCGAGGTTTAAGAGAATCTATTTATGATAGGTATGTATGTGTGTATGTATATATGTAGATATGTCTATACAAGCCCACAAAGTAGATCATCACCCTTATCCATCTTTCCTTACAGATAGATAAATAAATAATAGCTACACATACACGTATATACACACACACTCAGACACCCACATACCTACATATCCCCACAATTACATAGTTTACTCTGTGTTCAGAGCACAATTTTCATTACAAGACATAGGAGGTCTCAGGAGATAGTCCTGCAGCTGGCAGAGAGATAACAATAGATGATCACTGAACCTTGATGCTATTGCATGCAAGTGGAAGCAACCTCAGGGAACGAGCAGGCTACTGACCAGGGCAAATCAGTTCTTTGACTCTACTCTTCATGTAAGTGTTGACAAAACAGCAGGTCACCTAAAGGGGAACTTAGACCATCTGGGTTGGACTTGAGATATATTAGGACAGTCAGCAGGCAGGCAGAAATGGTTGTCTAAAACATAAAGTGTTATCATCAGCTATGTGAGAGCTCAAACTAGAAGCTAAAAGCAAGTTGTGTGACAAAATTTAAGAGCTTGGATTCTCAGTAGGGAAATATGGACGTATTCCTATTCCACATGAACATGACTCATTCTTGTACCTTTTAAAGTAAGGAATGACTGTTTTAGAAACCTTTCTGCATAGCTCTTTTTTCTTTCACAATCACAGGTCTTCAAATGGGTAAACAATGACTGGAACTAAAGTATTGAGCTCTGGCAAAAACAATGATTCTGGTTCTGGAGTGTCCAGAGAGTGGGGACAGTATGGTACCATGTCGGGGTTCAACAGCTGTTTTACCACTGGATTCTGCTTTTAAGGAAAGCCTTCAGGCAACTCTCAGCTTAAGGGTCACAGAAGACAGTTTCTGGAGCGTACTGAAAACAATTAATTTAAGGCCAACATGTTGGCAAAGCACTGAAGCCTAAGAGGTTCCGGTTGATGGACATCAGTCAACATGGCCACCTCTCAAAGTAAGTTCATCTCTATAAGGTCCTATGTTATCACAGGTTTCTTGAAATGAATCCAAGACAAATCTGCAAAATCATAATTCCCCTAAAAGTTAGGTATCTCATCCCAGGAATATTCACCATAACTGATATAAGAAACTTCCTGTACTGTGAAAGTTCTGAGACTAATACATAACTTTTGTTCTCTCATCCTTTCCTGTAGAGAATAAATGTGTTTAGTCAATATCATAATTAGGAAAGAGAGAGAGAGACTGTGTGTGTACCCATGAGAATAAAAGGGAGAGAAGGCAAGGTCAAAGAAATCTATCTTGCCTTTAAAGCAAATTGAAGTGGGGTTTATAGCAGAAACATCTGATGTAGTATGTGTGATCACAGATAACTGATAATAGATTCAGGTTAAAACTTCAGCCTCTGCCCTCATCCTAAATCTTTTCTGAGACATAATGAGATTCAGATAAAACAAATCTGAACACTCATGTTCCACATATTTCAAAACATTCTGATCAATTATGTTTTTAACACCATATGGAACCAAATCCAAAACCTTGCTTAACCTCACTCATTACACAGCTGATTTGCATATACTTTGGACTCCATTAAGGACAACAAAAAATGTCAGCTACAGCACGTAAGTGGCAACTCTTGCTAATTCCTTGATCTTGCCAAAGCCCGGCCAGATGTTTTGTGAAGAATAGCAAATATTTCATTATGCTATTCCTGCCTCCTAAAATTTGTCTGTTAGGAATTGCAAGGATGAATTTTAGTGGTTTAGCACACAAGAAAAACAGTAGGCACGGAGGGTTGACACAAACATGGAGCACAACCTTCATCTTACTTCAGAATTCAAACAAGGTTTAAAGGGATCCTTTGTGCCAGAAGGACCCACCAGCCAGGAGCATATGATTCCCAGTAAACAGAAGAAAGAGGAAAAACAACAGCCATTTGCTGTGATGTAAGGAGAAGGCATGGCCTTGCAAAAAAGAACATAGTAAAGCGCATATAAAAGTTGCCATTGCTGTACTTTTCGGTGTTCCTGTTGTAGGTATTTAACAATGTTTCACCTGTATAACAGTGAGACGCTGTTTTCAAATGAATCCATTTGTACCTTGTATAATCTATCAATTCCCAGCAGGGAACAATTTTTAAAATCACTGTTAACATGAGTATTTCCTGAATATTTTATAAAAATCAATTTTCAAATGCCTGCCAAAATGTTCTATGTTTTTTACCTGAAAGTTGCAATTACATTTTCTTACTTTTTCTGTATGTGAATATGTGTGTATGTATTTATATATGCATACAGAAATTCCCACTGAAATTCTTAAAATAATACTAACACATCAGAGAAGCAAGCACATTCTGAGTAAAAGCTGAAGCAACATAAACTGACAAAAGCATTCATTTAATCAAAATAAGGCATGTATTTGGATGGATGGGCAAATTAGAGCACAGCTTACAGAGCAGTGAAACAACCACTTCATAGAGAACCACCCTGAGCATTTAATGTCATTCTCTGATTTTCAACCAAAAATGATAAAAGGTCAGTTCTTGTGTGCAGAATAAGTGACTGAAAAAGATATTTCAGGCTGTGCATCAAGGGAAAATTGAGTCATGAGGTTAAAACCCTTGTGTTTGGAAGACAGTTTCTACACTGGGTGGGCTTGCAGTCACTTTGAGCACTTTGAGCTGTTGTCTCCTTGCCCCAGTTCCCCAGTAACACGGGTCACACTACCTGGCCAGCAAGCTTATGGCATGGTGTGTCTGAAGCCCTCCACCACCCGCCTAGTCTGAATGAGGGTGAAAAGTTGTTTAATTGCCTCCTCTGTGTAAGTGCCTTTCTACTGGAAGCAGTAAAAAAATAGGTGCTTAATAACCTTGGTGGGCCTGGTCCAAAACACCCTCTCAGCAAACCAAGACTTCAGTAAACAAAACAGCGAGTTTCCAGATCCATTAGGGAAAGAAGTGAGCGTTCATGATTCTGCCAGACAGGAATGTAGAGTTTAGCTGGAGGAATGATGAGGTTGTAGGACTCCTGCTGACATCAGGAGGAGAGAGAGGTCCTCAGTAATAACAAGGATTAGCTGCCAGGTCATATTTCAAAGAGAAACACTGTAATTCTTGCAGTACTGAAAAAAACCTGAAGCCCTAAAAGCTAAGGGGAGATTACTCAGATGGGAAAGAAACTGTCATGAGCTGCCAGATTTTCGGTACCCAGACTTGTCTCTGATTCTAAGCTGTCCAGCTACATTGTCTTGCAGAAAAAGCCAGCCATCCAGCTTGAGGAAACAAAGGCCAAGGACATGTGCGTGGGGGTTCTGCTGGACCTGAAAACCTCATTAGTCAGGAAATATTGTATTTCCTGGCATTTGTCTTTGTATTTATGTTTTCCTAGCTCCTCATTTTGTCTCTTTGCTTCAGGAAGCTGCTTATTGCACCAAAATACCATGGCATCTGCTCTTCCCAAGGTGGATTCTGTCTTCCAGGAACTGAAACACCATGAAAAGACCAGATCGTGAGTTGTTCTGGCTCATGAATTTCCCTCAAGGCATTGAAAAAGCCCACAAAGTTATATTTGCCAGTACAGAGAGAACAAATCCCAGTGCTAAATATACATATACACTTTACAAAGGGGGTGAATTTGGGAAGGTTGTATTCATGGATGCACACAGGGTTCCTTACTGCTGTGTGTTCTGATAGAATCTCTTTTCTTTTTCCTTCTTCTCCAAAAAATCCTGATGGCATCATTTTCTCTACAGAACTTTTTGCTGCACCAGCTTTACATAGGTACCCCTGTGATAATATTTCTGGTGTCTGTAGCACACATCCCCTTAAAAAAACACTGTATTCTGCTGAGGAACCCAGGCTCTTGGAATGGTGGAGATAATAAGGTGGTTGAGCAGGTGCAGCCAAGTCAGACTGCTGCTGACGTTACCCTGAGTTTGCCAGGCTTATGCTGGACTTTCTCCTTTTCCGCACAACCAACCTGCAGATAAACTGTGTCAGATTTAATGGTGCATGATACAGGCAATTCAGTATCAAGGAGAAAAAAAGCATCTCTGAGGCAAGATGGGTTATCAGCTTAGCTCAAAAAGCAGCCTATCAAGAAACACTGCCAAGGCGATTTCAGAAATCTATAATTTAGATGTTACCTTAAGCCTAAAACTTTGTTTGAAAACTTCATACTTCTTACAAGCAGACCAGCAAAGCCCAGGAGGATCAGAACAGATATCAGTCCAGATGACAAAGTAATACACTTAGTGTATATGAAGTGCTGTACACATGAAAGGTACAGGAAGGATGGCAACATTATACGGTTTTATCCTGCAAGGAATCAAAGCTGTTATTACACAGCAGTTTTCTCCAGGCTATTACACTCTATTGCTTACCCACCAATCAGCTTACCTTTCTAGGCTTCCCAACAATATGAATCACTTTTAAATAACAATGCATTTACTTTACATACAAGCTTTGCAGCCTGAAACACCCCATACTGCTTTCTGCGAGCAAGGGAAGCAGTCTGATGATTTATCAGGAAAAGGTCTGCTGATGTGCATGGAGCTGCACCGCCTTGTCCCAGCTGAGCAGCTGAACTCCTGAGCAACATCACTAATTTTGCAGCCATTTCTGAGCCAGGGAACACTGCTTTAAATCTTGCCATTTTCAGAAAAGAAAGCAAAGAATTTCAAATGCATTGAACAGCCCGTGGAATAATTTGAAGGAATGCGAGATATAAGAAATATGCCGTGTCAAAACTTGGCAAAGGTACAAGGCCTAGATCCTTAATTCTTAACAGAGTATTTCTTAGTTTGCTAGTGAGTGAGGATTGCTGTGCAGTGACAATCATTTAATCATAATTGCAACAGCAGTGAGAGCCTACAGTGCTTTTCACATCAGCTTTACGCATTCACTCCACAGATGGACACTACAGCAAGGCATGGTGCAAACTGCAGGCATTGCTGGAGGAGTGGTGCCTGCTTGTGTAGTTCTGGGAAAGCAAGGGGCTTGGCAAGTGGCAGAGCAAGGTCAGAGAGGCTGTATACACTGGTCCAGGGTGTCTCTTAGGCAGCCTCTTTTCAGCCATGCTCCTAGCAACAGGTCTCAGTGAAAGATGGCACAGATTCTGCTGGATGTCTTTCTGTAGTACACATGTGTTTACTGTAACTATATCCTATGAGTTTAGGAGAAAAAAAGCCAAGAATTAAATACACTCACACAATTAGGGTAATGTTGCCTAAGCTGCTGAGGGTGAATTCATTATGGGTAGATTATATGTCCAAAGATCTGTGATGACAGAGGAGCAAAGCCAGTCACCACAAACCAAAAGATTTAGCTTCAGGGGCATGCTTCCTTCCACCTTCTCGTGCTGTTCTAGACATTTCCAATGCAAGCGAAGTCTGTGGGGAGACAATCAAGGAAGAAGAAAATTTCCTGTGCTGTCTATTCTCTTGCTGCTTTCAAGGTCTGCCCCCTTAGAAGCTTGGCATACCCTTCTCCCACGATACTCCCTATAGTCAGGAAATGCCTAACATTTTACTTCTTACAGAGGGTCTCCTCTGAGGTGGATTAACCTAACACTCCTTAAACTCAGACCTATCAATTTCCTCTGCTGGAGACTTTGGATTTAGATATCTTTGCTGTACTGGAAAATATCCACTGATAACAAGCAATTATTATTACAAGATATATCCTTGGAGATAGATAGAAACTGGCTGCTAGGAAAGGCTGAAATGAAGGGGAGAGAGGAAAACCAAAAATACTATTCTTATTTAACCTGACAGGGTTTTAATCACTTTCCCAGCATGTCACACCCAAGAGCCCTTGGACAACTTCCTGAACAAGACTCAATTGAAACCTACCATGTAAAGCGCTTGATTCTCTCATGATAATATTAAGCATCATTATTGGAAATGCATTGTAGAGTTCAATGCTAATTTCAAATTTAATTTGGTGTTTGAAGCCATTAAAAATATATCCAATCTCCTTTTCTCCCCACGAACTAGTATTTGGGCCCTGAGGGCAGCATCCATAGCAAGCTGAAAAACAGTTTGCAGAGTTCTTTCTGTGAGACTTTACAGGTGTGCACTAGATCAAATGATTTATAAAACATATACCTAATATAATGCCCGTGATAGGAAGAACTGAAATCAAACAGTTTGTAGTAAGGACTGTTTTAAAGCATTAATTGTAGTGGGGAAGAGGTGCTGTAGAAGAAGAGCTGAGGTTAATGTGCTTATCTTTCCATTGCTGTGGACCTGCATGCCAGGCGTGTTCAGGTCACAGAGAAAATGAGCCGAGCAAACCAGCTCTGGCATATCCCAGATTGATTTTGAGGTGCGTCGTAAACTCTCAGAGGGTTCAGAGCATAGGCTGACTGTGCTGAACAAGCAGCATGAGCAGTAACCTGGAGGATGCCTACCAGCGCCCTGAGAATGAACTGCTCTGATTCAAGGGCATTGTAATAACACATGCTAAATAGAGACTGATAGCCCCCAAATGGGCATCACTGACATGGGGCTGAGCAGTCAACAAAAGGAGAGATTCTGCAAAAACACAGGGCAGAAAGGTGGTTACAGAGGTGAACAAAACAGTAGCCGGTACAGAAATCCATTCAGTGTAAATACTGAAAACTTCAGTCTAGACCACAGCAAGCAAATGGGCCCTCTGTAAGGCTCAGGAGAGGTCTGAGGTGAGACAGGACAGACACAGTGAGGGTGGAAAGAGGTACGGTATGAAAGTACACTCACTCCTCAGATGCCCTGGACTCTGGCAGTCCTCAGGACCGCTGACCACAGGAACCACAACAGGATCTGCCTCCCTGGAACGGCTCTCAATTTGGGCATCATCTGCCAGGCATAGGACTAAACCTGACAACCTCAGCAGGAATAGGTGTCCATGTGGATGAGAACTCTTGCCCAGAGCATATTACAGGAGAACAGGATGTTCTGCGCTGCTGCCAGGACATTCAGTAGCAGGACTTCGGACTGCTCGCTGAGGTCAATGAGGCAGCTGAGGAGAGCTGTGAATGGAGGTCTCTACAGGGCCTTGCGGGGTTAGCACGGCAGCATGGGGCAGACAAGCCCTTAAGGTCAGGCCTGGGCCAGTAAAACGTAGCAGTAGAAATTATTTAGAAATGTGTCATCCCTCGGTAAGCCTGGATACAAGATTGGAAGCTCATACCCAGATTGTGGCCTATTTCCAATTCAAATTCTGTATTTTCCAAACACAAATCCAATTTCCAAATCCAAACACTGTATTTTCCCGTTTACTTATCCAATGTTGCTTCAGCACTTAATTGTCTACCTGCTGGCCTGGCCTTTTCTGCCATGCTGTTGCCAGGCCATCAATGATGTGTCCAGGAGGGTGAAACGAGCTTTGAATCAGGTGATAAATTGCTGTTTTTGTTGCAGCTGCTAACATCTCTTAAATGTTTAAACAGCGTGACTGCACACATATCTAGTAGCTGCTTGGTTACGTTTATTCTGGGTGAGGTGCTATGCAGTTTCTTAGATGTGTGTGTCAAATATTCATAAATGGCAGGCTACTGAGATATCTTTCTGTAGTATTTATTTATAGAATTTATTTTTCAACAGAATCAATCTTTATGTGCCTAGCTGCAGCATTACTTGTTGCCTTACCCATTTTTCCCAGACAGTGTCTGCCGATCTAACAATATCCCTCTTCCCACAACATCTATTCGCAGTACGTCTGTCCAAGGTATCTTCCCATGTGTACTCATAGCATCCGTCTCTTTAATTTTAACTATATATCCACTCCATCTAGTGTTTGTCATCTATCTGAAGCACTTGCTGTATCTCTCCACACTATCTCTTTATCTAGTCAATGGTATCTTTCCCTCCGTAGTGACTCTATCCCCTTCTCTCAGTCACACAGAGCACCAGAATGTAATTACGGGTTTTGGACCACAACCACAGTTTCCTTTTTTTTCCAAGTCGGGCTCAGAAATCGCCTATTAATTTATTTGTTCTGATGGAAAGGCTAGATGTGCAAAATGAACTCTGGAAGGGTACAAGTACCTTTGGGTCAAATACTCTTCACCAGGCTTATTTGCTTCCCTGCTGTGTGTTAACTGCTCACTGCTGCGAGGGCAGGGAGCTGCACTTAGCTGCTGCTATCTGAGAAACTCATCTTCAAATAAAGGTGCTGCAGTGACTCTTGCCTCCCTGGTCTTCTTCCCCTTTCCCTCTCCCATTCCCTTTTACTCCTCTGTCTTTCTTCTTTTCCTTCCCCCAATGCTTTGCTCTAAGTTTGTCCCTTCCCTTCTTTTTCCCACTTGGCATTCTCAGGATGACAAGTGAAAGTCCCTCCCTATTAAAATTTCACTGCCAAATAAATATTAAAGCAGAGGGGAAAATCCATTTGGCTCTGTGTGATTTATTGTGATCTGCAACGCAAGGCCCAGCACAACAGGTCAAATAGGTTTCACAGCCTATTTACCTGCTTCACAGGGGTATGAAGGACTCAATGACCCTCAGTGCTTAAAAAGCCTATGATGGGGAGAGATCTCCTCCCCACCAAGATCACCAGTCTGAACGACATGGAGAGGGACATGTTCTCAGGGCCAGGAAAGGAAGGACAGTAAAAATTAAAACCTCTTTTCATTTTTTTTTCTTCCTACTTTTTTCTCATCCAGATGAATCACGACAAGAATAGTACAAAAGATGGTCAGGTCACTTGGAAGTGATCAGAGAGTCTGTTAAAATGTCAGGAACACCTGAAGGAAAGAAGAGGGGGAAAAAAAAAAAGAAAAGAAAAAGAAATAAAGCAGGAAAAAAAACAAAGAAAGAAAAGGCGGGAGGGAAATGCTTCCATGTCTCTGGTTTTGGTTCCCTGAGCAAAGACCCCAGCAGTTCATAATATTCCTTCAGGCAGGGACAGTATGGTTCAACGGCAGAATAAGTTATGTATTAATTAATGAACAGCTTTACAGTTTTATGGATAGATTTAACTCTTTCTCTTGTTCGGAGCTGCTGGAAAAAAAAAAGACTGAGACAAATGCAAAGTAAGGCAACATGAATTAACTCGCATTGACATGGAAGGAGAAAATGGTATTTTCACTGAAGTCAGCAAACCTGCTAACAGCTTACGGATTTCAGAGGGGAACCAGATTTTACCTGGAGAGACGAGAACCTCTGGAGACCTTCTCCAGAACTGCCCAAGAGCAGGGACAAGAGATCCCTAAATAGAAGCAAAAATATTTGGGCCCCAGTGGTAGCTGTCAGCTGAGGCAGTGGTAGAAATTTGAATTGCTTGCCAAGGGCTGGCACTGTGGTGGACTGGGCACCACTCCTCTGTACCAAAGTGCCTGGTACACCTCAGTACTTATCCTGTGTATCTTTGTGGAGAGTTGTAAGATTTCTCTAACAAATATTTGGAATAATATCAGTATGTAGTTATGTAATGTTTATTTCACAGAGGGAAGTGGAAATACTCAAATTTGTTTCAATACAAAGCAATGTATGGGCAATAGGAAGAGAGACTCCAGTAGCAGACCAAAAGGGAATATTTGAATCCCTGGTCTTTTAGAGACTCTTATCCCAGCCCGACCACCAGTTTGACACGTGTCTCTGGCAAGTTGCTGTGTATATTTCACCTCCCACCACAGTCTGACACGTCTGTGTAGACTACCAGCTACGACGAGTCTATGCCTCAGTTTCTTCATGGTGAAGGATAGGAATAACTGTGCTCTCAGGAGTATCTTTCAGCCACATGATAACTAACTCTTAGGAAAGAAAGTGAGAGGGGGCTGTCCTCAGATGGAAAGGCAGAAGAATAATCTATCCTTCCCCTTTCCTATTCTGGTTGGGACTACTTAATAGAGTTTTAAACATGTAACATCCATGAAAGAGTCAAGTACAATGATACTTAAAGTGGGGAAAGTTTTCATACAGGAACAACCCATGAACATATCAGGAGGTCCACAGGATGCTAGTGCTTCTCCCCTAAACAAGTAAGCTACTGCCGTGCCCAGTCCCATGGCAAGGAGCGTAAGAGGAAGCAGCAGTGAAGAGGGAAAATGGTGAATGATGAGAACGGGTCTCAGCTGCTCAAGAGGTTTTGCCCAAATGTCTCTCCTCATGCTCACCTAGATCATGGAGTGAAGACAAAGTATGTACTGATTGGAACAGGATGTGGAGACACTCCAAAGGTAGATCAGAAAGAACAATCCATCTCATCTGACTGGGCTATATAATTTACTCATTGTGAGCAGATGGGTTATGAGGTCTGCCATCAGTGATGAATTATATACATGATAAGTCATTCCCAGCTAATGAGGATCCATTATCGTTAGCTGCTAAAGAAGAATAACGGCTTGCCAGGACAGAGTGGGGGTTTTTACAATTTCCAGGGAGAAAATTCTGGGCTGGTAGCCACCTGGCAATTGAATTTTCAGGCAACCGAAAACTTTCCAAGATGGATACCTTCTGCTCACTTCAAGCTTTGGCTTTTAATTTCCTTGGGTAAGTTCAGAAGACAGAATGTAAAAGGAGGTGGGGGAGGAGGAAATGAAGGAAAATAGTAGTAACCGTATCTGATAAGACTGTGATTAAATCAAGGTCTCACTCTAATTACACTGCATTTAAATAAACCTTGCCTAGCAAGTAATTGTAATTAAACTGCAATTAAACATATATTTATATCGCCATTTCCTCCCCGGCACAGCTGTCTCTTTCCACCTCCTGTTGTTGCTGTCTACCTGCCAAAGCCTCTGAATTTAGCACAAGGGACTTTATGTTTCCTTGGTCTTCCAGGAGGAGATGTTGTGGGGTGCCAGGTCTGAGACTCCCCCATGCTTCCCAGGTGTAATCAGCTAAAAGAAGCTCCTGTTTCCAAGCTGTGTGTGTGGGGAGAGATGCAGCTGATGCTGTGATAAACTAGGTCTGAGGAAAAGGTTGTGAGGGCAGAAATATGAACGAAGGGAAGTGGGTGTCTCTTTTCCTTTCACAGGAACTTTAAAAGGTACATATTTCCCCCTTTTAAAATTTCTTTACATTTGGGCTAGAAATAAAGCTACCCTTCTTGCCTTCTGTAGAGCACCTTTGATACGAGTATGTTTTCTAAAGCCCCAGATCTCTGTTTACTGCATCACATTTATGCTTGTGTGTTGTTGTACATGACATGGAACAAAAGAGCTCACTTACCTACACAGTACCTATAGGTGAGAGTTCAGAGCTGGGAATTCAATTCTTGAGTTCTGTTTTCAGCTTTTTAGGACTTTTCACTAACTCTAACTGTGTCCCAGTTTCCATTATTTGCAGCACTGTACTACCCATACATAACAACCTTACAGGTGGTCTTTAAAGTTCACTGCCGTTCTGAACAATTGGATCAGGGAAATCTGCTCTGGAAAAACAGGAGGTTCCAGTTATTTGAAATGGAAATGGTGTTCCTGTTAGGAATTTGGAGATTTCCCTTCTGAAGGAAGGAAAAGGAATGCAGGGAGAAATAAAAGAAGAAATAAACAGCTAAAGGGAGAGAGATAAAAATGAGGAGGTGAACACATATCATAGCGCAAAGGATGCCTGGGGCTAACAAAAGAAAACCAGCTTCTCTGCCCTACCTCCCTCCTCACCAGAGATGATGGAAAACATCTCCATTTGTGCCTCTATCACATAGCTCTAATTAAGGGACTGGAGAAATACCACCGTCACCCTCATCTGTTTGCGTTCAGTTGCTGAAAGGACACCATGCATCTCCCTGACAGCTAGTCATTACAGCTTCGTATGTGCATCCCTCCTTCCACAAGAAATCTTGAGCCCTCTGTTAAATACCTCAGATAAGACCTTTCTTTCTTCTCTGTTACTTGAGGGAGGTGAGCCATGAAACCTTTATCATGGGAAATCACTGCCGGGAGGATAAGGGCATCTGATGGAGAAGAGACTGAATGCTAGACATGCTAGTGACATGCTACACATGTTGCTTCAAAAGGTACACAGCAAAGGAGGGCATCCATATGTACACGTGTGGGGTGCCCAGAAGTGCATATGGGCACAATGTAATATAATAATAATAATAATAATAATTTAAATAATCCTTATTATCCAGAAGTAGTTAAACAAATCTATTTGGTTACTGGCAATTTCACGACTGCTGTGTTATAAGCTGTATTCACTCCCTCCCTCCCTCTCCTCCTCCAGACATTTCTATTTTCTCCCTGAATAACTGGTCTTAGGAAGGTCCTTATGCCAGGTATTAGTGAAAAAGAAAAGAACAGACATCTTAAGCTTGATTTTCGGATGTGACAGTGGTCAGCCTGGTGTGGTGTGGTCTGTCATGTCAAAGAAGGTAGATCCAAACTCTGTGACTCTCAATTTCCTTCCAAACCTTCCTTTAACATACAAACCTCAGTTCTACTTCCAGAAATAGAGGACAAAAGCAATACTACTCTAGTGACATTTATCAGAGGAAGGATTAGACATTTCTTTCCCTCCAGACTCTTACTCCAGAATCACTGGTTATTTATCGGTTAGTTCAGCAGCATTGTTCACTCATAAACAACCTGATCTAAGAGGTATCCCTTCCACAACTTTAATCCTCACTTTCTAAATCAAAAGGGTAAAAACCTCCAAAGGTTGTCATCAGTCATGGGATGAAAACCCCCAAAGGCTGTCATCACCTACAGTTCACCCACATAGCTCTGTGGCACACATCCTTTTTAATCAGGAACCAGTGAAAGAAATGCCTTCTTTTTAAGGTACATGAACTGCTGCCCTCTCTCCCTTTAGCAACCTGCTGCCCACAGAGATATACCATTGAGTCCATGATTACTTTCAGCTTGATTCAGCTCAACTTAGAGGTGCAGTCAAAGGAGGCAACTGACTGTCACAGGTCAAAGCCCGAACCTTCTCTTTTTTTTTTAATGGCTCTGTGAGTGCCTTAGGCTTTTTGTTTTCATTTGCAGTGAACTGAAGTCCACCAGTAATTTTGTTCTGCTATTAGGCAGATGGAATAACAGGAACAACTATCAGCTCTGTGGGCATTCTTTGTCTTTCTCCTTTAATGTAAATACATCTATTTGCAATCATGGATGGCCTTCAACCCCCTTAAAAGATAACTGAGACAGAACTTATAAAACGAGTCTTGGACAACAGCCTTCTGAACACTTGGGAACCAGTGTCCAGCAGCATGGAGGGAGCTGCTTGTGTCAGTGCAAGAGAAGCCCTTCTTGTATCTGTCTGTGCCTGCTTGTCACACACCCATCAGCCATCAGAAACATGCTGTGCATTACAAGTACTGCGTACACAACTACAGACTCAATCACTTCCAAAAGTGAATATTCACAATGATTCCTCACTCTTACGTTGGCTTTGGTTGACTTATTGATTTATTGCCATGGGCAGATTAAAGGTACTAATGACTACAGCATCCTTTCCCTTCTGCATTCATTTGCACTGGAGTGGTAGACAGCGAACAAAAATGTTTCAGTGCAGGGGCTATTTTCTTCTCAATGGCCCACTAGACTGGTAATTTTTACACTCCAGAGCATGACCAAGAACTACTGGTAGGAATAAATGTTTTGTTGTTGACTTAGCTATGGAAGGAATAAGGATCTGTTTACTAGCAAAACCCAGAGCAGAAGAGATCTGTGAGGAGGAAGAGGGAAAGAAGAACAGAAAGCCTATGAGGGCAGAGGTAAAAGGCTATAGGAGATTATCCTTCATTCAGAATGCAGATGAGTTTGCCTAGCAGGAAGCAAAATGGAGAAAAGGTGTCTTACGCATCACATGTCATCTCTGCTGTCACTCACACACTTTAATTACCCTTAAATCGAGTGCAATAGCTTCCCCAGCCCTGAAATACATGCTCTCTGTCTCCTTATACACCTAATAAGGCCTGCAGGGATTTCAACCTTGTGTGCCTCATTGCTCTGATCCTCAGGTTTCTTTTAGCATAAAATCAGCTGAAAAGCATTAAAAGGCACAACCTTATTTTTATAAATCCCTGTTCTGCTTGCCAGACCTAGCTGAGTCAATGAATGCCCAAGACTGTGATTTGGATTCTCTTGCACGGAGTATATTTGTGTACTGCTGTTTCCATATGTCATCATGTACTTGTTACGCTGCTTGTTACTCCAGTCATATCTAGCCAAGGAAGCACCCACAGAAGAAAGCCTGCAATATTTCTAATTTATGTGAGATTTCTAGGGATGGAAAAAATCTTTTGGAACGAAAAAACCTGAAGCCCCAAACATCTGTCCCCTCTGCAGATTCCAGATTCTGATCAAAATTAGTTCCTCCTAGGGGAATTAAGGTTATGATAATTTAGCCGAACTCTCTTTTTTTTCCTATTGCTATCTCCAGTTCTTGGCCTTCAATTTGCTAACTACTGTGGCTTACCACCCCAGGAGACATGTAGAAAATGAAATACTAAACCACTGTAAGAAAGAGTGGAATTAGTCTCAGGTAGTTTAGCCACTTAGAATTAGGCATCTAGCGTAAACTAAATTTTGTGGCTACCCTTCAAATCAATGGACAGAGATAATAGAGACATTATAGCCATACGTAAATAAAGTTAATTGATTAATCATCTTTTAGCAGTGCCTTCATCCCTTAATGAACTACAGAAGAGGGTACGTAACCAGCTCTGTTTAGACACCCAAATTTTACATACAAAGGGCTACATTTTGCAAAGCCTCATGCTGCTGAGAAGGGACACCCTAATGAGATGTTGGAGCAGAGTCAGATGAAGGGTGTTAAAATGGTCAATGCAGAACGAGATGGGCCTAAACTATTAAATCCACATATTTCTGCAAAGTTCAACACCAGGGCTGTCTGGATATCCTGTGCCCTGAATTTTGGATATATGTCACTGAACTAGGGAAGGTCTGGACCATGCAAAAGATATGCAAAAAAAAATCTGGTTTGCTTAGGTATTGCCTTGCTTTTATCTGCAAAGACAATGAAAGTGTTTTGCATTACACATGATGCAAAGTGAGAGCAGTCCTATGCCCAAAGAGCTTGCGTAGGACTGGGTTGGAATATAAAAGTAGTATGATAATATATTAAGTGGTAATACAGTGTTATCCTGAAAATCCCAACCTGTTAGCAAATGATGGTCTTGCTAAGAAACCTGGTGTGTCGTTTGCTGGCTTGGTCTTGCAGGATATTTGTTGTCCCATCTGGATATAAAGAGATGATCCTGTTTGAGCAGTCCTTGAGGAAGAGACCTGGGATCAACACAGTTTAAGTGTAAGGTGTGGGCTGGATTTTTGAGAACGTTTTGTGAATAAATGAAACAAGAAATTTGCCACCTACTTGGGATGCACTTGAAAGTAAAGTGAAAGAAAAACATTGCAGGAGCTTAGGATATTACAAAAATCATATCACCTAGTTTGATTCCCATCTTGCAGGCATCCATAGGAAATGTATCTACAGGATGGATCTGAGAAAGGAAAGGGCAGTGGATAGGGAATATTTGTGACTACTGGTAGAAAAGAAAGCCCATTAGAATGTGTGGGTGTAAGAAGTTTGGGAAAACAGTGGTTTTTTTAAACTAAGATTGTAGCAATCCTGTCACTTCCTATTACAGCAGAAGCCCCTAGCTCTTCTCTGTTGCACAAAACTCCATCCCCTTCCCAAGCTAAATCTAGTTTAAAGTTCTCCTTATGTAAGTCAAGCCAGTTTGTTGGCCAAGATTCTCTTGCCCTACTTGGCCATTTTGTGAACATGCCTGAAACCTCAAATAGGAAGAGGTGTGTTGGGTAAGGATGGTGGTGCATTCCTAGTACTGTGGAAGAAGTCAACACATTAATAGTGCACATATTCCTTATATCTATCTAGTGCTACCACCCACTTCACCTGTGAGCTTCTGATTACATTTTACCCACCTTAAAATAAACACTGCTGAAACGATAACAAATGGTGAGCATGAAATATGACTGCTGACCTCATATATGTGCCCACAATAGAGAGTAGAAGAGATTTCCATGAAACACAGAAGGCAAATCAATAGCTCATTTATGATGTGGAAAGCAGTCTGATGTGGCTTGCAAGAACTCACTGAACGTATAGGCTAAATTCATCATCTGGCAGTGGCATGCTAGGCACTGGTTCTGAAACGCTGTCGCCTAAGCATCAGCACTGCACATGCCTACCGTGTATATCAGGTCCTCTGGTATGTGACTTGAATACTTCCCTCCCAATTTGTCTTGCTTCTCAGAAATGCCGAACGCAGTACATAAAATCAGCAAGAGCAAGGAGTGCTCAGCAAATTTAAAAACAATGCCACAGGTAGGTAAATATCTGCCAAACATCAGCTCCTTGTCTCCTTTGAATATTTTGCTTCTCCTTATTTTTACATATGCACATACTATAAAGCCTGTTTATCTGTTGTCTGCTTGCTCGATGAATCTCCAAAGCCTCCCGTGCCCTAGCTATGATTCATTTCTGAATAATTTAATGAAAGACAAACAGCATGCTTCCAGTTCCATACGCTTGTCTGATATCGGTAGGCACTTCATGATTTGGAGGCAATTTTTTCCCACTCGTCTCAATCTTCCCTTTCTCCCCCTTTCCCCCCCTTACAAGCAGAACCATCGCCTCTACATTCTGACCCCTCAGCGACTGCAAATCATTCTAAGTGGAGGAAAGGTTGAGCCCCAGCTTTGTGCTTGATGCATTTTGTTTAAGTTCCTCGTGCTGTTCCAACATCTGTCATATCCTCCACAGCAGTGCAATCAAACTGTCAGGGCTGAGTGAAGTTTTGCTGATCCAATCTGCTCCTTCTGTGATTCCTGTGATTCCTGTCAAAAGCATCAGGAGGTGGCAGATACAGTTGTGTGCTCTTTAAACAACAGATCTTTATTTTTGCACATTAGAGGAACTGTTATTGTTTGTTTCTCTTAAGCTCACAAAGTGCTCTCTTTGCTTGCAAAGCATGTTCAAATGTGGTTGCAATCACAAGCCACGCTGCATTTTCCAGACTCTGCTGCGTTCCTATGGCCCCCTAGTTTTACATCCCCTTGTCCCATATGAGGTCAGAGCACATAAATATCTCTCAGTCTTGCTGGTGTCTGTAATTCCATAACACATCTTGGAAGCACCCAGGAGGAAGTTACTTTTTGGATACTGCATTATTATTAATGAGGTAATTAAGCCAAAGGATTGTGGTGGAAGGGGAAGAAAGTAGTATTTTAATAAGCTCCCTTCTGGATAACACACTGTGAGTTGCCAGAAGAACGTTATTCCCTGTTAACAATACCAAACGATCTGATACTAATTGATACTATTGATACTAATACCACTAATCACCTTGACTAAAAAGAGGGGATGTTCTTTTATCATTTAAAAAGCAAGTACCTTTGATGTACCTTAACAACTGAAGGAATTAAGAAAGAAATTATTCCGTTTGTGTTCCGTTAATGTGCAGCATGTATTTTTAATCAGCTTTCCAGCATGATGCACCTTTTCACTTCTGACTGAAGCCTTAAGCTCTTGCTGTGAAATGGAAACTTATGGTTTTATCATTTAATAAAAGGAACCTGAATCTGAGGTGAATAGTACGGTTCTGCCCCATTTCTGTGTTGGCCTTGTAGCCTGTGGCTTTCCCCTCAAGGCAGAAAGCCTTCTAATTACAGCAAAGCACCAATAGAAAATGGAGCTTAGGACGCCACCGTGTCCTCTTCTCTGATACTTATGTTGGCTGGTGACTCCTGCTGTGATGAAAAAGCAGGTTCAGAAAAACTTTGATTCATTAAAGAAAAACTGTTTTTTAAAAAATTAAAAACCCTAAGATAACAGACTTTCGTTCCCTAATATATTTACTTCTTTAAAAATCCCCACATCCAAACCTAACTCGTAGGAAATCATGTTCAACTTTCCATGATCTGACTTTACCCTCTTCCAAAGCATCCCAATCAGGGACTGAATTACTCTTCCTCGGACAAAGAAGAAACCTGAAAGCCCTGTCAGAAAGGAATCCAGCACTGCATATAGGAAAGAAAAAGGATTGGCTCCAACTTCCAGCTTAGACACTAAACTTTAAAATACACACACAGAGCCCAGGTAAAACAATAGATTAATGAGAAATAAACTCTTTTGTTGAGTCCAAATGCCCAAGGTTCAGAGTTCTGAAAATCCCACTTGATATATGACTGTCATCACTAGGAGCTGCTCTTTTCTCTTACCTTTTTTGGCTTCTACCACGGCTGTTCTCTAAGTCACCCTTTTCGGTTGAAGTTTTCAATGTGAATAAGATAGATCCCACTAAGAGACCCTCCTAGGCAAATACAGCAAGAGGAATGGACACTCAGAGCGTGATTTTGAAAACATGTTTCATGTAACCTAAACACCTAGCGTAAAACAAAGAAGGGAAAAGTGAATGGCAGCTCTTCCATGAGACTGAAAGCTTAGCACGTTGGTTCTACCTGGGAGGGCTGCTGCAGCTACTGATTACACATCTTCTCACACTGTGTTAACAACCCAGTTTGACTCCAGTGGATGCCGAGATTTCTTTTGGATCACATCTGTGTTGTATGACAGAGTCCAATTGTCAGCTTTTTGGCAGCTGTACAGAGTACTAAGTATCCACTAATTTGAATTCTTTTCTGAGAGTGTACATCTTCAGGGGATTTACTGCTTGTTCATATCTGAATTCAAGTAATATAGCACACAGAACAACAAAATTGAAGGATGACTAGAAAGAAGAAAGGTGGGACTAGATGATCCCTGAGGTCCCTTCCAACCTGTGATTCTGTGACTTATATCAGAAGCTGCAAACAAGAATTTTGCTGGTAACAGGACCTCTCCTTATAAATGGGACCCATGAGACCAGCTTAAGTGAAAAAGTAGTCAGGGAAGAAACAGTTGCAGTCTCTGAAGAGTAACCACCCTCTGAGGAGAAGTGTGTTAACAATCATGGCTAAAACAATGAGTACCCAACTGTTATCTGGAGTTGAACTTTTAGCAGTGCACCCATCTTGCACTTTAAAGGAAACAGAGTTTGGAAAGAGAAGTAAAAAACAGGGACTTTTGGATGGCAAGGGCTGGGAAATAAGAACATCCCCACCTTTTTTTTATTTTTCAGGTTGGAAAAAGAGGAAATTAAATCTGAGTTGGCCAATTAGCCCCCACAATCCCCAAAGGCAAGACAAGATCATTTTGTGGGAAAGCCTTGAGGTGAAGCCAATTCAATTAGTTTCCACAGAAAAACTGTCAAGACCCAAAAAACTAGGTGGAATAATGAACTGATTAAAAACTGTAATTGCAGTTCAATGGAGGAAACCATTAATCATGGAGATGGCAACATTCTCTCATTTCCAGACTGTGCTTAGATTGCCAGTGAAAGGGACTGTAGGAGTAAAGGGCTAATGTAAACTGGAAAAGGAACATCCTGGATAGAAAGTCATGTGGTTCCATGACCAGCCTGAAGAAAAGAAAAACCTTCTCTAGATGATAAAAAAGTGGTAAAAAAAAAGTATTGGCACTTTTTTTTTTAATTATTATTATTCTTAATTCCTTATCTCTTAGTGGTTAACACCATAGGTTAGAAAAGCTCACAGGCTGAGTGTCAGTGATGCATTGGACCACACTCAAACCAAACTCAACGTCATTTCTTTTACCTTTAATTTCTTGTGTTTCTAATATATTCTCCTCTTACCCTTTTCTCTTGCCACTCCTCCACTACAGGGGCTTTTGGTCACATCTTTATAACAGTGACAAACTGCTTGTGATATTCACAGAGCAGGCAGTACCTGAAAGAAGGGTGTAGCCACTTTGCCAACTGGCATCTCCTCCAGAAATGTTAAGACATCACCAGCATCCATACCCTCTGCTGATTTCTCAGCTGCTGCAGATGTTGTCATGTCACACGCTGCATTGCAACAGGAACCAGAAAAAGGATCCTTGCTTCTATTCAAACAAAACCTGATTTTAATCAAAGGTAATATTTTAATCTAAGTTTTTGGAGCTAACTCCGCAGCTCAGCCAGGTCTTTATGTTATGGCTTTTCATCTTCAAAACCTTCACCCAACTTCTTTCTCTCCTGCTATCCCTTCAGGATTAAGCCATCACGATTAAGCTTAAGAGGCCAGCAAAGGCAGTCACCCTCTTTTGTCAGCCTAGGTTTTTCCCTTAGCTGACTCCTCTCCGTCCTATCTCTGAAAATACTCATAAAGGGAAGGGTTAGATTGGGGCTACCACTAAGCTGCTGAAAAAGTGTCAGGTCAGGCTGGAATGAGAGCATGCAGGATGATAAAGAGAATTGGGGTGGTGACAGAGAGGGCAAGAAGAGGTCTAAAAAGCCAATATTGCATCAAGTGTGTGTAGCATATAAAACTGATCAGGAAATTAAATGCAAAGCATGATGGGAAGGAACTGCTTCATTTATGCCAAACCAGAATGAAAGTTGGCAGAAGAGATAAAAATTGGGGTTACTTCATTTTCAGAATTGATTTGTCAGCATGTAATATTTTCATATGGTTGGATATAATTTAACCTAAAATTCCAGTGAACCCTGCAGGTGTTGTAATTAACCACGTTACCACTAAGCGGCTCTTTTACAAATGAGGAAGGTTCAAACCAGGGACAGGAAAATTGTCTTGCTGGGAAGAAGGAATGTGAAGAAATAGGGTGAGAATGAGTGAAAGCTTCTCTTAGCCTAGCAGACTCTTCCCCTGGAGAGCTCTGAAGAAGAAACACTTAATTAATTGTAGCACCATCGCAGCTCTGCAAAAAAAAGCCTATTAAGTCATGGGCTCCATCCTTCAGACTGCAGTCCAATTCCCATTGAGCTACCCAGGATAGTGTTCAGTGCCTCCAGTGATGAGATTTCTAGAAATACTAACTGAAGCAGTTGTGTATTGAACAGCAAAATGGTTTTGATAACTTTGGGAAGGAAAAGGCATAATTGCAGATCTCAGTCTGCAAGACCCTTCTCAAGTACTGGGCCTTTGCTTAAGGCATAAAGTAGAAGACATATGAAAAGTAGAAGGTGGAAGAAGGGACATGGAAGGTGGATTTTCGCCTTCCCTTTGGCTCCTTCCAAATTCATTCTTCCATCCAAAAATACATTTCCAATCAGAAGACTGTTCCCCACTTCAGAAGTAAGATCTATAAAGACTGGTTACAGGCAGACTTTCTCTCTCTCACAAATTATTGCAGCAAGCAGAAATGCAGCTTATTGCAAACAAGCAGGATCTGAGCTATTTGCACAACTTACATTCTTTTGAATTTATTGGAGACATACTGAGCAACTCTGCCAAATACCTCACTTTAAGAATTACTAAATACAGCCTTGATTTGATGTGATGCTTTAATGAACTGGCTTGCTCCCTCCCCCCCCGCCTCTTTTTTTTTTTTTTTTTTTTTAGATCTTGGAAGCCAGCCACAACTTCCAAATCTTGCTCTTAATATGTATAAATCCCTTATTTATTTATTATTAACTTATTTTGGCACTAATGGTTGGGGTGGAGTCTTGCATGTCAACTAACCAATGTTAAAGGAGGAAAAAACCCCAACCGAACCTGATTTAAAGGCTGCAGCTTCTAAGTTGTGGGAACAGTGTGGAGTTTAGAAGTGGGATACTTGCTCCAGGGACAGTTTAGAGGAATGAGGATTTTTAGCATGAAGTGAAGGTGAATGTATTAATTTTCCATGGGGAAGTGAAGAACCGCATTAAGCAATCCATACTCTGGAGTCAACAATGCTTCCTAAAAGACCAGATGGGAGTTAAAAAAAAAAAAAATTCACTCACTTCCATCTGGAAATAGCCTTTCTAACATTTTACTAAGTGGAAAACCTGTTGCCTCCAGGCTGGCTTGAGGTGTGATATTTCCAAGGCACTCTCTGAATTCTTAGCCTTGCTATACTGAATAATATCAACAGGATTCTCAAAGTAAGCTCCCAACAACCACCTATCCCACAAAACTCATCTGATCTTACTTCCTGCACAGAAGTTATTTCAAGCCTTCAATTTTTGACTACACGAGTAGATGGGAACAAGCTACCTTATGCTCATCAAGGATAAAGGGATGCACACAGGCAGTACCTTGACACACTTATGCCAAAAATCCACTGTCCTGTTCACTTGGCAGAACCTTGCTCACATAACCAGATCATAAGAGGTACCGTAAAGGGACCTGTGAGGTTAAACAGGTACCAGGATAACTCTAAGATAGCTGGAGAGTATATACTGAGCACTAAAGGATAAAACTATTGCACTGAGACAGATCTCTGGGCTATTCCTGACTTCTCTAATTCAGGATCCTGAAAACCCAAACAATTTAGAAGGGATCCAATGCCAAGATCCATTCTTGGAGTCCTCAAGCTTTGCTGCTGATTTCTGGGTGACCTCACCAGTCTTTCTGAAATCTCTAACACTCCTCTGGGTCCCCCAGAGCTCGTACTGGGATATGTTTACATCACCTTTCCCTTTTGTTTTCAAGACCTTGCCCATGTTTATTGATTCATACTTTGTTTCACAGCACTGCATTTCTGCTGAAGGTGACCCCATGTCTCCCCAGACTGAAGTGTTACTCTTTTGAGGTCATGCTGTAATGCCTGCCTGGCTCCTGTAAAACATCACTCTCTGAACTGCTCCTGATGGATGTTTTGGCCAAGAGTTCTGCCTATAACATGTCAAACATGGTTTGGAAATGAGCACAGACTGACTGCCTTGAAGAGAGGAAGCTGAGATTATGTCAAAGTTCTTTGTGTTTTAAAGGTCAACACATCAGCTTCTCCAACTGGCTTCCCTATGGCTGTAATTGCAAACCTTTTGCTCAGTGTAATCAAGAAAATATGCCTTGAAAAATCATGAGTTGGTGGAAAAAGATCTCCTCCAGAATTAGCATTGGAGAAATGGAACTTTCTGCCTTCAGATCACAGGAAGAAATCAACTTTTGTCTTTAGGAATCAAATGATCTTGCCATTTCTCAGATCTTCATCTGCCTTCTGGCTGCTGATAGAGCTCCACTGGAGCCAAGCTTTCAGAGGAAGTGTTACTACAGTTAGGCCCAGCAATTTATATTTGAACTCTTTATTAAGCTGTTTATTTTTAAATGTATTAAGCATGAGAGTCATGTCACCTTTATGTTTAGTATTTAAACTTGACTTAGGAAACAAAGTTTATTCATATGGGTTCAAGACTGTCAGCAGTACTGTCCAGCAGACACCACACCTCAAACACCACTATGCTACAATACGCCGTGCATATACCCACTTCATAATGTTAACATCTTAATTCCCATTACTGAAAAGCTTTTCAAACTCACTCAGTATTTTCTTTCATTCATCCAAGCCATTGCTGCTGCATTGCTACATTTAGAGAGTAAACAATTCCCTTCCCTGAACAATTTGTATTGTTCCCTGCAAGGTGTTTATAGACTTTGACTGTATCGCCCAAAGTTCTCTCTTTTCTAGACTACGTAGCTTTAGGTCCTTACACCTCTCCTCCCCCTGTTTCTCTAATCCCTCCAGGGCATGGCATTGTTTGTATTTTTTTCTAGTTTTTCATGTATCTCAGAAACTGTGGAGGGTGAGGGTCACACACTATTACTAACTGCTACAAAGAAAAGCAGAGTAGCTAACAGTACTAAAAGCGTCCATGTTTAGGATAGTCTGAATAACAGAAGGCAAGGTATTCCAGTGGTATAAAACAGCACAGCCCTACAAACACGATGCAAACTGTCTTGATATATATCAACAGAAGATCTGGTCGTAAATACATGTTTATACATCTTCACAAAATTTCATCATATGCTTTGCTAAGGATTGGAGGAATTAATGAAGAATGACACTGTCTTATTTATAAATTATGGTAGAATGCCAGTCAAGAGAACAGGAAAATCTAATCTAGGTTTTTCTCCCAGGGAAAAAAAGCTTTGAAGTATAATGGAGCCAGTGTGTTTGAGTCATCATTTTCATACAGTAACATAACACTGCCTGATAGAATTACAGTGTTCATATCAACATATGACTTTTTGAAGTGATGTAGAGCCATCAAACTGCAATGTTAAGTCATGTATGTCACGATGAATGGGATCTATGTATTTGTTCACTTGATAAGCTGAAAGATGTATCCATACAAATAGTACTACTTCACGAGTTTGCTGGCAAACTCATGGTGACTCCATGAAATGCCACCTCTGGCTGTGTACAGACTGCCAGGAGGAGGCCAGGCCAGGCAGACGTTCAGGAGGGATGGAGCTGCCATAGATCACCAATTCCCAATGGGCACTGTCTGATGCAGTCCTTCCTGGATGCATTTGTTTTTCTTCATAAAAGAAAACAGCAAACTTCAATCCCCTCCTATCATCAGAAACATGTTCAGGATTTATTTCTACAGGCTAGAAAGCTGTTTAATCTCCCAAGAAGATAAAGTTTAATTCTTTCCTATGTTTAATAACATCCATAAACTGTCAGCATATTTTTGGAGTTTTGCATTTTTTGCATAAGGTGACCAGATTCAGATTCTGCTCTGCAGGCATTTTATCCTGCCACAAATATCACCACTGAGGTCCAGTGTCTTTGTAGTCACCTGAAAGTTCACCAGAAGTTTCTCCCAAAGACCCATGACATCTGGTGATCCAGACATCTCTTTCCCAGCATGCCCCAGAACACCACTACATCTCTCTCCTTTCCTGAGAAATCACTCCCATTTTTCAGCAGCTCCTGAGGATTGCAACACCAAACAAAACACCAAAACGAAGATTATGAAAAAGAGATGAGACAATAATACAGGTAACGTTCTACCATTCTGTGTAAAAGTAGGTTTCATCCTCTGCTGGAATAATGTGCTCAGGTTAAGTCACTAAAATGTCAAGCAGAAAGAGACACAGCGGAGGGCAGCAAAAGTAGATTGCGCTGTTATACAGGAGAAAGAAAGTAATCCATTAGAAGGAAAATGAAAAGCTTTGGATGATGAGGGGTAAAAAGTAAAAGAGGGAGAGTAGGTGTATGAGAGAGTGCTGCAGATAATGTTTAGAAGGGCAATTACTTGTTCCCTTTCTCTCTACTCTTTCCCATAACACAAGACCTGGAGGGCAATCTGCAATTAAGGTCCACACATTGAAAAAAGACAAAAATGAAACACTATTTAGCATGTAATTAACCTGTGGAACTCACTCCCACATGGTACACCATGGACAAAGAGCTCAGACAGACCCCAGGAAGGATTAGACACTACTAAGAAGAGGTAAGATAGCATTTCGCATTTCACCAACTTGGATAAAAATAAAATACAAAGAATATCAATCCTCCTGCTTCAGGGCCCAAGTTGTTCATTGTGATCAGCAGCAGGCAAAGCTCAGCAGGATGTGAAAGATGCAGTTCTGCCAATGAAAGCTTTAGTGCACTGCCCTTTCCTATGTGCTTCTTGTTACTTATCTCAGATGCTTATGTGGTTCCCAGAGTTCCAGTGTGTGAGTTCATTACAATCAGTAACATATTCATCATCACAATAGCCTGAGAAGGTACAGAAGAGCTTTTCTCCCTATTATACAGACTGAACAAAGAGACTTAGGGACATGCTGGAGGTCACGCAGGAGAAGGGAGCAGAGCACTGTATAGCACAGAACATCTGCTCCATGCGTCTGTCCTGACCATGGGACCCTACTGCATCCCAGCTCAAAGAGCGAGCTGGGAAAGGAGACAGTAGCTCCATTCCCATGCCCCTTTCAAACATAGGTGTCCCAACCCTAAGCATACCTGCAGTTTAATTAAATAGCATCCCTAGCAGGATCAACACAGTAATTTGCATCAGCCAGAGATCACTGTTTCAGGGACCCGGTCCTCAGGTGGTAGCTCCCAGCGGGTTTCTCTGACCTTGCTGATGCCCAGCACTACCCCAGCAGTTTGTTTGTCCTTTGGGATGAATTCCAGCTGGCAGTGCTGGATGGCATAAGGTCTCGTAACATATGACACTTCCCTCCTGCTGTGACTTATCTATACAGTTTTTAGTATATGTAGACCACTTAGGGCCAGGCCATGCAGCTGCTACATGTTTTATTTACCTAAGCAGTCCCAACAAGTCCAATAGAACTACTCCCATGGGTTGCACAATCTGTCAGTCTTTTAAAATGACAGATGTACAGAAACTGTGACTTTCCTCCACGTGGAGATGGGTCACACATCTCCTTTTTCAAATGGCTGCATGTGTACTGTACTTCTGTGTCACTTTTTATATGAAAATTTATTTTTTATATGTATTTAATTAACAGAGGGATTTATCAGTCAATCTCTGTTGATAGGAAAACTACAGCACTCCTCTAACATTCTTATTTCTTTTTTCTTTCTTTTTTTTTTTTTTTACTTTTTCTTTTCTTGGAGCAGTTTTGCCCCGAGATGAAAACTTAAAAGGTCCACCATGATCTTTGCCGGAGAAAAGAGTCCACTTTGAAGCTGGGATACAATGAATACACAGGTCATTTTGACAATAAAACATAAAGACACACTAACCATGAAAGTTTTATTTCCTTCTCAAGTGATAAGCATGTATGAAGGAAAGACTTTTTTTTGCTACCTTTGGCCCATTGTGGAACACCTGTTTAAAAAATGTTCCTTGATCCTAATCTCCAACTGGTGTTTCACTTATCTTGAACTCTCAAAATGCCACCAGCTTTCAACTGGTGCTGTGAGAAGACCTAACTTACTTATCTATAAAAAGATCTATATTTTAATCAAGTCTCTTTCTTTCTCCTCTCTTCCTTTTTTCCCTCCCTCGCTTCTTTCTTTCTCTTTTCTGCTACAGCATTTCTGCTTTGATTTTGATTTGTAATACAAAAAAATGGCAAGAGAAGCAGCTATATGTTATGCAGAATAATACTATTCTTAATTTGGCTAAGACCCCATCGAACTAACACATTTTCCCTTAATCTGATACAGCACAAATTTTTAAACAAATTTAGTTTGCAATAGCTCTACTTCACCAGGGCCACAGACAGCTTCTCTGAACTGGCTAGTGGATCCTGAACAGATGCCAACAGCACCCTGCACAGGTGAGGAAGCTGCTTCTTCAGAAATGCAAAGACATGGGATGGGAAGGGAAAAGTGGATGCTCACAAAGATTAGGAATTAACAGTTCTAACGTTACCTGTTCCAATGCAACCTGTGCCTCTATACTGAAATGTTACCATAAACAGAAGAAAACCTTGGATTGCATGTGCCACGGCCTTGAACATGATATGACTTCATTGCACAGTGTATTTCCATGAGGCTCCATTCCAAAGCCAAGGAGTGCAGGGGATTGGGATATGCTTCACATAAGGGAAGCGTCAAACAATCCAGGGTCCAGCTCAGGATGCTACTGACAAAGATCAGTAGAAAATTGCTTCATTAAGGGATCTTGTTACAAATCAGTAGATCAAAAATCTAATTGAGCACATTCCACAACTCACATCGCAGGGAGATCACAGGTGAATGCAAGTTACAGATTGCTTGATCATTGGCTTGATGGGCATAAGAGATGCACAGCTGAGTTGTGCGGCTGGACAGATGTATTCAAGAATGATGATGAAATCACCCTTTTGGGAAAGAAAGGACTCAGATTCCATGTTCGGCAATACAAGAAATTGTTAGTGCTCCACATTACTTCTTAACCTGAATAATCATTAGATTATTGCCTCTGAAGTTCATCTCGTTCTTTAATAACACATCTATGTACAGCACCAGTGAGCCAGAATATCATAAGAGGATAATTATATGGGTAGTTCTTGCCTTTCTACTAGTGTCTTATCCCTTAGATCTAAACAGCGGACACACTTTCTATAGTACTGCTCATCTGAGCATATCAAAGTGCTTTATAGACGTTCATTATAAGCAATTACCAGCTGGCACGTGTGAATAATTTACAGGGTGGTACAAGTGAAATTTCTACGGCTCTCTCACTTTGTTTCTCTGCTCTGCACTTTTTACCCTTCCTTTCCTTCGTTCTTCCCTCTTTTCCTGGCCACTGTGAATTAGGAATGTCAGTAATCTGAATAACTTCCTATATCACACCTGTAGGGTCCTATACATAGAAATATGTGGCCCTAAATGTGGAATCAAATCTACAGCAGAAGCCTAAGACAGAGATCCCTTCCCAGAACCAGCTGGGCCAGTGGAAGGATTTCTGCCTCCAGCTGCTTTTTAGCTTATATGAACTGCTCCATCAGCACTAACTTAGCCTTTTATTCAGATAAAACATAACAGTAACTAGTAAGTAGGTGTTCGCTACAAGGCTGTGAGTGAGAGACAACCTGACTCTAAAATACACCCCACTAATATGCTGAGAAAGCCAGAGAAATTAACAGACCTGAAGACATTAAATTCAGTTAGAGTCACTTCTGAATGTGTCTCATTAAGGCAAATACAGTTTAAGCACATGAAGATCCTTTATTGATCAATAGGAAAAAAAATGAAAAGATGTTTTATTTTCAAAATTGGCGGGGCTTTTTCCCTCCATTTTCTGCAGAGATTTTAAACAATTCTGTTCATTCAGTCTTTGCCTTTCATTTCTCTCAGTCAGCTTTGGGATTCTGTCTCCCAGGGCAGTCTACATTTAACAGCCATGAGCATTTTAAAACATAACTGTGAATTGTCATAACTGTCATTTTAAGCACAGAGCAGAGGCTGGGATTTCTGGGCTTTGTTTCTTTTTTTTCTCCCCTTCCCCCCCCCGAATCTTATTTGCCTTTTCCATCACAGATTTTAAAATAAAGTTGATGCTCAGGGGAGTTTAATACTTGAATAAGAAAAGAATGGTCACCACTATCAAACACTCAGAAAGGAAAGGGACTCAAAGAACCAGAAGTAGAAAGGTGTGGCAAATGGCTAAAGCTGTGACACAAAGCCCAGTGAAGGCCAGTGGCTGAACACAAAGGAGGAAGGAGGAAAATACAGCAGATGTCTACCAAGCCAATATGAAAAGGTTGAAATGTTAAATAACCAGAAAGGAAAAAAAGGGAGAGCTTTCATGGCAGGAAAAAGAAAGGGCAAAGGAGGAAGAAGCAGCACAATGACAACACAGTCTTATACACACAGGAGGCAAAAAAGAAAAGTGACCAATGATAGAACATACAGACAAAGAAAAATAACCCCAACCACAGATGGATTTCTAAGGCAACACACAGAAAGCAAACAAAAATTAAAGATAAGAAATTAACTAGGCGAATTGCTTAAAATCTCCACAAAAAAATTAAAAACCCAAAACACTTTGGAAAAAAGCAAATAACCTTTTCCAGCTTAACAAAAATGTTAATTTTCTAAAAAGGCCATTTTCTGATGCAAGTTCTCCCGTTCAGCTAATGTCAACCAGCTCTAGTTATGTATTCCAGGCCCCGAGGGCAAAACACGATCTATCTGTGTTTGAAACGAGAACATCTCTGTTCAGACCTTAGGCCAACAGCAACCAAGGGACTTATTTTGTTCTGTGAAGAAAAGCAACAGGAAGAGAACAGGAGGGGAACATCTGAGCACACTTTCAGTGTCAGATAGTTCTCAAGCAGTCAAGTATATCTGAGCCAAATAGTCATTTTTAGTATCTATAACTCATCATGACACCTTCAAAATAATGCAGTATCTCTCCTTCCATACCAGCCGCTACAACATCTTCCACTGAAGCAAGCTAAGGACCTTCCCCAATATACAGCTGTGTAGTACCTGCACTGTGCTGTTTGCAGAGCCCTTCAAGGATTTCCAGGTTTTTTGCAAACTGACCTCTAGCAGATCAGCCAAAACACGGTAATGAGGAGTGCATAAGCGTCTGGACAGTGAAGGTCCACAGTTTTACTCCACCTCATGGAGGGCTTCAGCCAGGTGGGACTGCCATCGGTGCCTTCACGACCCCTGTTTCTGCTCTGTACGTGAGCAGTTTCACCAAAACAGCGTTCCCTTCCCAAAAGCCTGCACCTGACAACACAGCGCAAAATCTCCTCCGCGCACTAAAGCACTCACCCAAGAGAATGGCTGGAAAGCTTAAGAATGCTATACCATTTCAAAGCTTTGAGCCCAGGCTCTTTTTTCTAACTACCACAGCTGTGATTAGATGGAATATCACTCTGTAATCAGAGCCACCGAATGGACGGATCAATAGAGAGCTATCAGCAATTAGCACTGTTTTAACTGCCTGGCACATTTATATGAAGACATAAGGATAAAGGGAGAAAAGGGATAGCGTCATTCATATTGAAGACTACCCCTTTTCCCTCCCTGCCCTGCTCCCACAGCTTTGAGGCACAGGAGCATGTGTTCATTACATATCATTACAGAAACATCTGGTTCATAGCAGAGGCCAGGTGGCACAGTAGGCTAATGCATCTCTCTTTCACCTTTGGAGTCAGAGACGGAATAAGTTTGCCAGTCTCAGGGTATTCCCTTGTGGATTTTTATTTACTTCAGACCTGTATGTTCACTTTCTCCACCCAAAGGAGTTTTCATGACTGAAAGAACTGGCAATATCACAGGCCAGAATTTAGTAGAAATGAGACTTGCTAGAGGGGCAGAACTGGGGAAAACAGATATAAATCAAAGACTTGGATGCATTAGCAGAGTTACATGAAAAGGCTGTGATGAGAATGGCTGGAAATATGCAAATATTGAGGAGAAAAAGAGCTGAAGAGAGCTCTGTGGAGGCCTGGGACTAGAACAAGTTGCCATTCAGAACCATGAGGTAGAAAATCACTGTGGCCTCTGACGAGCAATATCACAGCTTTCCTTCACCTTCGTAAACAATAGGAAAAACACCCCACATTTCAA
Source organism: Phalacrocorax aristotelis (assembly GCF_949628215.1). NCBI lineage: Eukaryota > Metazoa > Chordata > Aves > Suliformes > Phalacrocoracidae > Phalacrocorax > Phalacrocorax aristotelis. Next base: position 47,393,877 of record NC_134282.1, read on the forward strand.
TACTGAAACAAAACACCTTGTGGCAAGTGCTGATTTTTAAAATACAGTTTTAGCTGTCGGATCTATCCCAGTTGGTTTTGCTCTGTTGGTATTGGCTGTTTCTTAAGGCCTGATTGCTTCCAGTTTTGGAATGCATTATTCAGCTCAGCTTTGGGGATCATCCTACAGGAGAGAAGCAGGGTGAATTTTTTAACAAGCCAGATAGTATTATTGTTTTTACACTAGCAGTTCCTATTCTTTCTCACAGGAACACCTCCCAGCTGGTACTGCCGATCCAAGTCAACCCTCACCCCTGAGGGCACTTTATTTCTAGTCTGCATCTCACATAACAGCTGTAAAAGCTCAACATGAAAGGAAGCAGTAGGCACAACTGTATCCCAGCTGTAGCTCCTCCATGTCTGCTACTTCACCCAGCTGGAGAAGTTGTCTTTAGAGCCCCCTGACTGAATTAACCCAAGTTCACGCAAGCTCAGCACAAGCGTTTTCAGTCCCAATAATGAGGCAAGAGGGGATCATTTAGGATGCTGTCATTAGTGCAGATACGTAACCTTTGAGTTCTTAGGGGTAATTTCAACTCTGTTTCCATAGTTGGTAGAGTCTGTTGTGTACTGACTTGAGGCAATTGCAGCAGGATATTTCAAGTCAATCTCAACTAAGCCTGATAACTCCCTCCCACCTCCACCTCCCTTATTTCACCCAACAACTGGACATTGCAAGTCAATGACCATTGACAATATGACACATGGATCTACAGACCTAGCAAGTCTAATATCAACTGAACTGACAGTGCTGGATCCTGGGTACTGTCAGAGGAGAGGCAAATGTTCCAGCTGCCAATAGATGTGCCCTTGCACCGACCTTGTGTGAAGCACCCTCGGCCTGAGAGAGCAGTAGAAATCAATTAATATTCTTTGGTGAGCCAAATTCTCCATACCTTTCAGCAGCTTCCTCTCCTCTTTGCTACAGGTGGGCTGCTAATCAGAAACCCATTTATATATGTTTATACAGTAAACAGCTAAAGTGTTAAGGAGTTAAGATGGTAGGGGCTTTCTTTTTTGTTGTTTTCTGACAGAATCAGAGATCTTACCTTTGTTTCAAAGCCCACAGGGCCAAATGTTTGAAATCTCATCAATTCTGCAGTTTCCTTTTCCAATCTCGTTTGCAAAAAGCTGTTGAAATTTCTCCTGTACTTGAAGAGGGCGTTTATAGTTGTCACTTTTGCCTACTCTGAGCATCCATCCACCCAACAGCTTCTCCCTGGAGTCAAAGAGGACATCTGATACTTTCTGAGAGGCAGGTCTGCAATAAGGATCTGCTCACAGGGGTGGAGCACAGACTCTCTGAAAGTGCACTCCAGCAGTTCGCTCCTGTTTAAATGTCCCTTCAGGGTATGCTTCAGGTGACTGAGAGGAGCTCTGGCCAGTCTGTAACTAACCCCAGGATCTAGTGCTACCAGTAGGCAGAGGTTTAACACAGCTGAGAATCAAGCCTTAGGTCCCAACACAGCTCACCCCTCCTGCTCTCTAAACCCACAAATGTCAATTAAGAGTGAATGCAGACAGTGGTCTGCTTGAAGCAATCAGAAAATGACAGATCATTTCCTGCAGCCCACCCAAATGCTGCAAAACAACAACAATTTTGCATTAATGTGGGCTTGGGCTGCAGCTGAGATGACTGTCTTGAAGTGCAAGGATTCCAGTTTTAGCTTTAACGTTTCAAACCATGAAACCTCCCATATTTAACTTTGTAGGCTAGGAAATTAATTGTTCGGCCATGGGAAAGCGTTTACTGTCTTACCCCTTTCAGCTTCCCAGAGCCAGACTCTGAGATTAGGGAGCAGAACACAGAAGTGCTGTGAGTATGGACTGGGCAATAGGACAAAATGCAAAGTGAGAAGAAATCTGCTCAAAATAACAGTAATAAATCTGAAAAGCACTCATTCTCATTCTCTGTCTACATAGTTGGTGGTACAGACAGACCATATCTCTTTTGCTTTTTCTACAATTACACTGTCAACCAGACTTCTAGAAGCAATAAAACCTCTTTATCTAGTATTGGTATACACTGAAATTTGAAATTACTTTCAATGACAAAATGCAGGTTTGAGTGCTCTCTCTGCCATATACTAGGTCTGAGACATTAGCATCAAGAGGTGCTGTGAATGTGTTGCAGTCATTCATTGCTCTCAGAATACCAGACAATCTCTGTTAAAAGGGGGGCACTGTGATTTGCTGGTCAGAACCTTAGCTTAAAAGGGACAAAGTACCCCTGAGTTGGAGAATGGCTTGTTTCTTCATTACAAGCTCTTCACCCATCTTCACAGTTATAGAGACACAGGCCTGTAACTAATGACTGCAACAGGCTCAGCAGAGACACTGCAGAATTCAGTGTTTTAGCATAACAGAAACTGCTCATCGCTGAGTGGCGATTATCTTGTCACATGAGTGTTTCCTTCTCTTAGGCAGAGATGGTTAAGTTATCTGAAGAATGCCTAAAACACGTATTTTTGAGAGGACAATGTGAGGTGATGGATTATGGGAGACTGCCAACACAGGCACCAGAGCCATTAAGACTGACTGAGGTCTGATTACAGCTTTGCATAGCATAAGGGCACATCTGAAGAGGTGTAATTTAAAGGCTCATTGCTTGCTTCCTGCCTAGCGTCGTGCAAGAAGGAAACACTGCTAGAGTCTGGTCCATTTGAAATCACCTGTTTGTGTTCTACTACAGAATAGTCTACAAAATCCCATTAAATACTGAGCAATGAAAATGCTTGGCTCATTCTGAATTGCTTCAAAGTCATCACCCAGCAACTGGAAAAATAGAGCTGTAATTGATGGAACATTCCCTGATATTTGCTTTTTTAAGTCTCCTGAAGTAGGAAGCCTGCATTTTGTAACACTCACTTTCCAGAAGAGAGCTAGCTTTTTTCTTCTGCTTTTCTTTATGATGTTTATTTTCTGCCCTGCAAAGCTACCACTAGTGCATGCATGTCTTCCAATACAGGATCTCTATAAACCAAGAACTGGATTAGGAAAATGAATGTCACCTTCTGCCACTGAGAGATAGAGACTGGAAAGAAGCAGTTTTCATTTCCATAATGACCCTTGTTTCTGGCTCTGGTTTATTACTTTGGAGCAAACACATTCAGACACAGCAGCTAGGACTGTGAGAGCATGTTTGTCCTATTAAGTTAGATTACAGCTCTATTCTGACCCAGATAGAGAGCCGAGCAGCTGATTTAGGATTTCTGAGTTTTCACATGTGTGGGCCAGCAGGCCATTTAGTTTAGCAATATACCATGAGGCAGGGAAAGATCTGGTTTTCACTTTGAAAATGCAGTTCCTCACAAAATCAGGTTGTGGTGAAGGCTTGGGGTGGTTCTGAGGTGTTTGCTTTGTGTTTTTACCAGCAGAGCTTTTGTTAAAGAGAGAGACAAGTTTTATTCTCACGACCTTCCACATCCCAGTGCCAAACAACACCCACTCTAACAGCATCTCTTTCTTTTTTATCCTGCCAGCCTCTGTCATGTTGCTGTTCATATTCTTGTCTTTTTAATCCCCAAGTCTCTTTTTTCATTCACTACTGTCAAACACCTTGAGCAGGAAGCTGCAGACCTCCTAATACGACCTCAAGCCTTAAACATATCCAGTCTGGTCATCAGGAAAACTACTACACTGAATAAAGGAAAGCTGTCCTCAGCCACAAGGAGTAGGCTGAGTCCCATAGCCATCAATTTAAAAGATGAACTGATTACCCTGAGTCAGTGTATTTCGCATGCAGACACCGTATCATACCTTTGCTAGAGAAAATCTGTGTTTGCATGAGCAAAGCAGGAAAAGCCCCAAACTTTGTGATCATTTCTAAATTCAGTGAGCACTTGAAATCCTCTTTGGGGTGATGAGTATCCACAGGACACTGACAAAGCTCTCTGCATCCTTCCCCCGCTCACTGCCCTTCTCTGATTGAAAACCCAGCCCAAGAATCTGGAAGCATTTGCTCTCTTCCCCACCAGCACAGTACAAAGTCAGACTCATTTCCTTCCCATGAGAAAGCTAGGCAATTTCACAGTCAGGACAGTGATATCTTGACTGCTAGGCCATGTAATATGAATTCTGCTTTGCAGCAGGATCTGGTCCTCAGAGGTGATCAAGAGCACACAGTGTCTTGGGCCACAGCAGAAGTGATGGCCCTACCTGTTTTTCATGCTACAAAGCTGGTCCTATAGTGCAGACCTTGGGAATATGCAGTCTTCAGTTTCCTTGCCCAGCAAGGCTCTGCCTTTCAACAGCAGGGTATTATCTAGCAGTTACAAAAGGGGGCAAAAGGGACTATTGGGTTTAGAGTAAGGGTTTAGTTTTAGGTTGGGATTTTTTCCCATGAAACTGAGGATTTTCTTTTTTTTTTGTTAAACTCTAGACTTCTTGGCTGCTGGAGATGGCTCGCTAATGTGATGAGAGAAAGCATGAGTTGGTATTTTAAGGTTGTCATTAAAAAAAAAAAAATTCTAAAAATACACTGTGACCGGAATCATGTGAGTCCTGCTGAGATCAAGTCTTCATTCAATCTCTTCAGATGCATCTAAAAAGACTGCATGAAGGGAAGGAAGGAAAAATAAAATAAAATGAAAATCATTTCATATGGTGTAACATCTTACTTAAAAAACCCAGAAAGGCTGGGAGCCACAGAGGAAACACCAGGCAGTATCACAGCAGTTCCCTTGGGAGTTGGTTGCTTTCCTGAGACTCCTAATTAATTATACATGCTAGTGAAGATATATAATATGCCTTCAAATAAAACAAAAAAACAAAATTTAAAATTAAAAAAAGATAGGGAGAGGGAAGACAAAATGATTTGGTTAATCCAAGTTTGAACTAATTTCAGTTTAATCAGAAGCTGACAGGAAAATGGTAAGCCCTGCTGCTTGTCACATTCAGCAGAGATGTCCCCACTGTCTTTAACTGATAAAACATTTCACTGCTGACCTCCAGTGGGAGGAGAACATTTCCTTTAATGCTGTTGAGTGCGGTTTCAACAGATCTAAGTGTTTATTACAATCTGCTCCACGGTCATTGCTCCATCAGCCTGAACAAATGGGATTTTTGTGAGTCTAAATCCTTTTATTTTTTTCAGGGCAGTAGGAGTATCCAGCTCTTATAAGTTGCAATGACCTCCAAGACAAACCCAGCCCAGGCAAATCTGGGTTAAAAAACAAAAGACTTTTTGCTCACTGAAACAAAGGCAAAAAGTCTTTTCAGTTACAGTAATTTCAAATGGTTGAATATCAGATTTCTGCCTTACAAATCTCTAGTGTTCTGACCGATGGCCCTGAGTGATATATAGGGTTCACAGAAACCATCTCCACCCTCTATATGGCCTCTTCACCTTCTTTAGACCTTCTAGAATGTACCCCACAGCTGGTGTTCATTTATTGAGTTTTATTTTGATTTCTCCAATAAAAAAAAAACAAACCCAACCCTGGTTGCCCTTGACTCCAGTTATCAAAACAAAAATAGACCAGCAGTATATCCCAAGAGCCAAAAGGGTATAGGTCCTCCCAAACAAAACATAGAAGTCATTACATGAGCAATCCCCTCTCGTTCGCACAAGCAGATGCGCTGTGTGCCTTGTATTCTGACAACAAGTCATAATCCTAGCTGTTCTGGACCAAGGATGGGAATTTCTTCCACTGCCAAGGGCCCTTGGTAAAAAGGGTTTTTCATAGAAGCTCAAATGCCTCCACTGAACGGAGTTCAGATAATTAAGTGCAAAAAGAGTGCCTCTCTCTTTTCTCAAGTAGAACATTTCAAACAACTTAAGACTTCAAGTTAGAGGCAACCTTTCTATTGAATCTGAATATTAACAGGCAGGCAGCTTGGGTCCTGGAGCACACATGATACAGGCTGCCGTCGAAAGGGATACCCTCTGCACCAGTGTTGGTTATACTCTGACCACATACTGATGGCCCAGGGGGTGCCCTGTGGCAAGTTCTCACTGAAGGGAAAAATAAAATCCCAGACAATAACTCATCAGAATAGCCATCTTTAAATCAAAAAGAAATGGTAACAATACGTAGCTTCCAGATCTCAACATGCTGCTACAGGTTCATATGCCAATAACACAAGATCCAACACCCTTACAAGACTGAGTAATTTTGCCTTCAGTGGCAAAGGCACCATCTCTTCATGGCTTTGATTCCTTTCCATTCGTACTAGGGCACTCTATCTTCTGCCCTTGTACTATCAGACACTTTTATTTAGGGGTAAGAGGTCAGTTTTTTTCTCTAAACACCACACAACACCAGCTCCATCGCAGGCTTGTTGGATTTTCAAGTAAGCATCTCTGAGACTCACCTCAGACTTACAAGGATATTACAGACATCCTTCAAATCCCTCATTAACACTCCCATTTGCTGTGATGCCTGCAAAAATATGGAAATGACAGGCTGTAATTTCTGACTATTTTGCTGATTAGCATCAGCAAATCATTTCCTCTCTCCTCATTTTGGACCCACCCATCCATGCTCTCTTGCCTTACCCATAAGCTGTGAGCTCCTTGGGGAAAAAACAGCCCTTCTGTTAAAAGTTTGCACATTGCCTAAATCAGCAGGGTCCCAGTTCACAACTCTAAGATGTTGCAAATACAACTACTAACAACAGCAAACACAACCCGTTTCTGCTCCTGCTCACTTGCATCTGGACTGAGTGTCAGTATGTAGCTGGCATGTTTGTCTAAATCTCATTTTACAGGAAACCTAGGGGCAAAAGTCATCTCTCATCTGCAGAGATGAGATCTCTCTTTTCCCTGCCCCGTTCCCCACGGCAGCAGACCCTGGAGGCTCTTCACCAGTTGAAGACCAGATGTGCCACTGGTCTAATGCCAGTTGGCAACTCTTATGTCTCTGTAAAATAAGGGCACTGAAACAAGTCAGGTTAAAAACAAAGAGATTATCTGGGACCGACTAGAAACAGGGTAGGTGGATATGAACAGTCATGTAAGGAGGGATGGATTGAAACCACCAATTAACCTCAAGTAGGTCAAAGAGCTATTGAAGTCTAACACATTCTGGTCACAGATGACAGGGGCTGAATTTAAAAGCAATGGCCTAAAAGAGGAGATCATTATAAGACATGCCTAAACTCCTGCATCAATCTTCCTTCACAATTAAGTCTTTTAGACTTTGTCTTTTTATCAAGCCGTATTTCCATGCACAGCACTGTGACTCTCACTGTGGCAGCACAGACCTGACATCTGCAGTTAAACTTCACTCTTTCAAATCCATACAGAGCTATACATTGAGGCGTATGAAAACCCACTTAGTTTTCATCAATTCTTATTAACAACATTGCTGCTTTCAATTTTCTTCTGACTCCCCTAAAACACTGATTGTCTGGATTACTGTTGCTAAGCAAAACTTGTAGTATTTAATGTTCTGTCTTAATTACTATCTCTGAATTTGTATCTTTGCAGATGCATCTCCAGTTCTCCTGAACAGATTCAGGTTGGCAAAGCCATTTCTTACAAAACCACTTGAATCTTTCTTCTTGTTTTAAAATGATTTTTCACCCTCCTCTCACATTTATGGCTCTCTCATTTAAGGTATATGCTATAGACTGGAACTCTCTGAGTCTTTATTACCACCAGCTTTTTCATCCATGACACACCAATGTTTTCTACCTTTATATTTTGCCCAATGTACCAACATTAAACTCTACACCATGGGGTTTGACTGCCTGTTGTTTGTGACGTGTAAGTTGCAACAGAAGAATTGTGCTACATGACTTCATGTAGCCACCAGGACTAGCATTGCAAACAATGTCTAACTAGAGACTCTTTCTCCTGCCATCTCTTTACAGATTACGCTATTATTTTAATTTTATAAACAGTAACTCTTCTGTGCTTTTCATAGTTTCCCATTCCCAGCACACTTTGAAGAATACTTACTGACATGTAGTAACATTTCAGCTAAAGTAATAAAATACTTTTTTTTAAAGAAATAAAATGCTTTTTCTGTACTACACTCAAAGTTAACGTCACCTCTCATTCTTCTAACACATGCATGAACTTTTGTTCACAGGGTTGGTGAGAACCCATAAAGGGTCGGAACAAATAACCAATAGAGCAATGTCTGCTGTGTCACTGCTGGCCAGTTTCCCTGTAGGGTCATGCACATCTGCTTGTGCAACCCTTCTCCAGCACCAGTCTCATCGCTCAGCTCAGATTTACAGCTGTCTCATCGCACACATGACAATGCCAGGCCAGTCACAGCAGGAAAGGCGTCAATCTCTCAATCATTCATACTGTAATGCAGACAGAAGTCTGCTCATTGACAGTCAAACACAACTGAGCTCCCTCTAAACCAAAAACAATGAGCCAAAATTCTATTTCTTTTCCCATTTATAGTGTAAATGGAAGACTGACAAACACCTTATGACTCTAAGAAGGTTTCTTCTCTCTAAAATAGAGCATGTCGACAATCCCTCTGTCAAATTGGTGTGCAAACCACAAGCCAGATTTACACATGTAGAGTGCACAGCCTCGCGGACACTTCCTCAAGGCTCTTTCTGCCTTTGCTTCAGATTCTGTCATCTTCCTCCAAAGCTGTCCCCAGCAATTCTAAAGTTGTCAAGAAGAGTTTTGGCTTCTCCTAGCATGGCCTCTATTTCCTGCTCCAAAAGACAAGCCTGCACAAATCTGATAAAGACATCCCAAGACAGAGGGAGGAGGTTAGGAGTATGACACAGACTGTGATGCACAAGAGCTGTTTTGCTTCCCACAGCTCAAGAGAGGTAAAAAACAAAACAAAACAAAAGGCCAGGATAAATCTAAAGATAGTTTGTATCTGCTGAAGAACAAAAAGTGCAACAGTGATTTACACCCACTCTCTACCCCAGGATCCCACACTTCCAACTCTAGCACAGGACCAAGACAATGAGAACTAGGCAAGAGGTTCCTGAGGACAGAAGCACTCTTCTTTCAACAGCTGATACAAGTCAGGTGTAGGCTGTCATCACCTTCTCTTGCTTGAAGAACCCTTTTTACTCCACCAAAGCAAAACGGCATCAGGCCTAACACGCAAATGCATTTTGTTCATTCTGTTCTATATTTCTTTCACTGTCTGACAAACAAGATGTTACTTCTTCAAGTGTATTCACCCCTTATCATCCTGGTTTCTTGTTTCACATTGGGTTTTGCGGACACAATACTAAAAAGTCAGAGTATGATGGAGTGCCGGCTAATGCTTGAATAAAACAGTCACTGAATTCTAAAGATGAAATGGAGAAAAAGAAAAAATGTGTCTTGTACAGATATGCCAAGCTTTATCCTCGAAGTGGCATACTTCCTTATGGGAAGCAGCTAGAATCCATTTGAAAGAATCTTCAATCTGTGCTGCTCACAAGAGGAAGGGGGTTGCTACTCCAGCTTTCATTTACAGGCATTAGATCACATACAGGGAAACAAGGGAAATTTATATCACTTGGTACTTTGAATCAACTCTCCACATATCTTTCTTAAAGGACCACCTTGTGTAAGGTAGGTTACTCCACTTTCAAAGCATAATAAACTTCCTTGAAGTATTTGTAAAGTAGGAATTTAATTTATCACCCCCAACACCCTGCTTTAGAAGCCTATTTCCAGAACTATTCACCCTATATTACTTTGATATCAACATCCTCTCTGAATACAGTCAATCCCACCTGAGATTCCAATTGTCCATTGGAAGTCTCTTTCTCTCCCCAATGACTGGACAGCCTGCTAAGGAAGCAATGCATTTTCCTACATGGACCTGTCATGGGCTTCATGTGGGCTTCATGTTTGGTAGAAAGACAGTCTGTAACCTTCCACAGGGACACCAGAACACTGTAAAGCAAATTCACACATAGATTACTGCATCCTGCCTTCTCCATGCAGAGGTACCCTTAAACCATTCCCTGTCAATATGTTCAGACTAAGACGGAAAAGTGGCAAAGAAAACTCACATGAATGCACAGTAAGGAGCTGGACACACTCTTCTTGTCAAATGTGGGCTGATCCAGTTATCCAGCAGTTTGAATTAATGATGCTGCCAGTTTTTGAGAAGCACAGAGCAGGGGATAAACTGGTCCCTCTGCATGGGTCAGACTGTTCAAGGACTTTTCCAGTAAGACACAGAAATCTGGACCTGACATCTTTCAAGATCATAAGATTTTATCTTCAGCTAAAGCTATATTGTTTCACCAAAACTTATAGTACCTGCAACTTGATCAGTATATAGCTCACACCTTTGCAGACACTTCTTTCCTCTGTTACAGGTTGCTGTAGGAGATTCCATGCCAGAGGCAGTCAAACTGACCACCAGTTAATGTGATTAACTCTACAGTTAATCTACAGTCACATGCAAATATGCATGTGACCAGATCACAGAGTCACAGAATGGCAGGGGCTGGAAGGGACCTCTGGAGATCATCTTGTCCAACCCCCTGCTTGAGCAGGCACACCCAGAGCAGGGGCACAGGAACGCGTCCAGGCAGGGTGTGAATGTCTCCGGGGAAGGGACTCCACACCCTCCCTGGGCAGCCTGTGCCGCTGCTCTGGCACTCACACAGGGAAGGGGTTTTTCCTCATATTCAGGTGGAACTTCCCGTGTTCCAACTTGTGCCCATTGCTCCTTGTCTTGTTGTCAGGCACCTCTGAAAAGAGTCTGGAGAGATCATCTCATGTGAATATAAAAGAAAGAAAAAAGTATTCTACTGAACTATAATTTGTCCCACAGTTACCTCAGAAGCTACAGAAAAAATAATAAAAACCAAAACAAATTCAAAAAGCATTAAATATAGATCTGGGAAATGCATTGGAACTAATTTTTAAGGCTATCTCTTGCTTTTCAAGCTGTGGCAACTGTAGGAATCTGGACAGAGGCTTGGATTAAACAGAGCCTCTGTGAACTGGTGGGCAAGGGACAGGTGATGAGGTGAGAAATACAGGGAGGTTCATCACAGAGCTCTGCAAGTTATCACATGGGTAGCACACATCCACAGATGTACACATGCTCCATGGCTATGTGTATGAGTGTCTGGGAAACTACCACACCATATATATCAGTTAATGCAAAGGGAGGCTAGTAAAAGGTAGCAGATTAACAACCCAGAGCAGAAACCCGAGCTCCACAGCAGTCCAAAAGGAAAATCACAGTGACTCCTTAGGGTGAGGTTTTCATCTCACTCGAGTCTGAGAGCTAGTTTCTTTCAGGTCAAATAAAGAACTGGCAGTGGAAGATGAAGTTTTGTCTTAGCCTTTGCAAGTAAGACACCCGGTTGAGTTATGGGACCCTTATGAGTTATGATACGCTGGCTGAGCAGCACTAGTTTCATTTGACCTGAATTTTTAGCAAATAAATTGTGACCCAATTTTTTTTCTTTTGTGCCACTTAAGTGAAAAACTTAATCTCTGATCAGTTTTGCAGAAATTGGATCACAATGGTGTATTGTGCAAAAGGCCATGAAATCGACAAAACCATAAATGAGAACATACAGTAAATCTAATAAAAAATCTTATTCTTTTTCATGTTACTACTAAATCTTCTGTCGCTCTTTACTTGGTGGAGGGGGTAGACAGCCTTCCATGCTATAGGTCACTGGTCTTTTAACTTGGTACATTTCTAATTGAGAGACAGAGCATAAAGAAAGGACAAGAAAAAAAGAAAATAAACAAAAGACAGGCACATCCTTCAGCCTTTTGTTTCGATAACATCCACTGATATTTCACTACTACTGTGGTTTTTCACCGCATTTGGAAAGTCATTGAAAAATGTTAATGGTCTGGTGGCAAAGCAGCCATTGGGAATGAAGAATGAGGCAGCAACAGAACGAGGGTGTGCAGCTAATGATTTCCTACATGAGCTGATTAAACATTGCCCTTCCATCTCTTGCCACCTAATTCCCTCCACCGCTGATTTATGGAAAAAAACCCACCATGTATGGCTCCTGCAGTTTTATTAGCTGGTAACAATTTAGTACCACAAGAGGCTTTTTCCCAGCTTCTAATTCTTTTATAATGAAGAAGAAAAAATAAGAGGATGAAAAAAAAATCATTGCAGTGTCTTTGCTTTAGGGGTGGGAGGAAAGGAAGTGAGGGAAGGTACTCCAAAAAACTAATAGAAATATCAAGAAGGGCACCAGATTCAGCACTTGGGATCCTGTTTGTGATGAGAGGGTCATTACTTCACAGAAATCATTATCCTTTTCAAGGCATAGAAGAAGACAAGTACAAGTTCCTATAAATGGAATCTCTCTGGTGCTATTTCAGTGGGTTTAAAAATAGCTCTGCACCTCATTTTCGCTAATAGAGCAATGCCTGCTGCTAGGCCCTTTCCAGTAAAAGATTCACGACATTTCTTGAAAAATTAAGAGAGGGTAGGCGAAATCTGCCTTAGTTCTTTTTATGATTTTTAAGTTTGTCTTTTTCAACATTAGGTCCAGTTCTAGAAAGGGAAGCGCAAAGGCAGTACACTCCATCTACTGAAAGACTTGCTTCAGTTAGCTGCACTCCCACGAGGAGCAGGAGTACAGATGTGGAATATCCTTTGCACAACAGATGCTGTGTAATTGCATGAGTTCATGTGGTGGTGGGGAAAAGCTGCAGTCAGCCACTACTGTGATGTCCCAGTGATTCCAGGCTGGAGGAGGAGGTTTTCATAGTGGGGCTCAGTAGAAAAGGAGTTGCCATAGGTTTCTACCCTATAGGAGGAACTAGCAGTGCATTAGGAAGTTTATAGAAGTTCAAATGCTATTTACTCAGCCAACCATTAGGCACCTTAAAACCGGATACTTAATCTAAGCTGGTCAGTTAAGACATCCTCTATCTTAAACAGACAGATTGATCCCATCTCTGACTGGGTCCTCCTGCTGATCTCAGTGGATCCAGTACTCAGACACTTCAGTGCACTCAACTAGCAGATAACTATTCACTTTCGTTTGGTTGTGTGGGCTTTCTGCTGGTCTGACATGCTGAAGTGGTTGTGAGAGTGAGACAAAAGCCAGAGCCAGTGACGGAGGAGAGGCAGAGGTGTGCATCCAGGATTGGGCAGCAATTAGACTGGAAACCATCTAGGTATGAGTTATCATGTATCTCAGGAATGTAGGAAATGACATACAAGACCAAATCCATACATAGACTATCTCTGACATCAATAAGTGCCAGACATTTTAGAGGGAAAGGCAAGATATCTCCTTTAATAAAACATGATTTGATCTGCCCTGCTGATCTTTCTCCCTTTAACTCCATTAATGGCAGCCTAGATTTGCACTGAGGGAAGAAAAAAAGGGGTGGGATGGTGGAATTATTTAAGTTTCTTCCTAAATGGCTGTGAATATCATATATATTATAGAAGTTATATGTAAAATCTTACTATTTGTTTTGTGAAAATCTTACTATTCACTATGTGAATATTTTAGAGACACCGAAACGATGGCCACTTACAGAACCAAAGCGAAAGATGCATTCTGCATCAGAGATAGTTGTGATGTATAGCTGTTGCAATGGAGTATAGCTCCATGCTACATAGCTATTGCAATGGAGTAAATTTCAATCAAGTTGGTTTGAATTCAAGCTCCATATTACTGGTATGATGGACTTCTGGCAAGAGCTGATGGAAAATTTCTCAGCAATTCATGTAAAATCAAACCTATGGAGGGAGAAAAGGCAGAGCAGAGAAAGCGAGCTGGTGAAAACACGGGCTGGGAAGCCAGGCTGCCTTTTCTCACTGGTGCAGTGAAGACTGAGGGGACGGGACAGCAGCTTCTTTTACTGGCTTGCATGAGGGTATGGCACATCCCAATGCCTTTCTCAGCTGCAGAAAGCCTAGCTTTCCCCTGTGCTGACACAAAGAAAGCAAGCAAGGAGGCCAAGCTAGCTCTTCCCAGCAACCTCCTGTCCCAAGCAACTACTATGCTGCCTATGCCTAGAGCTGGTCTCTGATTTCCTGAAACTCATTTAAAGAGGCAGATTTTTTACTATGTAGCGTTTGAAAACATAAGACCGTCGGAAACCAATCAACCTTTTCATTGCATTTGAGTGTAATAAAAAATAATCAACATTCACATACAAGCAAATCTCCAGGACCAAACTGAGTCTCGTTTAGATTTCTCTATGAGCCCAACAACAGTGACCACTGTGCCAGCTGAGAACTTTTTTTTCTAAGCTTTCCAGTTTCTTGGAGAAAGACTTTGTATCTGGATTACACCCAATATAATGACCTCATCTTGGGCAGGGCGTTAGCTGCCATGGCTACAACAACAAGCCAGATCCTCAACAGGGAGAAATCAGGGAATTCCATGAAAACCCACGGAGCTGCATCTATTTAAATCATACCTGAAACTAATAATTTCATAAGATCAATTTGGAGCTGTAACTGAAGACCAATTCAATAAGACGACCTGTAGACTTTTCTTCTGATTTCCCTCTTGAGATCAGATGAATATATTTTCAAAAGCAAGGGAAACAAAGTTGGTCTAACTATCTCGGCAATTATGGATGCCAAAAAGTAGTCATCTGTACTCACATATATTTTTTAATTGTTCTAACTCTCCACGTACACATTTTGTTCTTACCTTGGAACAGACACTGACACCGGAGTCCATCATTCTGCAGAACTATTTCCCAGTCTGCTTTCTCTTCCCCAGACATACAGATAATGCAATTTCCCCTGCCATCACTTCAGAACGAAAAGCTTTTGATAAATCTCAAATTGCTAAGGTGTTTGTCCCTCTCATTCTATCCTACTTATGCGCTGAGAATATGCCACAGCAGAACGAAATCCAAGAGAGAAAAGAACGTGTATGTGTGGAGGAGAGAGAATGATTTAAACAACAAGGGCACAGTCAGATTTCCCTTGAGTTGAAAAATTCACGTTGACCAAAATGTCATCTTGACATTGAAGGAAAACTGAAAAGTTCTAGGAGGAAGGCAACAAGGAAGCTGTTTTACATGAAGATACTAATTCCACTAATAATTATGCATTGAAATAAAAGGTGCAAAACTGTTCTACAACAAAAGGCTTGTGCTTCATGCACAGTATACACACAGCTTCAGGGAATCGTGAATTCAGAGAGCCATGTTTCTTTTTGTATTTATACAATGTCAAGCTATGATGTGCCCAAATTTTAACTGGGGTCCGCAGGCCCTATCACAATAATAATAAAAGCAGCTATTTAAGTCACTACAAATAACATACATTAGTGTAAGTCGATCAAAAGCCTTCTCAGCTCTATGTCAACTGGCTGTGTGTGCAAAGGTAAAATGAAGAAATGAATGATATACTTTCCTGGATCCAGTCCTGCCCCCACTGAGGCCAACAGCAGAACTCTTGTTGACTTCACTTACAGCATAATGGTGTTTATAAGAAAGAAGTATTATTTCCCTGTTGGCAGTTCAGTCTTTGGGCAATGCCATAAATAAAAGC
Source organism: Phalacrocorax aristotelis (assembly GCF_949628215.1). Taxonomy (NCBI): domain Eukaryota; kingdom Metazoa; phylum Chordata; class Aves; order Suliformes; family Phalacrocoracidae; genus Phalacrocorax; species Phalacrocorax aristotelis. Next base: position 47,409,316 of record NC_134282.1, read on the forward strand.
TTTGTATTCTCTTCTATACCTTTTACCCCGTTGCCCAGAAAATGTAATTCTTGGATTTACAGTTTGTACAAGACAGGTGAAACTGTTCTGACACAGAATGGCACAAGCCCACAATTCAGATTATTTACAAGTGACAGGCCAAATGACAGGGGAATGATTTGCACCAGCAAAATTTCATGGACAAAGTAAGGTAAGAAAGCCTTACTTTGACATGTATAATTGTGTGAAGGTTTAAGAGAGCTAGTCAAAACTCCAAACTTCTAGAATTTCGCCAAATTAGAACATACAACTACTGTGATTTTTTTCCCCTGAAATACATATTTCATAACAAATTACATATTCTGCATTACTGATACTGAAACAGCATGAAAAATGGAGAAAAAGAATAAAAATAATAGAAAATGAAATGAAGTCAACTTTTTTCCTTAAAAAAAAAAGGAATTTCAAAAAGGATTTGTGTCAAGAAAATATCTGTTCTAGGCAGATTCTTGGAAACTTCTCTAATTTCCTGAAAAAGATCCATTTTACTAAAGCTGTGTTTTCTCATGGAAAATGGTTTCAATTAAATTTTCCTGAACAGCAATATGTCATATCCCATATGCAAGCTACAGCTGAGCACTAGTGATTCCCATGTTTGCTTAGATATTTATGGCATCATTTATAGCTACTCCATAATGGTGAGAAATATTTTGACTTCATTCTTTAGATACAGTGCAATGAGGCCTAGACAGCTGACAAATGACAAATCAGAGCTAGTCTGTACTTACACCTAGCATCTTTTTAGGATGCTTTTCAACCACCTGGCTGCACTGCTTCCTCAGACCTGCATGCTGCACAGGATTGCCGGTAATCATTAAAAATGTAGTGCTAATCTGCAAACCAGAAAATCTCTGTTGACAGAGATGAGAAATATCAATTGTATCAAAAAACAATGCAACAGGCTTTATGTAAATCCTGGCCTAGATTTCCAACACGTCCTTGGGAAGTATTTTGATCATCATATATCCTTCACATTAAATAATATGTTATTGCTTTTATAAATTGTACATCTGTGCGAATTTACAGAAGATGCCTTTCCCTGTCCTCAAAGACCCCATACTGGGTGTTCTTGCAGTCTTGGATCATACAGAGAAAAGTCTGTAAAATATCCAGATCACAGATTATTCCTCGAGTAAAACTTCCATGAAGCACTAAGTTAATGCTAATTACTTATTGAGGTTTCAGAAAACACCGTGTTCAGAAGTGACTGCTGTCCTTCCATTCATGTATGCCTTACAAGGATATTAAAGGTCTTTGTAGCAGTCAGCAGGTTTCTGCTGGCCTGGTTTGAGATGCAATCACAGCTGAGTCAGGCTCTCCAGCAGAAATGCTATGTGTGTTTCTATTTCTCTTAAAAGTGTTACCTCTGGAACAGATCTTTCTTCTCCCCTTTCTCGTCCTTTATCTCAGTGCAGCAGTCCTTAATCACTTAGCTCCGGGGAAAGTTGTGGACCAAACCGGTACAGCATGGAGCAAAGTCAGGTGGCTGGAGCAGATACAAACTGTGCATTCTGCTGTTATCTCTTTGGAGGGAGGACGAAGGCTCTTGGCTGGCAGCATATTCAACAAAAGGGCAGATTTAGCAAAACCACTTGCAAGGCTTCAGCTGAGTTATTTTTCCTAGTGTTAAACTCACATGTGCCAAATGACTGAACACATTCACTATCCATACCATCTCAGATTTAGGAGGATAAGATGTAGTGGGTAAGGGAGAGGAAGTCCACATTAGTTTCAAGGATGAAGAGGAAGAATACTATTAATCCAGCATCCTTCTCTTTGCTGTGCCACATGCAAAGAACCTGTTTCTTTGACTACCTGGTTAAAGAGCCCATTCCTCTGCTTGCCATGTATCTCTCTGCCCAAGAAAACCCTCTGCAAGGACTACACAACAGGTATACACAGCTCCTCACTTTGAGGTAACTGGCTTTCATAAAGCTTGGTTTAACAGTAACTAAAAGTAATCAGAAATTATACCGATCAGTTCAAGATACTGACATACATGAAAGAAAATAAAAAAGTCTTAAAAGACCTCACCATGGAGGCCAGGATTTATTATTCCCATTTCTACAGAAATAAAAACCAAAGCACAAAGATGTAAAAGTCACTACTTTAGGCACTTTATGAAAAATGCAAGAGTTGCTGGCTCTCAGCCATTGGATATGGGGGAGAGCTCAGCCTAGAATAGTCCATTAGTTTCATAAATGATTGTTGTTGAGTGGTTTTAGTAGCATTTTCTAAATGGATAAGATTAAAAAACAGTTTCACAAGAAGTAGGACTAGCAAAGCCCAAGTTCTTATTGATTCAACTAAGCCACTTTCTCACTCTGCAGAAGCCCCGGTTCCCCAGCAAAGTCCTCCATGAACACCAAAGCACTGGAGCAAGTCTACAACAATCTGTAGGCTGACCAATATTGGTATGCCACCCGGCCAGCCAGCCCGCTGCTGCCAGCAGGACACTTACCAGCCAAGTTCTGCCTGCCCTCACCAGTGAGGATGTGACCAGGGGTCTCCTCACTCTATTCTAACACCTGTTTTCAGTATACTTTTGGACTCTTACCCCCTCTTCCACATTTGGTTGCAACCTGATAATGCATTCAAATGTTATCGGGGAAGACAAACAGCATTGTCAGGAATAATTTTTTTAAGGAATCTAAGTGACCAGCAATACTCTGACGTTCACCAGTAGCCCTGCTGGCTAGATAAGGTGAAGAACCAGTGTATAACAAAGGACCAGCTGTATTCTGATTTCTGAAGCTGGATAATAAGAATCTTGTCTGAAGACAAAGAAGGTGCCACGGCCCTGATTTAACTCTTTTATGTACCAGGAATTTAGCCCGTGGTATGTGCAGCCTCCACTTTCATTAACATTTGTTCAATCATTAACGGTAGATTCATCAACATTTCCCTTAACTTACAGAATCATGCATAACTCCAAACCATGGCTTCATTTATGTAGCTAGAATATGTCTACTAAAATATGGCAAGAAAACGAGATCCTGAGAATAACACATTAAGATCAAGGAGTGCAACGGAACAAGGAGGACAACCTGATGCTCACAGCTTTCTACTGAAGATCACACAGCCAACCCAAGGGCTGGCCTTCCTGCTTTTGGATCTGGCACTTAGATTTTCTTGTCTCTATCTAGCCTGGATCTACAGGTTGAGATAAAGCCAAAGCAGAATGATTAATGTTCTTGTGTTCTACCATAATTTAGTACTAAGTTTTTCTCGATCTGTTCCCTGATTTATCTGTTCTGTGGTTGTGACCCTCAACTGCTCATTAGTTAGGAAGATCACTTAGAAAGGAAATTTTTCTGACAGCTTCCACTATGTATCAGCTCTGAGTTCTCCTAGCACTCAAGAAAGAATTCAAAGAGAGTGTTCAAAGAGAAAGCCAGCCTAAACTTCAGTAACTTGTCACTGATAACTACTAGGTAGAGACATGTATATATATCTAGAATGGTATTTTTCTTAATATTATTTTGCAGTAGAGCTTAGCAGCCTGAGAAAGCAATAAAAACTCTAAGATAGATAATGTACAGGCATGAAGAGTTTGACACAAGGGCAACATTCTGTGAGGAAACACGCTCCTGCATTCTGCATATGTGCACAATTACCACTTGATGGTACTAGCCTCTCCCTCTCACTAAACAGCAGGTTATTTCATATGATCTCACCTGCACTAACACAACACTGTGGTCAAAACTGAGCAACGGATGTGTAGTGATCAGCTGTGTTGTGTTCATGTCAAATAATAAAATACAGTATCTCTTCTCAAGCTCCCAAAGAGATCTTCTAAGAACCATGCACCTAATTTAGTTTTTGGCAAGTGAATATAGGCAAAGGAAATCCAGTTTTGATTAAGAGTAGTAAACCAGTATTTGCAACTCCTTAAGAGTATGATCTCATGATTTCTTATAAACCAGGCAAGTCTGAACCTGGATGACGGAAAGGCCTCTAAGGAAAATCTAGACGCTGTAAAGAACTATTAATTAATACAGGATGGTCTTGCTTGTTAGTCTGTAACGAACCAGTGCTCAACATGCAGCTGTCTTTTGGATAAGATATAAAATTGAGATCTTGATAAGCCTGTCCTTTCTTGCAAGCACAAAACTTTTAAAATCCAAGATTCTGGCCAAATTCCAGTTAAGAAGATTATACTCTGTCTACATAAAATACTACCGTTGTTTCTCTCTTCACCTGTTAACAAATTTGATGTAGTTTTTGATGGAGTAGAGCTGTTACTGTGTTCCACCCCAGAAGTGTTGCACTTCAGCAGGGAGTGAGCAATCTCTTCGTATGCTGTGAGAAAAGCCCTCTGGGATTCTTTCGAATGAGAGGAGCTAAATAAATCTCAGTTATTGCTGTTATGACTTTCTCCGGCATTTATCCACAGAATAAATGGATAGGTAAGTTGATTTTCAGTCTGCTCTTCATTATTTGCTGAACAAAACTACCTGAAAGTGCTTCGCTATTACTTATACAAAATTTAATTTGGTGACTAATACACCCAGGCAACGAAAGCAGGCAGAACTCTATAATCAACATAAAAAGACTTGTATTTATTAGGTAGTGACTGGGAAGTCCCAGGGACACAAAGGTTCTGTGGTCTTTCCAAATTGTGTACTTGGCTTTTGGAAGGTTCCCAGGACTCATTTGAATTCACAGAACTTTTCTTCCTCTGTAACTCACGTTCACATGACTAGGTCATAGTCCCTGCTTTGGCTGCTTTGAACTACAGGAAGAAATCCACTGTTCCCTTCTTCTTACCCAACTGCCCACTCTTACAGATTTCCCATAAGGAAAAAAGTCTAAAGAAATAGCTTGTGCAGCCAGGATGTCTTTACGGCCTCTGTTGCTTAGCTACTGGGAAGGCCCTACATGGCTACTGGTAACTGGCACAAATACGAGCCACTTGACACTGCTTTTCTTTGCACTGGGAGCCTGCTGGATCCAGTCTTCATCCTGCTGGTGTTTTATTTATATTTCACTGGACTTACTCCTCACTCCTCTCCCTGGCTCCAGTTCTCAAATGCAAGCTAGTAGAAAATGTAACCACAGATAGCCCAGGTTTAGCTGTAGAGCTTTGATCTTTGAGACCACCCAGAGGCAAATGAACACACTCCTGCTTAGTACTTCAGGAGAAGGGTTGGGACTGCAAGCCAGGGAAGGATCACGTTCACACTACTTCTCACACCTTGTCCCAGCAAAGTCAACAGTAGGAACGTTCCAAAACCAGAGTGGTAAGGTTTTTTACAGTGGGATCAGATTACCAGAGATTCAACACTGGCCTTCTGCCAGACCGTGGGTAGTCATCCTTTCCCAGCCATTTCATGCCTAGCCCAGAAGTGTTCCTTTCACTGTATGAAAGTTCACAAGATGCAGCTGACTACTATAGCAGGGTAATACCACTCTTTCAGACTAGAAGTCTATTCTGACTCCATGAGAAAGGAAACTAAGAGCAACTGTACAGGAGAGATGCTTTCAGATCAGGTCACTTACCACAGAATCACAAGATGAGTGTCTAAAGAAAATATTTTTCTACCTCCTGATGATCATTCATTACGTTCATTTCTAACCTCTGAAGGACAAGCCTCGCTGACTGAGCCTGTCTCTTCAGATACTCTTTCTACCACCTTTTGATAATCCAGGGGTCCCAAGCAAATCCATATTAATAATCCATGGATGACCTGCCCTTGCACATTAGATGCTCAGATAACCTGGCATGGGGATGAATAAAGGTATGCGTAGACACATAAAGGACAACTCTTTCGTATTCATTCTGAATACAGTTGGACTACTGAAATACTAGAATGATTCTCAAAGGTCTGGTGGATGTTTGCACTATAAAGGTTTATAGCGTCTCTCATAAATCCTTGCCACAGAACTAATACACTAATATTGCAACACTTGCTCTACAAAGCCTGCCTGCAGCTCAGTTACTGACTCAGGTCAGGTAGTTATCTATATTGATTACAGAGCCTGTGCAACTTCACTAATTAATTTTCATAATTAGCAGCTACCTTTTTAAAGTTTGTTTTACCTTTACAGTTATCCATCTCCCTAAACAGCAAATAGGAGGTGGAAGTATCAAGCTTCTATGGAAAAGGGCTTCTTTTGAAGCCTTATCTGGACTAGCCAGATGGAAACAGAGACTATAACAGAAACCTGTAAAACTTCCCCTTAAGTATGGTGCTAAATTATTTGCTACTTCAAGTTCTTTTGTCACAGAGGCAACCATAATTCTTTGTATAAATAAACTTTTAAAGACAGGTTCCTATCTTCCCCCAGGACTGGGAAGTTAGAGGAGACCAACGCATCCCTCCTCCCTATGAATTCGATGTCAAGCTGTTCAGAAAAATTCAGGCCTTTGTGCTACCAGGAGCAGACAGAGATCCGGAGCCAACTACAGGAGTAGACGGCTCTGGGCCAAAAGTGCCACTGTACAGGGATCCACCATGACTCTGCGATGGGTGGGCGGCTAACTCCAGAGCGGTGATGTACACAGAGGGGAGTTTCCACCACACACACTGAACCAAGCAGAAGGAAAAGGAATCACACAACATGAACTATTAATCTAGTGCTCAAATCTGAAACTGAGAAGTCTGTACATTTAATGACTAGACACTAGCTTCTGTCACAACAACTAAAATGACAGCTGGTAGATGGAAGAGGTCATAGTTTAATCAATTTTCTCTCTCTTTGTTTTACATAACTGAGGGTGATAGGCAGCTAATACATTTCACAGCCATGTGATAAATTGCAGTGTCACCTGCACTTTGCCTGATACTCCTTCTTTGTCAAGACTATTTCCACCATCCCTATTCCCACTCCAGTGCTACTGCACTAAAAGTCACAAGTGTGTCAAGTTCTTTCCTCTGACAAATGGAATTTTTCCACCAGTCTTTCTTGTGCACAAGATCTAGGATGGGGTACTGTAGTGTTAAATCAGTGAGAAATTCCACGTCCCTAGTCAGAGGCTCTATGTTACTCTAAAAAGGAGTGTTTAAACTTTGCCCTGGCTGTGTTTGTTTCCTGGTGCAGAAAGGCCAAAGAAGCAGAGGTTACAGCCATAACACTCTCAAGTAGAAAGAAGATTTGGGGTTTTTAGTGTTAATTTTCTCTTTCCCTAAATCTTGTATAAGTCAGATTCTTGTTAGGCAAATAATTTGTTTTTACAGGCTATGTGACAAAAGAGTTCCCTAGCACTTGGAAGGATGACTTTCCACATTCATTCATGTCTTTTCCATACATGATAAAGCAGCTATCCTAGAACAAAAGCTAAAAATCATTTTAGCTTATCAAGACTATCCCTTAGCCCTTAACAGCATAAGCTGTAGGGAGACTGCATGACAGGTGTATTGCCTGTAGTCTATCAGCCTCCAGGATCAGTCACTCTTCAGGGACATGGCCTCTTTCTAGCCCTTATTCATGCATTTATGGAAACAAAGCGGGCTGGTATATGCAAACACTGAACTGCTACATTGCCAGGGCCCTGAAATTGAGACTTATCCATACAGAGTGGAATATAATCAGGAGCAAATTCTAATTCCACAAAGGGCAATATTTTACTTACATATTTGGCCAATTCATTACCTTTGACACTGAAGTAATAAATACCAACTGTCTCCATAAAATAAGGTTCCCAGGCACTGAACTGAACTTGGTTCAAACTGTGGATGAGTGCTGCACTGTTTTTCTGCTCTCTCTGGATTCACCCATCATGACTAAATATAGCAGGAGCATGACTGGAAAATTGCCCTCAAAGGTGATAAAATACAGGATTCATCAGATTTTGATATGTCCATGAAAATGGATAGTTGCCCTTTCTCACTTGGCAGCCTGGAATAACCAGGACTTGGAGACACACTGCAGTAAACATAGTCCTCAAAGGGCAGGACTTCAGCCCTACTTTTCTGAAGCCATCCTTTTCTGACTCTCTGTTTCTCTCTTCCCTTCACTGCTGTGATGTTTTCTTGTTTTGCTTTTTTTTTTTCACTTCTGCTAAGAGGACCCCAAAGAAGGTGTTTTGCATCGCAGCTTTAATCTAATTAGAAGCCAAGGTACTATAGCCTCATTTCACAGAAAGTTTAGCGTCAATATGGTCAGAGTGTGAGCAAAATGCAAAGCTAGAGAAGCACTCCGTCAGAGTAGGGCAATGCTGTGCAGCATGAAGGCAGGCAGTCTCTATGCCTTTGCTTCTGTTTTCACAGCTTTGTTATCTCAGGGCATCAAATCCCTTCCCCCTCCACCTTGAGCGGAAAAGAACAGCAGTAAGAAGAAAAAAGGCTTTTTGGTTTACTTCGATTATTCTTTAGTGAAGTTCCATGTGGTGGGAGCAAGAACGCTCTAGGATGGCTGACACTAAGAGGAGATGTCAAGCGCTTGCCACTTCATATTCAGAGCGGTATTCAGAGTATCTTTAACAAATTGTTTCTTTTCACATGACTTTTCCTAGAAAAAGACACATTCTTAATGTTTCTTGATCTAACTCTTTGCTGATGGATGTAGAGGAAGATCTCTTCTCATTAGTCTGCTTTTCCCAATTGCACCAATCTCTCACCTTTGAAGATCAGGCTAGAAACATTCCCAGTCCTTATTCTACCCAGGCAATCTGCACCGGAGAGGACATTCACCAAGACAGATGTTGAGCCCAGTAAGAAACACATAACTGAACCTGTTGCCTAAGATTTGCTAAGTTATTTTAGTACAATTACGTATGCAAACACTCTATTGGACTGAAAGGTGATTTAGCTAATTTGGGAAACAGATCAATTTCAGCAAATTTAATTTGGATCACTGATGTTCAAGAATCTGAATTCTGCCAAAATCCCCAAATGTTTTTTTGTGGGGGTTTTTTTGTTTGGTTTGTTTTTAACTTCTATCAGAGTTAGGACATGGACATACTTCTATAAAGCTGAAACAAAAATTTATGACCAGTTAAGATAGAAGAAATAATTTTAGGTCACTAAAGAGCACTTTCTAAACTCCAGGAAAGGAGGAACATCATAGTTTAATGTGTGACTCAGAAATGGGGACAATGCATTAACACTTTTCAGGATATTGGACACAGACTGTTGTCAAGTGCCACTCACAATCACCACTTCACATTTAAATGATTCCTTCTGAAATTGCTTTATCTATACCCCAGAAAGTTACAATGAGTAATAGTTTGTTTTGCAACCTTTGCCTCTTTTCTCTTTGTGAAAATCTGGATGTAAGATTTTTCTTCAGTGTTTTGCCATATGCACTTAAGTCATGGAGGATGTTTCTGTTTTGTTGCTGGAAAAGCACAGTTTTCAAAATCAACAATGCACACAACAGCAAATTCTGCATGTCCTTCCCACGACTGTTCTATAATCTGTTCTTCCACCTCCCTCTGTCCCAGACCACCCCTAGCCCGGGTGCTGGAAGAAAGCAAGGCAGAAGGAATGCAAATGTGATCAAGCCAAACACAAAAATTCAAACTTGCATTTGTTGGAAATGTTTTGCAGTATTTAGCTATCTTTTCTCTTCATAGTCATGACACAAAGCCATGGACACTGGGCAGATAAATACTAGGCATGACGACATTAACAACATCAAAATAGCGGAAATCTATTCTTCAGTTGTAGTTCTTTACACTAAAAGCTCAAAGGCATATACTGTTTCCTTTGTATCATGTTGTACAGAAGAGGGAAAGAGCTAATTACAGCCACTGAAGTTTGTTGGAGCTGCCATGATACTCTTATGTAAGTAAAACAGTTATTTCACAAGAACAGAAAATTCTGCTTAGAGGTTTTTGTTTCCACGTTCTCTGTTGCTGTAACAGCTATGAAAGTAGCCAGTCTGACTGAAAGATCTAAGGTAGTACTCCTGGTGCCAGAGGTACCTACATGAGGGGGAAAAAGAAAATCATCCTTTGATTTGTAAAGTGAGCAAATTGGATTTGGGTGCCATTGACAGAGATGAATATGACACCCCACAAGGTAATCTTTACTGCCACTTTTCTGAACTATAACTATATTTTAATGCAGGGGTAAAAGGCAAGCAGAAGTCAATGCAATAACTGGGACTCTATAGAGATCAGCACTGTTCTGGCTTTGTCTCAGGCTTATCAGAGGGAGCCAGGTACTATTTTCTATTCTCATTTTAAAACTAATCTCCTCTTTGGTATGTATTACAAATGCAGATTAGAAAGCCTTGGCTTCATATAATGTGGCTGGAACAGAGGGAACAGAAGAGGCCAAAACCATAGAAGAAGAAGAAACCATTAGAAATAGAAAGCTGTTGACATGGGATAAAGAAAGCAAGAGAAAACAGAAACAAATGCTCCAGCAACTTCCAAGTCACATTCTCCAGGGTTTTCCAAAGACATTTGCTTCAGAGTTTGTCTAAGTTCTCATACAGATCCTCCAAAAATACATGTGCTGGGCAGAGAAGGCAGGTTCTCATATACACAGTAATTCAATACAGCAATCAAGTCCTTGTTTCTCAGCACTATTGGATCTATTCTTTGTTCCCTCTCTAGGAACACAGCCCTAACAATATCATAGGGTTCAGAATGAATGAGAGTCTCTGTTTGTGCTTTCAGGGACAAGATGATGCCTAAACATAATCAATGTGTGCCAGCATCAACCTGGAGCACATACCATAATTCTAGTCTAGGACTGTCAAATAACTGCTAATGCACTCAGTCTTCAGCTGTATTTTCTCCTGGTTTTTTCCAGTCCTGCCTCACTTCCCAGCTGCAGTCCTCTCCTATCCCTGCGCTCAGTCCCAAATCGCAGTGCAGCTCTCTATGATTCACATAAAAGTTCAGCCTTGAAATTAGTTTGGAGTATATGGAAAACGGAGGATCTCATTCATCTGTTGTGAAGCAAAACAAACTCTCTTCCCAGAGTATTTGATGGACCTTGCAGTTTAAGAAGAGTACTTCTCAGTTTGTGTTATACTTCATATTTAACCTCATCCCTTAGTGAATGACTAGACCTTAGGAAATTTATTGTGAGCAGAGCAAGAGCGATAGGAGAAGGAAAATAAAAATCCATATGAAAAATCCTGTTCTTTTTCTTTTTCTTCTCTCTTCTCTGTCTTTCCTGAAGTCATTCTTTGCTTTAAAACACTGAACTTACAAATGTGCCTACTACTTCCCTGAAGGTCTAAAGAATAAGATCCCAAGAAAATTATTTGTTGTTTTTTCCTGCTATTGTCTTCTCCCTCTTAACTTTCAGCTAAAAGCCTGCATCTGAGAAATAATTATTATTCTCTAGATTGCAAGCAGGACATCAGTGTGTCTCTTACTCAAAAAAAAAAAAAAAGGATACAAACGTGATTGGATACAATTGTGGTGAAAAAAATATGAAAGCACTGACATTTCCTTGCCCAAGACTGCATTCTCTCACACACTGTGCTCACTGAATTCGATAGAAAGGCTCATATTCAGTGAGCTCTGGATCAGTCCTCTTCACCTCGTGTCCACCTCAGTCTAAGTCTGTATTCACAGAACAGTTGTCATAACTCCAGGTAGACAATGGCATTTAGAAATAGTGGAAGCTCCTTTTCTTCTTTCGACCAACACAGGTGAGGTACAGTTCCACTGAAGGAATTCTAAATACAACTGGGAAGAACAAGTCGCTGGATCACAAACCTCCACCTAAGTTAACATCACCCCTCACTGCATGAATTAAATACACTTGTACCCGTTTCATTCTGGAAGTGAAGCAGCCAAAAGCTTTAGGGTTTATGTCAGAAATTAGCGGCATGGTTTTAAATACAGCCACTTTAACTAAAGACATAAATTGATGTAAGCCAAACTGAGCCCCATATAAAGCTGTGCTTACCTAACATGGCGTATACTCGTGTTTAAGTTCATACCTTGAGTGAAAACAAGGCCCCTTTGTGCATGGGCAGTCTGGGAGAACTAGAGGTGCTCAGCTGATCCTGCACACCTCTCAGGACTTGGCTGCCACTCAGCTGCTGCGTGCTATGAAAAACATGGTTGGTAAACACTGCTAAATACCAAGGAATCAAGCTACTGAGTGTCTTAGCTCCAAAACTTCGATGAGAACTAAGAAATACAAAAGCACAATGAATAGCTCGGGGCTCTGCAAGATTAAAATTTAGGTTTTAATTAAGAGTTCTTATTAAGGAATTTGGAATCTAGTACATAAGCCTATGTATGAATGATATTTAGCAAGCAGTTTGTTCTTTAAGCCCTCTTATGAACAGCTGTGGTCCAGAAGACCAAAGGACTCTGGAGTATAGTGAATGCAGGTATGGCCAGCATATACTGCCGTATTTCCTTTTCCTTTCAATACTCTATTTACTTAAGCTTATACCTTCCTTTTGTCTTCCTTTATACTTTCACCGGCCCAGATAAGGTTGGTCTTTATTTTTCATTGGTGTCTGTCCTGACACTTTTCAGCAAGATCTAAGTCAGTATGAGCTAAAGCTGCTGTAATTAGAGGAGACACAGACCCAACAGAGTGCAACTACGTATTCCAATCTGTAGATAATAAACACTAGAAAAATGGATAATACACACCAAAACAGAAACATGCACAATCCCACACCTAAACACACCCACCTCCATATGTACACAGAGACGGTCTCTGCTCTATCCCAGTAAGCCTATAGTCTTTGCAAAAGAAATTTTGAAAGCTTAAACTTGATTGAAGTGTGTGCTGAAACAGAAAACTCTTACAGTGAAGGTTGATAAGCCTTCACTGGAGAGAGCAAACAGGCTTTGTAGACACGGGATACTCCCTGACCCATCAGTGTTGTCAAGTCTTGTTGCTACAGCTGTTCTCAGAGTGTTCAGAGTGAATCAATGTCCTGCTCTAGACTTGAGCCTCATTTTCACCAGAAGCGGTGGAAAGGGGCATCAGTAATTATGGCTTCAGCATAACAGTCATGTACCATTCTTAGGACAAAGCAGCATACTGAGGACAAACCAACTACTGGATACGAAAGAAGCTGACTAAAGGTTTTTGGAAGCAGGCAAGACAATAATTTGTGAGTAGCATATGAATATGAAAGCATATAGCTTTTTCAGAATGAACAGGCAAGGGAATTAGAGGCTTGTATGTTAAGGCTTTTATGTACTTCCTCTGAAATATTGATTCAAGTGGGAAATAGATTTGCTGACAATGCTTGTGTGATGGTTAAGGACAGTAAGCAAATGAGTACTGTGACAATACTGGTGACCTGTATCACTGGGGTCAGTCAAAAGGGCCTGCCAATAAATCTGCTTGCATTTGAATGTGTCATCTTCGGCTCTGAGAAGTGCAGAATACCAATAAAATCATATGAGGAAAACTTTAAATGTTTACCTAATGGAACTAATATGATATTATAATAAAAAGCTTAGCACGGTAGCTGACAACCCTCACTCCAGCATGAGGTGGGAAATGGCTAATAACAAATGACAAAAGAGAATTACCTACACTTCAGTCAGAAGGAAAAAAAAATATTTGATGACACTGACCAGTGTCAAGGCTGTTGAACTTACTGGATTCCCCCAGATTCTACAAGGGAAACCAAGGGTACCCAACAAGAGATCTGAAAGAAAATCTTCATGGGTTTACAGTCATCCAGCTGGTATAATCAGATGATTCAGTAGGCCGGTTCTGGGTTATTACAGAGCATCAGCCAGACTAAAGGAGTGTCAATACACTGGAATCTACCTCAAATCTACTTTTAATACCTTCAATTGACAAAAACCTCCTATCAATACCTTCAAAGAATGAAGAGTCTTTGAGAAACAGAACTTGTAGAAAAAGAGATAAAGCCATGGTCTTTAGATAAAATGAGCAAAGCTTTTGTTGTCGTTTTGTAATGACAAGCATGTGATGAAATTTGCAATCTGTGTTTGAACTACATTTTAACAGAATAATGTGATTTTATTCATCTTGTAGCTTTGCCTGACTGCAGGAATGATTTCCAGACAGCTGACTCTGAACAGGAACTCCTTTTCCTTCAGAGGTAATGAACCCTGATATCTAGCAGACTTTCTCACTTTAAAAGACCTTGTCAACCTAGTGCAAGACATGTAGTTCTCTAGCATTAAAGCACAAATTCATGTTGTCCTTGTAAGCAGTGTCAGAGGAGAAAGACAACATAAATTCCAGAACCACGAAAGGTGCTTCCATGGAAGAGCTCCACCAAAGCTTAACAAAAGAGTTAGATCAAGCAGCAAAGACTTTATGTTCATCTTCCACAGCAGAGAACTCAGTGGAGATGGGTAATTATTTTCTTCCTATAAGAGGCTTAAGAAGAACTATACATTCCTAAGAAAAGCAACATAAATGGAAACTATGTTATTACAAACAAATATGGCCAAAGTGTTAAGAGACCAACCTGCCACAAGGTTTTAACTGACGTTGAATGTATGGCAAAAGTAAAAAGGAAGTTGAAAAAAATTATTAAAATAGAGTGCAAAAGTACAGGAAGAACAGCTAGGAATAAAGCTTGAAAAATGAATGCACAAAGTGAGATGAGACTGGCAAAAATATCCAACAGAAAAGGATATCATCCTTCAAGTTTATCAGTAGTAAGAGGCAGCATAAATTGTTAGTCCACTTTCCAGAGAAGGAAAACCTATTGACAATAAGGCTGAGGAGAGTGATTTTGCATCAATTTTCATAAAAAGGTCAACTGTGATGAATTAGCATTGTTAAGAACTAACAAAGGCCTAGAATACAAAAGGAATAGGTTAGAGAAGTTACATAGCTTAGATCTTTCCAAATGAGCTGAATCTGCTATATTCCTTCTGCAGGTCTAAGGAACTGACTCAGTCAATCTCAAAGCTGTTAATGATTATTTTTTCAGAACTTAGGAAGGATTGGTGATGAACTAGATAACTGACACAATGTAGTAACCAGTTTTTGAAGATAGAAAAAAAGAGAAGACAATGAACAATAGACCTGCCAGCTTAACTCCGGTTCCTCAGAACAAAGAAACAATTTGGAAGTACCTAGGAGAAAAGAAGAGGGTATCCGTCAACACAGCTTTGTCAGGAACAAATTATGATGACCCCTTCTAATTTGCTTCTGTGAGAAGGTATCAGGGGAATACCCAGTGGTCAAGATGTCATATAGCAAAGTTTCTGAAACTGTTTCAAAGTCTCAGAGCAAATAAGAAGCATAGTCTAGATGAACTACAGCAGAGCGAATATATAAGCTGTTTAGAAAAGCTTATTCAGAAAGCAGTTTTTAGTGTTTCACTATCAAAATGGATAGATGTGTCGAATGAGTTTCTGCAGGACTCAGTCATGGATTTGGTACAATTCAATATTTTCATTAAAGATTTAGGTGAAATAGGAAGTACATTAATTTGATTTGCAGATGAAGCCAAAGTAAGAAAAAGGTTGTATTAAAATTCAAAATAGTTTTGACAAAGTGGGGGCATAGCCTGAAGAAAATAGTTGTAATTCAACAGGGTCAAGTACAAGTTACTACAATAATAATCAATAATCAATGGTACAAACACACAAATGAGGACCAATGACAAGGCAGCATTTCTACTGAAAAAACCCAATTCGCATTATTGAAGATTACAAGCTGAACATGAGCCACCTGTTCCTTTCTGTTACAAAAATGGAAATACAATACTGGATGGACAAATACAATACAATACTGGATGGACAAAAAAAACCGGAACCTGGCAAGACACATAAATTAACCTGTTCTCTCTTGTTCGAGCACTATTAAGATCTACGCTGGAGTTCTGTTTCCAGTTTGGGCAAAGTAATTCAAGGAGAACTTGGCCTAACTGAAAAAGGTACGGAGGACATATTGAAAAGCAAATAATCAGTTCTCTATGTCTAGGCTGGATAGGGCAAAAAATAATGGGTAAGGACTTCCTGTAGCAAGACAGGACTCAAGCTAGATACCTGTAAAACATAAACATAAGGGTAGTAGGAGCTGAAATGGATTATTTGGAGAGAGTCTGGTAATGCCGTTACTAGAGCAATTTAAGAAAAGATTAGACTAACGTATCAGGAATGATACAGGTAAAGCTGATCCTCACTGGGGAAAACAGATGATCTGTGGAGATCCTTGCCAGTCCTTAACTTCTCTGATTTTATGCAAACACAAATGAAACTAGAAGTTCATCCCCCACAGTGATAATATAGACGGAATAATTTCAGTATTTCAGTACTAACCAGCAGAGCAGAGGCAAAGGAGCAGCATGACTGTAAGAGGTCAGGTCTGCTAGAGCAGTGCACAACGACTTTCATCACTTTCCTCCAACCGTAGCAGGAATACTTGTGTATCAGGAATGGGATGTGTTGGTAAGATTGCACTTGGCACCCAAACCAGGAAAGTCAATCACTACTGGACACAACAGTATTTAAAAGCAAATCACTGTAAGGTCAAAAGACAGGAAGATGAGGAAGAACAAGTCTATATAAACATGCACTGATTGAACTATGCAGTGTAAAAGGAAAGCTTGACTAAAACTTGCTCATGCTACAGCTAAACCTAGGGAGTATTACAAGTCGCTCCTTTCTTGCAAACTCACTCCCCCTCACAAAAAGTCCACAGAAGATCAGAAGGAAGGGAATTAGAACGAGCTTTCATTGATGAGCTGTTAGGCACAAATAGATTAATGAAAGCTGTGTACAATGCATCAGCAGCGACCAGGCTTGGCAGTGCTGTTATCACTGGGTATTAGTTTAGAGCAGTATAGATGAAGGAGTAGAGGCCATTGGGCAGAGCTGCCAAGTGAATCCTAACAGACCAGCTTCCCTTCAGAAGGCGGAGCTGGAAACATGGTACTGGGAATTCTTTTTCTTACCAATTTCATCTAATCTCTTCTCCTCTCTCTAAGTCCCTTTTCTATTCTAGGCTTTGTTTCTCTGGAGCCACTTGCAATATACCTTTGTTGTGACTGAAGGAAGGAAACAAAAGAAGCAGCAAAGCATTTTGCTGTATTAAAAGCACAAAGAAGAAATGTTTTGCTCACTGAATGTGTACTCTGCATTCTTAACTGTCCTGATCCAAAGCATAGTAGAGTCTTCACATCCACAGTACAAGCTGATATTTCATCAGTCTGGTACGGAGTATGCAGGACTGAATTCTCACAGCATAAACTCTGGATTGGATTTTATACAATCTATGGACCTGGTATCTCCTTTCATTTTCCCATTTGCATTTTAGCAAGGGCTTCTAGTAGGTGTCTTTCAATAGGGTTTGAGGAAATGCATTTCCAGCTTTCACACTCTGATAGGAAGAGGCTTAGACTTTAAAATAAAAAGGAGAAAAAATTACAACCATAGACTATGCCTTCCCTTCTCTTTTTTTTTTTTTTCCCTTTTTCCCCCTGCCCTCCAGTCAGATAACTTTGCCTAGTTAGTTAACCTGCTACTAAATTGAAGTGGAACCTATAAAAGGTGTGCAAGATAGATGGATGAATTGCTCTCAATGACTGTAAAGCGAGCTTTTAATAACAGACATGGTCAGATTCTTAACTTTTAGATGGTTATTAAAGTTGATGAATCCCATCTGGTTGGCCTGAAGGACTTCAGTATAATTTGTGTGTACGTGTGGTTCCCTCCGCCATCATCTTGAACATTAAGTAGAATAAAGTTTACCATGACAAGCTACAGGAAGGTAAAAATAAAGTGTGCCTTGTTTTTTCTAGAAATGAATTAGCCCTGGTGCTATAAAATCTCTATCATGTTGGATTCAAAGGCAGACTTCTCTAACACTTTATGCACAGCAGAAATATGCACTCTTGCTTCTGGGAGATTTTTTCATGCCACAACCATAGTACTTCACGTGTCCAAGAAGAGTAAGTCCTTTGGCTTTTACCTCTTGTAACACCCTCAGTGCATTAGACTTTCCATCCACAGACCAGAGTATATTAGGGATTAATACGGCTCAGCAACTCAAAACACACAGATTGTCAGTCTCAGTAATCAGCCTGAAGAATTTTGAAGACAGTTGTTATTTACAGAAAGTGATAAGAGACCCAGCAGAACACTTAACTCTAAATAAACAATGTGGAAACTTCACTACCCAGAAAGTCCTAAGTGGCAAATAGGCAGCTCAGATGTTCCCGAGTATGGTTTGATTGCACTCATGCTGAGAGGTAGCAAAAGCAAAAGATGGGAAAGGGTAAATCAGAAAGCAGGGGGCCTTTCTCACATGGATTCACTCTCATTTCAACTAGTGTTTAGCTCTGGTTTGTTAGTTCATTAAGAACACGTAACAAAAAGCAGTCTCAGCACACTGACCACCACCTCCATCGTGCAGCAGTGTGGTATATGTTAGAACACACAGCTTGGTAGCAGCGACCTGCTAGCATCTGGGCAGCAGCAGGTCTCAAAGGCTATGCAGAGCCTGAAGGCAGCTGGCAGGGCCTTTCTGCAGCACAGGGTGACAAGTAACTGCTAAGCGAGTTCTTCTCTTTCCTCCTGTGTTCCCTTCACCAGAGTATCCACACTTGGCAACATGAAGGGAGACTCCCAGACCTGGGAGTACTGGTGGACAGCAAGTTGACTATGAGCCACCAATGTGCCCTCGTGGCCAAGAAGGCAAATGGTATCCTGGGGTGCATTAAAAGGAGTGTGGCCAGCAGGTCGAGGGAGGTTATCCTCCCCCTCTGCTCTGCCCTGGTGAGGCCACACCTGCAGGGCTGCGTCCAGTTTTGGCCCCACAGCTCAAGAAGGACAGGAAACTGCTGGAGAAAGTCCTGCAGAGAGCTACCAAGATGATCAGAGGACTGGAGCATCTCTCCCTTATGAGGAAAGGCTGAGACACCTGTGTTTGTTTAGCCTGGAGAAGAGAAGACTGAGGGGCAGATCTTATTGATGCTTATAAATATCTAAAGGGTGGGTGTCAAGAGGATGGGACCAGACTCTTTTCAGTGGTGCCCAATGACAGGCCAAGGCTTAAGCAGGGGATTTGGATGAGATGGTCTCCAGGGGTGCCTTCCAACCCCTACCAGTCTGTGATTCTGTGATTTCAGTTGCACAGCAAGCAAGCTTGTGGTAAAGTATAATAAACAAGACAGTGTAAATCTTGCTTTAGCAAGACCACTGCTACATGGATCCTAAATTAATCCTGAGTACAAGCTGCAGCCCAGCCAAAGGGGATCACATAGAGAAGTGTCCCATTAGGACAGCAAAGAGACTGCAGACAAACCCCATCTCCTTAGGAACATGCAGTAACTTACCTCCATCCCACCCTGCCACTGTGAATTTGAACAAAAGGGCAAGCTGGGGGTGCTGAAAAGTGCAGCATGGAGGACAGTGTTTTAGCACTTTACCTTACTTAAATCCACATGTGGTTTCTGATCACCCTGATGCTGGAAAAAATACCCTCCAACAAGCTGCTGCTATTCACACGAGGACTTGCAATTGAGCTCTAAATATAACAAGGTGGCACAATAGAGAGGGCTCCCACACTTATGTTAACACCAGGAACCAGAGCTTAGCGATGTGAATGGGCTGATAATAGCTTCCATCGATGGGCATTTTGTGGTTAGGCATTGCCAGCTGCTGAATTTTTTCCAGCAGCTTTTTTGATATACTGTTATAACCAGGCAAACGTTGGGCTAAAATAAAACCTGACAGAGTTCAGAAATAAAATAGTGTGCCCCCCAAGACCAACCCTTGCTGATCTTTGAACTTGGTTTTACCTTGAAGGAAGCCCTCTTCTGAACTTTGGTATGAATCTAATTAATGAGTTAATTCCCTGCTAATCTATTCTCTTCTTTGTGTCTTTTTCATGATTTAGTTCCAGTGAATTTCCTTCACTGACTGCAGCATAGAAACGCATTTCCTTTCCTATTAATCTCCACTTCTGACCCATCAGTGGGACTAAACAAGGGCATATGCCTCCACGCCTTTATTTTCTGAGCCATTACAGAGCACAGGCAATTTCTAGAAAATGAGGTGGGGATAAGCAGGGAAATTCTCCAGGCATACTTGTGCCACTACTACAGAGGAGATGGAGGTAGGCTGGACACCTGGAAGACGTAAAGACTGTAGAGTAATTGAAAACTCTACATGATTACATCAGCCACGGATCTAGCTGAGAGGACAATCCAGCAAAGCTGCAAACTGCGAAGGAACATCAGTCAGTGGGGCAAAGGATCAGAGAAGAGCCCAGGCCCAAACTCTGGGAATATAAATCTCTGTTGAGGGAGACAGAGCAGGGATCTGGGTTTTACTACCCCTGGAGCTCTCCGGGCTCCCTGATATACTTCCAATATTACTTTCCTGGTGTGGAAGGGAAGGTGGTCTTGTTTGGAGGACAGACAGACTCCTCTGCCACCTTCCACCTTCGACATTCTTGTGAAAAGAAAGGGAAGTTGGCATGTTCCCCTTCTACCTATTCAGGTTATAATCACTTTTTCAGCATTAAAAAAAAAAATAATCTTAGAATGGAGTCCCCATCATAAGAAAAAAAATACTCAAACAAAATATTATTTGCTGTTCAAATTTAAAAACAAAACAAACAGAAAGAAAATTCAAACCATCTCCCTCCCCGAAAATTAAAACAAAATGTATTGGGGCTTTCTGTGTAACTTCCATGATAGAAAAGTGCTGCCAGCAATTAGCATCACAAACCTTCCTTCTGGTGCCACAGTGCGACAAGGACATTTTTAATGATGAATCAAGGGCACTGCTGTTTATGAGGTGTTGTGTTTAAGCTGTGTTAACAGCAGCTTGCTTTGCACACAAATCCAGCATCCCATAAGGGATGCAGTAAAGGCAGGAAAGCACCACAACGCAGGAGAGATCTCTATGCAAACAGGTGTGCTCTTTTCATGGCTGTTCCTGTTATACCTACAGGGGAAATCATCTCTGAAGTTTCACTAAACATCTTTCTATTGCTTCTTTCCCAATAGCTGGTTACCTGGAGGCATTCTGTAAGTGGATGGGAACGCGAGAAATGAGACATGAGGAAAAATACTCTGAGAAAGGCAGAGACCTCAAGTGATCCTATCCATTATCTCTTCTCAGATAAATTTCAGATCCTATGTCAGAGTATTGCATTTCTAAGAAATTTAAGGGCTTAGTAGACGTTGCATAACAGAAGAGCCTCACAGACACCTGACACTGGTGCAGATAAACTCCTGATGGACCATGGCCACTAGAGGGACCTGAGCTGGCAAAGAGAATGAATATCAAATGTTATGCAAGCACACAGAGTACACTGATCCCGACTTCACTGCATCACTAGATGTTGGGTCATGCATGACTAGATTTCCCAGATAGACTAGTATTCAGCCAGCAGCAGCAGCACTGTGGGCTTAGCCTTCAGGCCTTGCTCTCCAGGGAGTTTCTCTGCTTGGAGATGAAGCTTTGATCCTGAGCACTACATTTGCACAATTACAGCTGGGGTATGACTTGAAAAAGCAAGAGAAAAGTGAACAAAAGCCATGCTTCTTTTGGAGACTTCTCATGTCTCCAATCTGCTCCTCCTTGAAAGGGGAAAGACACTTCAGAGACATTGCCAAAGTGGCTGAACCAATTTTTCAGCCAAACCCATTATTTATATTTCTACCCAACCCCTTCTTTAATGCCGAGCTCCTGAAACTAAGGCATCAGGTTCTTTGTGGTGTGGAGAATCAGTTCCATGAGCTGCAGGGGAAGGGAGGGAAAGGGCTAAAGTCTGGCATGCCCTTACTCTTCCATATCCACCATTTCCAGGGATTCTCCATCTTTTGTTCCCTGCTCTGTACCACCCACAAACTGCCAGCATCACATCCTCATCCATTTGTTTGTCTCTTTTCTACTTGGTCCTTTCTGGGTTATTTAGATAAGAATAAGCACTGTCTTCAGGCCAGACACATAGCACTGAAATCTAAATGATCTAAAAAAAAATTACATGATTTCTTATGGGCATGCACTTTCACATGAGACTCTGGTTTCCTTCACCAACCCCATCTGTGACCAGTAATCTTCCAAGATTGAGTATCAGCTGCACAAGAAGGGAGGTGATAGTTGTTTACAAAATAACTGGTGATTTGGGCACTCGCAATTATTCTCTCTTACAGCAGAGGACAAAGGTGCATTTGCAAAGTCGAAAGACCAGCTGATGAAAAGAAATACTTTCTCTTTCTGCACAACACACAGCTAATCTGTAAAACTCATGAGATAGCAGGGTGCATCCAGGAGCAATGTAAGATTCAGAAGGCATTAGGCACTTATATAGAAAATGAGAGCACTGGAACATTTCATTAGATAGGATTATTGTTATTATAATTATTCAGAAAGGCTAAAACTTCCTATGTTTCCAGGTATAAATAATTCACTGCCTGAAGACAGAAAGGCATTCCGCCAGAAGGTAGGGGTGTTTTGTAATTGTCCACTGTGGCAATTTCTTGCATCCCTCTTTGAAATCTCCAAAGCTGAGCACTGTCAGCCAGTACACTTGACTGTACTAATGTACTACAGTGGATCCCTCTCTTCTTATGATTCACTTATTCATAGATGAAAATACAAGTTGTGCGCTAGAACAAAAAATAAGTATTAATACTAGGGAAAGCCTGTCAAGATAAATCCAGGTAGCAATACTTTACCCAAATTCTTGGCTGCCCCCTGCAGCCCAATGGAAGATGAAACACTGCTGTACTATTTGAAATGGTTGTTTGCTTTCTCTTTGAACTACATTGGACTTTTATCTTTTAATGAGATACTGGTGCTTTTTGGAGGATGCTATAAAATGGCATCTTCAGAAACAATTCTGAAGTACAGAGTGTGATGTAAAAACTTGTTGGGTGGACTAGACAGAACAACAGGTTAGACAGAGAAATAGACAGAGAACAGATACTTTCTATTCTTCCCCTTATTCCTAATTTCTGATGATACTGGCCTGATAGCAGAATCTTTTTCTGGCATTCAGCTGCTTCTATTGCTCGCTCTGCCTTCCAAGTCCAAGTCCTCAAACTCTAACTAATGTTGAAATAGGTATTTAAGGTAGTAAGTAACTGTTAACACTTGAAAGGAAGCCATTATAGTTTAAATGGTGTATAATGTGCCACAGATAAAGCTGCTGATTATGTATTTTCAAATGGTTAGGGATATATTTGAAAGTCTAATCATAAAGCATGCTACTGTTATTTTAAAAAATGAAATTTGACCTTCCAGAAATTAACTTTCCTCTATGTAAAAACCACAAGTTTTAACAGGAATAAACGGAAGTAGGAATGGGAGATGGAGCAGGGACAAATATGGAGAGAACATCCCCAAATCGATGCAGAGGGAATGCCTTTTTTTTCTTTCTTCTTACACTGCCCTGATTCTTCCTCCGGTTCCTGCTCCGACAGAGCCCTGGCACGTTGGCTTCACTCAGCACTCATGATCTGGACAGCAGCTGCCTGAACCCTCAGCATCTACCCACAGACACAAGGGCAGAAGGAAGCCATAATCTTTCCTTGGGAAAGGAAAGCTCACAACAAACGGGTGGATTTTCTTTGGTTTGGCCATTGTATCACATCCAGTTCTTTCAGAGCTCTAATTTTCCACAGAGTTCTGCCAACTCATCTCAGCATCCTTTCCCACTTCTCTACCAACACCCCCACCCCCATGTGCACACTGAGTCCTTCCAGCACATTTCAGGTCCATCTGCGCTGTTCCAGGGCAGAGTCAGTCCTACACCTCTCACGTTGCACTGTCACTGTGACAAGAAAGTGGCAGTGCTCTGCCCTGGACTTCTAGAGCAGATCACTTATGTAAGCTGCATTACTAAGTGCTACAGACTGGCTGGGGCCAAAAAGGGATTGGTCTTTGGCTTGTGCTTGAAAGTGAACTTTCTCCACATTCATGGGAATTGGATCTGGGATTATAAACTTAAGTACATTTCTGCTCTGCAGACAAAAACAAAAGCGCTAAGTATTAATTTCATGAGGATCTTTCCCCTCACATCCTTGTAGTCTCAGCTCCAGCCTGCTTCTCACAAGTTCTTTTTGCCAACATCAGACTGAACCTATACATCCTAACAAATCCATATGGTTTCTGAGAGAATACAATGAATTGTCAGAGGCTACAGGGACTGGATTTCACATTTATACATCTATGCATAAGTACTCATCCACCCTGGTACATGTATGTGCTGGGCCTTGAAACAACAACCTGCACATGTTTATCTCATGTCTCTCACAATACCTCTGCCATGTCTCTCTTTACAATATCTAGCATGGCAGCAAGCGGCAGGGTCTGTGTGTTAGTCACAGCCACAATACACTGAGCAGCCGGAGCCTCTGACAGGATATACAATACAGCTGAGATGTCAGTGGAGGTGGCTCTGGAGTACTTTAAAATGCTGTTCAAGTGCCAACTTTCACCTCCAGATATGACACTTTGCTCGCCCACCCGCTTTCCTTCCAAGCTATGCACTCCTTTTACTGCAACTCGACAGCTTTAATTATGAATTTCTCTACCTTCTCTATCCCTTTAACCATTTAGTCTCTCATTTGTCTTGCTAAGGTTTTTTATATGCTCCTAGATAGCAGTTGTACACTGTCACCACAGTAGAAGAGGCCTGGTTGGACTCTCATTTGCAGGCTGGGCACCAGACCAAAAGGACTTGTAACCAGCTATTTGCCTCGAATGGAGAAATCTCTGCTCTTATGTTCCCTTTGCAGAGAAAGGATGCAGTGACGAGGACACGGTGTGCCTAGGAGCATCATTATATCAAAACCATTTGGATCTCCTTAGCTCTTATTGTCTGAATAACTTACACAGGTACAAGCTTCTGACCCAGTGAAAAACTGGATCACACTGGTGGTTTTACAGGGGATTCAGATCCTTCTATCCCAGTATTTCACCCATGACAGGAAATCTATTTTAGATACTGGCAATATATGCACTACTGTCACCACCACTGCTATACAGGACTGTGAGGATCTGCTGCTACTGATGGGTGGGGAGACATTCTGCTCTATTCAGCCTCACAGACCCCTGACATTCATTTGAACTTGCTTCTAAATCTGTGATGCTTGGACATCTAGGCCCATAAGTCGGGCCCAAGAAGTGAGAACTCCACACGGTAAAATGTTTGATCTAGATAAGCCAGATCAAAAAGTCTCTTGTTCCTGCGATCTACGCCCCATGATTAACTCTCCAACACACAGGAAAGCAAAGCCTGTTTTGACCCTCAACCAGTCTAATTTTCACCTACATGAGTGTGTTCCTTAAGAGGCTCTGTTGGGAGCTGTGGACAGATTAATTAAAGGCCACCAGAAGTAATAATTGCAATAAAGAGAACAATGCATCAGAGGCAAAATACGCTACATCCACAAAAATGTGCTTTCTTCTAAAGAGTTGGAAGGGCATTTCACCTAACTACCACCCTAATCACTCATTCCATTGCTCCTTTTGCTGAAATAAGGTACTTTAGCATGTGTTGGTATGAAAGATTTGTCTGTTCTCTGGTTTTCACAAATCTCAAGTTCTTTTGGGACTCCAGGAATACCATTTGGAAAAGTTCCACAAGGAAACACTAAATCACCAAGATCCTTGAAACAGCCTTATCATTTATCCACGTCTCCCACCAACCCAAAGGCACAAGGATTCCCACCCCAGTAATGCCTTGTTCATCCATATCCTCTTCATACTGTCAAACAACTGAAAGCAAAGGACAGAGATCATCAGTACAGTTGCATTAACAAAGTTGTCTCCTCCTGCTATATTGTGCCACAGCCCCAGATCTAAAGCAACTGGTGTTTTGGTTACTACTGCAATATACATATAGTCTATATAAGGCTACATATAGTTCTCTGAACCTGCCTCTTCAACACTAGACCTGTGACACTTTTGGTCTGAAATTCCACCTCTGCCTACAATCAAGATGACCAATAGACTAAACAGACTGATCCTCCCACCATCTTTTGTACCCTTTTAGAAAGAAAACACCTATTCTCTTCCAGTGTCAGGAGTATCCTGGTCTATATAAAGGCCACTTCACAGGAAAATGTACATCCCTCATAATGTATTCCTTTGGGGGACACTTCGTAAATGGGAATCACTTCCGAACCCCTGATAGCAATCAGCTTTATTTTTCTATCCCAGCATGTGAAGGGCCCCAGTGGCTTTCATATTTCAAGTTAGATCTTAAGGGGAAAGGACTGCACCACAGAAATACAGATGCTCCTAATCAATACGAAAATGACTAATACCCAACAGTACTATAGCAATATGCCTCACAGAAAGGGCAATGCAGAGCCCATTTGTTCTGCTGGTTATATACAAGTTCATTATCTGTAGTCCAGTCAGATCTGTACGTGTACAGTAATTTGAATAACCTCAGACAGATACGATAGCAAGCAGTGTTTTTGTGCATGTTTGAAGTTCCTTCTATGATCTCTTTCTCTTCCATTTGCTCTTTTACTCTCCTTCCTTTCTGCTGCTACTTAAATTGCTATTATTAACTATCAAATGATAAATTAATTACCTCTGAAATAAGCATGAATAATTGTACCCAGCCTGGCATAGCTGGGACTGGCATTTGATAACAACCTACAGAAACTATACAGCTCCCAGGGTATTTCATAATAACAATAATAATAATAATCAACAGAAGGAAAACAGGGATAGCTCTAGAAAGTGTAAATGAAAAGTTGCTGAATTACAGTGGCTTACCTGTGAACAGCTACATGAAAGCCTTCTGAATATCAAATATATTCATTATAGGCTGTATTGCTTGGCTGAACCTCCAAAGAATTCACTGGGCTTGTTTTCTCACAATAACAAAGGAGAGACACTGAAGAGTGCAAGAGAAGAAAGACAAAGGGGTGGATGGAGGAAGGTTCACATTCTTATTTAGAAAACATGATTATCAAGGCATATAATGACAACAAAATATAAAGCCTGTAATAGATCCAAACTCAAGATCTGAGGGATTATTTTTTTTCCTCTCAATAGCAGAGGCAGCAATTCTTAAGGTCAAACCCTGGAGGGGCAAGAAGATATCACTCTCTTGCAACATTAGTGTGAAAGATCACTGGAGAATGTTATAAGACAGTGAGGAGTTAAGGCAATTCTTAAAGGTCTTTTCCAACCTTAATGATTCTATGATTCTAAATGCTTACAGCAACAGGAAACTGCTCCAAAGCCCAGCTTCAGCTACTCATACCAGTCACATTGCATTAATGTTAGGCCGTGCTGTCACAAATGTTATACAAAATACATTAGAAACTCCTTTTGCCCCATGTTCTGCAGCACTACAGTGAGGTGGTAGTTTTGCTTACCTAGGTAAATGTATTTTCACAGCACTTTTTTCTCTCCAGCATCCAAATACAGAAATACCACATCAAGAGATGCTCATAATGCAGTAGAAATTTCAAATTCCTTTACCAGCAATAAAATCTGTGACTAAGCTAAAAAATATATTCAATAAACAACCTTCTCTTCTGAAAGCTGGAACAAGGTAATTAATGACTACAGACGATTAAGGTTAAAAATGCACCAAATCTTTACTTAAACAAAAATGAAGCTTCAATCAAATAGAAATCTGAATCAAAAAGTCAAATAATTCCTGCTGATTTTTCCCCATGGGGTTAGATTCACTAAATGATGAAAAAGCACTTTCATCTTCATCCATGTGTCAGAGGACCCCCCAGAGTCCAACTGTCCAGTCTGCCCCAGGGGACTGGACACCACAGCTTCTGGTCTGCCCTGACTGTGAGGTGATGGGCTGTTCTGCAGGGTGAAGCAGAGTCTTGCACTCAAACCCTTCAGCTGAAATTTGTTCCAGTTTGTATAATAAAAAAAAATATAACTTCAAGGAATGACACCCACATTCACCTGTATAGGAAGACCCAAACCACCAGGCAAGGGAACCATTTCCCATCACTGCACACAAGTATAATGCCACATTTCTGCTATTCACAGATGCACTAAGTATGTCTCAAATGAAGCGAGCGTACTTTGCTCCATCTGCATTACTCTGTTGCTTGAACTTTCCTCTTTCTTGCCTCCATCTCCTTAAATTAACTTTAGTTTGATCTGAATCACTTTTTGGCCACACAGCTTAAATGATGGCTGCTTGCACAGCCATAATTAGGGGAAGGTACGTTACAGTGAAAAGATGGGGAAACCAACAGTTCAACACTATCCAGGATCACAATGGTGCATGAGTGCAGTATAGAAGAGCAAGCACAGTTCCAAATGATCTGCAAATCCTCCTTGTCAATTCTCGGATTTGCCATCCACACACTGACCAATCTAACTCCGCTCAGTGTATGGAAGATGAAAGTATTACATCTGGACAAAGAACCTGAGCAGTGATTAAGACTTCTGCTTTTGATTAATAGCAGAGTTAGACATATTTACCATCTGGGGTGGAGAGAGATTTGGCTGCGCTCAAGAAAGGTAAGAAATGATGAAGAAACACAGGAGATTAATAATATCTGAGTCAGCAGAAAATACATAATGACTTCGCAAAAGCCTGTCTCAATATATAAGATGTGTCTCATGAACAAATGGCTACAATTGCTACAGTGTATGCAAAGCATTTCCTAGCACAACCTAGAAGGCAGAGAAAAAGCAAATGAATGAATGTGCCATGAGTTCAAACCATGAGGAAGAAAGGGAAGATACCTGTAGTGGGGGTTGCTCTTGTTTTTTCTCTCTCTCTCAAACCTTCTTTAAGTGAACAAACAGTCATTTCCCATCCTCTTTTGTGGTCATGACAAATGTGAAGTTACCTGGACGGTGTTGACTTTACACCTGATTGCTTTTACAGCAAATGAGGCATGAAACCTATTATCAAAAAACATGATGTCTGAAGTACCAGCTAGCATTTCACTTTCCCAGCAGAGAGCTGCTGAATGCCAGAACTGACTGCAAGGCATGGCAGGAGGCTGCAAATGCAAAATTAGTGATTCTTCCTGGGGCATGGCAATAGTGTGCTTGTGAGGTCAAGCTTGGGAAAGGGCAAATAAAGTGCCTGTATGCGCACCTGACACATCACTTTGGTTTTTTGAAGGTGGCTGCAAAGCCCAGAAAATTCTCCACATATTTGGCATTTGACCTTGTCAGAGGGCTCCATAAGACCAACCCTATTGAATGCTGGTGGCAAAAGGGCTAGGTGATGCAGAACACCACCAAAATACCACTTATGAAAAGAAAAGCCACAAAAAAATAGGTCCCTAAGTGTGACTTGTGAACATGAGAGTGATAACGCCTGAATAAATGTGATGGTGAATATGAAGTGTCCCAGGAGCCCAGGTTAATACCTGAAGCAATTTAACCCCTCTTCCTCACCATCACACATTGCAGCTCTAATATATCTTAGGCGTGTGCTGCATCTCACACTTTCTCGACCTTTTGGCATGTTCATGAGGCAGCTGCCATATAGACATGTTGAGGTCCAGTGACACAGAGCTGTTAGGCCAACTTCATGATGTCCAAGGATTTCCTGGTTTTAGGGGAAATACTCTACTGTCCTGCTAGCAGTATAGCCCCACTGATGGAAGTTCAGCCCCCTTTACTTATTCTTAGATGCAGCTACTTTGCTATTCTGCCTCTGCTGCAAACTTACTCCAACTGTTACCCCGCTCATGCTTGTAAATTATTCCATTTACCATTCACACTTTAGGGGAAGACAGACTGTACACTGGAGACAGGCAGAAAATCTTGTCTGCGTACAAAACTGTATTTAGTTAGGTCTGCTAAAAGTTTCTTCCACCTTTCTTTGGTGTATTGGAGACTAAACACAATGGGCCTGATCTCATGTGAGAAATGCCCCATTCACACAGGATGCCTCCATTAGACCAGTCAATTCCCTGAGAACTATTACCTTGCTCCAATTTACTGACCACTGATTCTGACAGAGCTATATAAAGTGCACAGCAAGCAGTTTATTCCAGGGTAGCAGGCAGGGTCCAGCCTGCTCCTTCACCCCCTTCACAGCAGTGGTAAAAGAAGGAGGCTGCAAAATACCCAGAGACAGCCTGAAGAGGAAAATTAAAAGACACATACAGTTATAAACCTTGACAGGTGAAAACGTTTGCTGTCAGAGGGAGATGCTGAGATGCCAAGTCAATGCCACGCACACCAGACACTAGGGCAAAGAGAGACAAATGCAGGACATGAACTGCAGGGATTTCACAACAGAAGAGACCTCTGGCTCCACACCTTTTGATCTATGTACCTTTGCAATCAGACATTTCATCTGGGAGTCAGCTATATCCAGTGCTGGATTAACTTCTTGTTCTATGGCTTGACCTGTCACCCAGAGTACTACAGAGATGAGCATGCAGAAATGCATATTTAGGAAACACATTAGATTGAGATAGACATATTTAACATAACCACGGTGCAATACATCACACTGCTCACAACTTAATTTCAGCTCGCAATCTGCAAAACAAAACCCTAACAACTAAACAAAGCTTGTGTTTTTATCAAGGTTGAACAATACTAATTCTTTTCTTTTGGTGTTGGTGAATACTGCTCTAATGAGAATCACCCATATTTGTACCTTTTACTAGACATGTCAGTAGTCTTTGGGACACACTTTCCTTTGCCAGAAAACATTAGCTACAGTCAGAGCCATTGCTTCCCACTTAAATATCTATCATGCATACAATTTCCTGGGACCAGGACAGTGCAGTCTTCTGGAACAGGGGTAGCCTGCAAGCTGTTTAAAGCCACTGCTGTTCATGATGATCCTGAAGGATCCCCAAGTCTGACTCTGCTCTGACAAAGGTACACAAAAATTTGGCTATTTTCATTCAATTTACTCACGCTTTCAGAAGCAGAGAGTATAGAAAGCATTCAAGGATGCTGTGCATTTTTGTAGTAACCACAGAAGAAAACAGAGCTAGTTTTAAACTACAAATATTTCATTCTTCTTAAACCCATAAAGATAGGTCTAGTCTAGGAAGCATAATTTCCATTGATGTAATGATATACCACCAGTAAGCAGTAAGCTCAAGGCTCTGGTGACTTCATTGTGCTACCTAAAAAAGCCAGATTAGACTTACTCTGTAAAGAGTAAGACTAGACTGAGTGGTACAACTCAGCCTCCTCCAGAGAAATATTTTGATGGAGAATCTTTTCTTTTTTAGAAAAAGATCCGTGAGTTGAGAGAGAGGTGTAACAATAGCTGCCCTCCTGCCCATACCACTGTGCTCTCTGTATTCTGCATTCTCCCATTGGTTCCAGTAGGGCTCCTATTCCCACTAAAATCAAATCATGCAATTATCTTGGCTAGACTCACAGAAACCCAGGAGTGAAGTATTAATTTTCTGGATCAGAATGAATGTACTGCACAATCATTTTCCATGAATTATTTATTTTTAAACCAGAATACGCTAGCAAACCCTTGGTCCCTGCATCTCCCTTCCCCCAGCCTTCAACAAGCTCCTGCAATATGACATATCTAGGTGGGATTAAACAATTCAGCTCTTTACCTGGTCTGCAAATGGTAACAAATTGCACCTACGCTACTAAAATTCCACAAACCTGCAATTACACCCAGTGGAGTGAAAACGAACAAGTAACTGTCACATTGCTTTTTAAGAGTGACATTACATCCCTGGATGCCATGGAAGCACTGACTAATCCTGGGCAAACTTGGAGGGGTATAAGTCTTTTCTTCCAGCTACCATGGACACATTTGGAACGATATAGGAGTTTTTCAAAGTAAGGGAACATTTTTTTTTCCACTTCTTTACAAATATTTGTGATTAGAGAGCTTGTTACTATTATTTTGGTACTGATCAACTACCACACAACATTGGGAAAATGGAATTAATTCCCACTAATGTAAAAACAGCTAAAGGAAAAAGTAACAGAAGACTACAAAGACCAGGGAAAATGCTTACTGAGTTATTGTGACCAGATGGCTTTTTTGCAG
Organism: Phalacrocorax aristotelis; assembly: GCF_949628215.1. NCBI lineage: Eukaryota > Metazoa > Chordata > Aves > Suliformes > Phalacrocoracidae > Phalacrocorax > Phalacrocorax aristotelis. The sequence continues at coordinate 47,441,160 of NC_134282.1, forward strand.
TGTCTGAGGCTAGTCAGGGTTTGATGTTTCTCTTCCCATAAGTTATTTTCATGCAAAAGCTCTTCTAGCTCCCGTTCAAAAGTGAGAGTTTGATTTATATCTCAAAACCATCCGCCTAGCCAGGCTTCAGTAGTTCTCTTTAATGCTGTACCAATGATTTGTCCGATGGTTGTCCACAACATGAATGATGTTTAGCATACACCTTAATTGCTTCATTTATATGTTCGCATGTACAAGTGAGCACAGCTAATCCAAAGGAATGTCTCTACCTTTTAGCCCTCTTTTTTCATTGTCCCTCATAAACATTAAAAACTGCAAAACAAGCTTGTAAGAATGGTTTTCAGCATGAGGAACAGGTGGTGCTAATGTCAGTTAAGTATTCCTGCAGGGGGAAGACTGGAAGGCTGCTATAAATTATGGGGCATTTCTGCAACTGAAAAACTTGCTTTTCATTGATGAAGCTGAGAGCGCTCTTTGATGACAAAGCCATTGGGGAGCTTCAAATCATATCACGTTACTAAGTTTTCTTTCTCCATTTGTCTTGGAAAAACATTATTGCAAGCATATGTGCCTGCACATAACACTAACAGGTGACAGTGGCCTAGAAAGAATATATATATGTATATTTCTGCTTCATCACAAATTCAAGCTAAAAACTCCCATACTCTGATGCTTATCCAGGTCCAATTCCCCATATATTTATAATGGGGCAACCTCACTTGAATACATCCCATTGTATGTAAGAAGCAAATTAAATTTGCAATTTGGAAAAACACCTCCTAAATAACCAGTGCGATCATGACTTTTTCCTATGCATCAAAAATTCACAAATCTATCCTCTAAATGCCTGCAGGACTCAATTCAGTGAGGAAAAGAGGAATTTCTGGGAGTACCCTTGCAGAATCAGGCTATACAGTTTCCAAATCATGCTATCAAAGTCCTTTTCTAATGTGCAATACTTGTTCCCTACCCTGCAGCTCCTCTGCATGGAGGATCTGAGGTGGACAGAACATCACCTGACAGTCCAGTGAGCAGAAATGTTTCCTGCTGGTGCATTTTTTCTGGGGCAGTACCGTCTCTATACTCCAGTAATCAGTTTTGATAGGAAGACGGAAATTCACTGGAAAATAGATATCAGGTGCTTTTCTTTCACCTTTTTTATCCACACGGATGGCTGCAGGGCATGGAACCACTGTTTTAGTAGTTTCTTTGGGAGTCAAGGGTATCTTTATTTCCAATTACTCTCAATACACTCCAGTTCCAAAGATGCAAATATCAGCCATAAGGAGAGACCATTTCTGCAGATTTAAACCCAAAACATATCCCCACCAACTTGATTCCCACAGGAGAACCCTCTGATACTATTATCACTGACCTCTGTGCCCGGTGGTCTGTTATCTCCTCCTCCAGATCTAGCAGCAGTGCTGCCTGAGCCATCATCTTCTTGCTGCAGGGCAGGGACTTGAGGTGCAGAATGAGCAAACCAAGGCAAAACTTACTTCCCATCTCCTCCAGCTCTTGAGTTCCCAGCTGCAGGCCCTGAAGGAGAGAAGCAGAAAGTTTCAGTGCTGAGTGTGCGTTTCAGGTGCATGGAAAGGGTCAGGTTTGTTTTGCAGAAGGACAACTCAGCATTCCTCCTTCCATTCTGAATTAGGGGTTTGGTATTATTTGCTACAAATGGAAATTTCCCATACAGAATAATCTGTAAATTAACTGACAGTACTTGGTCTACAGAAGCTATTCTAATATAGCCTCTATTTTACAAATGGGGAAACAGATGCAAAGAGTTTAACTGCCTCGCCTACATTTGCAGAAGAAGACATTGTAAGAATTAGACTCAGAATCCTTGAGGATCTGACTGTAAATCCACTTTTACAAATCATTAGGACTCATTTTTTCTTTCTCTCTGTAGACAAGTAATCTCCCTGAGCCATGGGAAAAAAATAGGTCCCATGATTGTAAACACTGGGCAGTGGCAAAGATAAAAAAGGAAACTGGGAGGGAAGAGCAGGGGGGGAAAGATCTTTAACAAGTTATGAATTGTTTTTTAAGAAAATCAATTGCAAAGTAATTGCAAAATAACAAACACCTCTAAGGAATTTCTCAGTCTATTAAAAGCTGATGTCTCTCTAGCAGAGACAAGTTGAGACAGAGAAGCACAAACAGGGTTTGGATTATCAACATCATCTTTCAAGGGAGGACTCCTCCAAGCTGTGGATCCTTGCTTGGAAGAACCCTGATTATGAATAGCCTGTGATTGTTTTTTCACTAATGAAAAAAAATAAAATAAAGAGCTAGCAAAGAAAAACACACCAAGGGCCTGCACAGGAGTAAGTCAATGTAATCAATGGCAGTTTCATGCAAGTGCTGAGAGGACAGGAGACAAACAGAGCTCAGATCTGATCTCAGAGCTCAGATTATTTTCTAAAAAGAAACTAAGAGACTGCAAAATCCCTCATCTTCGGCATTTACTGACCACATCACACATACTCCTTAATGCTATCACACAGGGGTTGAATCAATTGCTGAACAATTGCTGTGTCTGCCAACATCAGCCCCATGTGCTTTTGCAGCACAAAACACCTCTGCAGCCAAGAGCTCCAGCTCCATTTCCAAGACTGTCTCCTTAGCAACTCTCAGGAGTCCACGCTCGCAGTCCTGGCACTAGCCATACACATGGTGTGAGCTCCATGTCAGTATGGCTGGACTCCAGTGTCTCTACTAGATTTCTGTTATTCAACATCTTATGTGTAAAGAAGCCCATACGTGTTCAGCTAATCCATGACAGGAGGCTGAGCTCTCATCTCATGTTGTTTGGTTGGGGTTTTTTTTCTCTGTGTAAAGCTGGTGTATTTGTAAAGCGCTTTGGATTCCTTGGGTCTGAGCAGCTCTGTAGAGCAGAAAGAGGTTATTTCTGAGCCAAAAATATACAGCTGAATGGAAGAAATAAAAGATTTCTCACATAAACTTCTATAGCTCTCTTGCAAAGCTTTTCTTGTGCATTTTTGTTAGAGGACACAAACTAGTTGGGCAAGGTGAAAATCACCACTTCATCTCTAGCATATCCAACATATGCAAATATCATCTGGCACTACAAACGCCCTATCTGATAAAAAAATACATTTTCATGTGGTATAGATGCTGTAATTCTGCTTCCTTTCTGAGATCCCGTGAGCAAAGCACAGATCTGTAATTATGGCAATGAACATGAACAACCACAGCTCAAACATATACTGAGCATCCAGACAACTAGATAAGCACAGGACCTGCCCAGAAGAGCACACAAACAATCTGAGGAAAACATAGCTTTTCCTAGGCAGGGTGTAGGGTCTCTGGAGCACTGACTTCTGCTCTCAGAACAGTTCCCTATCACAGAGGGTAAACCTTTGACACCATTTCTTCTCTCCATCCTATTCACCTCCACTGCAAGCTTTGCCAAGCAAGATCCAGGTACAATGAACTGTAGGAATAATTAACAACAGTAAGAAAATATAGGGAGAGGCTTATAGGAACGAAGGGTCATTAACGTCAAACAGTGAGAGTGCTTAGCGGCTCTGCATAGATTCCTAAATATTTTATTATTTTACTTTAGAAGACTTAAGATATCTTAGTGTGGCAGAGTTACAATCGGCAGGCTGAAGTGCTGACATTTCTAAGCAAAAATATGTCATTTCCACAGCAAGAGAGTTATTTTCTCAGGGGCAAAAAATACAAAGAACATCTCACGCTTTCCCTGGGGTGCATCTCAGAGTCTTGCTTCCAAGATCAAGGCAACATACTAAATACCTATCAATCCAGGAGATGCGAATAGTGACTGTGCTAAAACTCAGCCTGTGGCTTTATGATTCCCTGGAGCTTTATTCAGGATATGAAGAGGCCTTAAGAAACTATGAGCAGTGAAATAATAATAATAGAAATATAATATACCTCAGAAACCTCAGACAGTAATTGCTCATGCACTGAAGTTCGCTGCTGTACGACGGACCCGTATTGCTTTGATACCAGACAGCTCAGGAGTAACAGCTGGAAACCTCAGCTAGAGGATTACTTGTTAACATACTTTATTCACTTCAAACACGGACAGACTTTTATTTTTTAACTCAGAGAAATCTCTCCCTCTCCTTCCTCCCTCTTCAGCTCTCAGCAGAGGGTGGAGCTGGAGATGTGTAGTGTGCAGCTGTTTATAGAACTGACATATCAAACTAATGTTATCAATAGCATCTGCCAGTAATGCCAGGAGATGGTGTCATGATTAATAATCAGTCCCTTTTGCATTGCTGAAAGGGAAGCCTGCGCTCCAGGCATTTCCCTTGTAGCTGTGCAGCACACACTGTTGTAAAAATTTTGAGATTGTGCTTACTACTCAGAGTTGTGAAAATATTCTACAAGAAATGCAAGAAAGAAGAAAAGAACAGTAAAAGTGGTGTGCCTTAGTTTGGTTAATATGCTGGTAGGAAGCACACCTCCATGGCAGTGAAGCTGTGCTGCCTCTACACGTAGTGACTGTGTACGGCTCGTTTGCCGCGGCTGCACGGGAGGAAGCTGCTCTGCCTGACATCACCTCCCCTGCAGTGCCCTGCCAGTCGGGATCCGCAGTGACCCCATCTTTCTCTCTAGCCCATCGCTTTATGGCTCTGCCCCTCTTTGGGCACATCTACGTGAGCAGTGGAGCATGGTGCAAAGTCTTCCAAGCCAGCGGAATGCAAGCAAATTGTGAAGCAGGAAACAGTATCTCTGCACCAGAAAGCTGCAGACAAGCTCATCAGTCCTAATTAGTCCAGCCTCAGAAACATGCTAACAAAGCTATCCTGCTTGATGATCAGCTCGCACCACATAGTTTCTGCTCTCTGTTACACAAAAGTACCAGCCTGGACCAGCATCAGCTCGATGCATCATGCTCCACTGTGCAGTACAAACGTGTCCATTGGTCCCACGGGCCCTGTCATGCAGTCTTTTGTAGGCATCGTGTTAATGGATAATAGGTTAATTGTTTCCCGGCTATTACAGAGAATAATGGAGCTAAACAACTTTTCCTAATCCCTTCTCACATTTTCATACTGCAACAGACAGCATGGGAGGAGGTGACACATAATAACAGTCCAAGTTGCGGATATATTTATTTTTCTTGGGAAGAAACAAATTCCAGAGGTAGGCAACATGGCCAATAAGATGAATGAAACAGACATTTAGTCTATTAACTCTTTGTCTAGTTTGACCAATTTATTTCTTTCCTTTCCTGCCAAAACTGTCGCTAGCACGACAGCTGGGGCAGTAGGATGTTCGCCCACATCTCTTAATTGACACTGTCATAGTAATAGGAAACTGGGGAGCAGGAAAAAAAGCTGTTCCTTGACTTATCGTTTGGGCAGGACACTGTCAATACAAATTTTCCTAAACAAAATTGATCAAATCATACTGGAAAAATGGTTAATTCATACTCAGCACTGATGCATCAAATAAATATCCACAACTAAATGTTGCCAATCTCTCTCCACTTGCCCTCAAAATGCTTCACAGGCTAAATGACAGTGCAATGCAAAAACTTTGTTATTCATTACTCATATGCTTGAAACACTCCTGCAGCCAAAGGCAGCAACAGTTTCATAACACAGATATTGTCAAAGAAGGTGGAAGGAGTCCAGAAGTTAAATGAGGAATTTCATCAGAAAGGTAACTACAGCTACAGTAAAATTAGAGTTAGAAGATGCTAATAAACACAAGTAGACAAAATATTTCTGTGCTCAGAGAAAGGGGATCTTTGGCATGCAGCACAGCCACTTCAGCAGCCTCTCCCACTTTTGGTCACTCTTCAGTCCCTGGGGCAACAGCTTTTTCCTGCAAACTCACTTCCAGTCAATACATATACATACACACTTACAGAATATTCTCTGCATCTCAATAGCTTTACACATGCACAATGGTTATACCTTAAGGCTGGATATAAATAAATTGACAGTCTAGTTTCTCACTAATTCCATCAGTGAGCTCTCCCTCAGAATACTAATAGAAACCATTTGGAGGCTCTAAAGGATAAACCAGGGAGCTGAATGAAACATTTGGTGACTGGTGTAGCAGCCTTAATTTTAGCTTGGGCCAGCCCTGAAAGATATTCTCCTTTCAACCCCTGTGAATGAAGGTACACAGATACATGCCAGGGAATTGGCTCTTTAGACAACTGGGACAGGAGGGAATAAGCCAGGTTTTCTCATGCCCCAGATGCCTCATCCCTAAGCAGCAGGTATGGCATGCAAAACAGATGAAGTAGAGATGAAGTAGAGAGGATGGGAATTTGGGCCAGAAGATTTCAAGAAGATTAAGCAAGCAGAAAAGGTTGAAGATGCAAGGAAAAAAAAAAAAAGGCTAACAAATTTCTAGAAAGAAAGATGAGAGGGGCTGAAGTTACAGACAAGATAAAAGGACGGGAGAGATAAAAGGATGAGAAAGGAGGAGGGGTTGTTGAGGTCAATGGATGCTGATATAGAGGAATGATAACAAGAAGAAAGCTAATGGAAACCCCTACCCCCTTCTCACCCTTGGAGAAGTGTGCCTTGCTCTGAATGTCTGTCCTCATTACATCTGGTACTTTGGACACATGGTGAGGAAACAAGGCCTAGCTTGCTTTGAATGTCCTCACACAACTTCTGCTGAACTCAGCTAGTGTTTTGGCTGAGTAAACTTCTTGGGTACAAAAGCAAAGAAGTGGTTATTGTTTTAATTATTCAGATAGACTCTTTCCTGGGTTGGAGATACGTATGTTACAGGCAACACTGTTCAAAGAACAGAGTGAATGGGAAGATGAAATATCTTCTGCCTCCAATCTGCTGGAGAAAAAGTCCTGAACAACCTGCTCATAGGTCACCTGGGGATTTAGCAAACAAAAATTTGTGGTCAAGTTCTCTAGCAAAACAATTATTTAGATATGAATTCTCCAGGTCTGCTGCATGAAGGGTTTCCTCCTCCTTTCCCTTGTGCTGACTAGCTATTTGTCCAACATTCCCATCTTTACACCTTTCTCTCACAGTATTTCCACAAATGTCTCCCTGTCCTTTCCCTCCACCTTTCTCTCCCACCCCTTCTTCTCCGCTCCTCCCTCAGCAGCCTTTCTCCTTTCCTCAGTTAGCTTCCATGAGTGACTCCATACTTGATACATGGCAAGCTCATCATGTGTTGGAGGAGTCAAAGAAATTATATTAGCGTTGCATTTGCCAACCTCAGCTAGCTGCTTTGCTTGGCTACTCTATCCACATGCTGCTACCTTGTGTTTTATGTTAACAAACGGCAAACTATCTGGGGTGGGGATGGGGGTAGCTTTAATTTCCCACCTCCCCAGAGGCTGCACACACACAGAGAGGTACTAGTTGGATAGCGAATGCTTCCACATCTGTTGGCTGCTGTTATACCTGTTCTGCATTGCTGTACAAGATTGAAGCCCAGATTTGCCAGACTGCTTCTTGAATAGCACAGGGACAGACTATACTTTCTGGTTTTGTGGTCTGGGGTTTTTTTGGGTTTGGGTTGTTTTTTTTTTTTTTTTTGTGGGCCATGATTGTGAAGCACAGTCATGTTGGGAACAAAAGATGAAAAAAAAAGAGAAAGAGAAATTATTATATTTTCCCCTTATGCAGACCAACCATGCAGGAAGATACTATTCTTTGCAGAGATCCTGCTTTCCAATAAAGTTGAGTATTACATTGGTTTTCTGTCTCATTCATTACTGTGTGACACACTAAGGACCTATTTTTAGGCTCTGGATGGACCTGGACTAGCGTCAATAGATTATCCCTCTCTTTGTAGACACTGACCAATCTTTCACCTTATCCCACGGTGCCTTTTCAAACAGAACTGAAGAGGCTGAGCAAATGATATGCCATTCCAGAACTGATCACTTTGGAGAAGTCTGTGTTGTTTCACAGTGACAGGGTCAGGAGTGTCTCAAGTTCTTATCTAAGGAGTGTGGACAGTTCTGGGGAGGTGAAGCCTGCCTGTACCACCCGATGAAGAAGAGCGCTCTTGGAAGTGAAAGTCCAGAAGGCAAGCTTTTGATACTAGAGCTAAGGAAAACAATGGCAATGCTTTTTATTTTTTTTTTAATTCAAACCAAACCCCCAAAATCCCCAACACACTAATTTCTAAAGGAAAACAAATGTTGCTCCAGGATATTGAAGCCTCCTACTTGGCAGACTGAGAAGAGAACTGGGGAACCATTCAAAGTCACATAGGGACTCTGAGTCAGTGATAGGAAAAAAGAAAGCTACCTTACGCTGGTGACCATCAAGTACTTTGTTCAAGAAAGCATCTTTCTTCTCTGTGCTCCCAGTATTTGCAACAGGTTAACTGGTATCACCCCATCTGATGATGCCTTGAAAATTCATCAGCAGTCTATCCATGACTTTTTCTCACATACCTACCTTTTCCTGCTATCTGAACGCTGTGGTACCTGGAACAAGTCACAGACAGGCTATAGCCTGAGGTATCTGACAATTAAGTGTGTGGTGGAGCTCTAAGTGTGTCTGAGAATCTGTGTCAAATGAATTAGCTCTTAAAAGCAGTCTGGAAAAGCAAGAAGCTGAAATATTGCAAGTCCTAAATTGGCAGCCTAATCCATGGATCACTTTTCCTCCCTCTCTACTTCCACTTAAAAGTTTGCCTGTATAAATAACTTCAGTGTACAGAAAAGTGACCAGACTCTTGGCCCACCCAAGCCTTATTTTTAGCTACGAATTAACCCAGTTTGGCCATACTTCATGGGAGTAAAATGATTTTCTAATCCTGACTGGTGATTACCACATATCTTGGAACAAAAGGATTTGTGATACTTATAATTTTATTTTGGCTAACGTAAATGCAGATGCTATTCATAAAGTGTCTAACCTGCTTTAAAAATTCTTAATAAGGTGTTTTTCTTCATAATGCCATCCACTGTGGGGGTCCCCAGGTTAATTATGTGTTACATAAAGAATCATTGCATCTTAATTTAATGAAACGGCCTCATATCCTTGTATTATACTACACAACACCTTATTATTTTCCTGTGTGGTTTTAAAGTAAAGTATTAAAAGTAACAATACTGGGAACTTCCAAAGTAGTTTGTATCTTAAAACTCACTGTGCTGTAAACTGCCATGGACGAAACCTTACAGTCTTTCCCCCTCACCCCAATAAAATACTTGTTATTCTTCCCACCATAGAGGCGCTGAAAATATGTATTGACCAAAATGACACATCAAGGCTAGTGTGCTTCTATTCCTCATCCAAAATGAGACCCCAGGATCATGGTACCTCTCACTGTTGTGCCTACACAGAGGTTGAGGCACTTGAGTAGATTTAGTGAGAAGCCAACACAGCATGACCCAAACATCACCCCCATTGCTCCAGCCTGATAACACTCTGCCCCACATTATCTCCATCGCTCTGCTCCCACACCAGCACATTACGGAGACTAACAGACCAGTGAAACTGTGTCTTGGCCTGGCAGCAATGTTACGTAGAGAAGAATACATTGGGATGGCGAGCCTGCTTCCTGCTGTGCTGCCGCCAAACATCCACACCGCTGCAAAGCCTCTTCCCCAACACAGCGCTCAGTGTTACTTCTGCACACTCTGCACTGTAAAGCTTTATTCTCTCCCTTTATAACTCAATAGCTCTAGTATCCCTAATGCTCTTTCCGTATTGAAGCTGCCTTCCAGACCACTAAACACTTTCATCTGCTCCCTCTAGCCCCTCTTTATCATGGCTTTGTCTCTTACAAAAGAAATGACCCATAACAAACACAGTACTCCACAGGAGGTATTACCATTCACGTCTATAGGGATATTATAACTTCTTCCAAGTCTACCTCTTTCTTCACATGTGCAGGCAACTTATTCACTTTTTTCTTTATTGCTGCTGCTGCACATGGCACAGACATCTTTATCAAGCTGTCTTTATAATAGTTATGTTTTCCTGAATGGTTAGAACTAATTCAGAGCCCAACCGTGTGTCTGAATGCTTTAAACTATTTCTTCAAACATGCTTTACCCTGCCACTGCTTATGTTTCATCTTTTATTCTTGTACCCACAGTCTTTCAGGCCTCCTTCCTACTGTATAATTTGTATCAGCTGCTACCAGTAAATATTATAATCTTACTGGTTTTTTTTCCTTCCAGTCATTAAAATTAGAAATATTGACCAGCACCATTTCACAGAGTGGTAGCTGAAGTCAGTTTACTATAATTTTTTTCCCATTCCAAGGATGCCTTAGGTTTTGACTACACAAACAGTCCTATTGTGTCTCACTCTATAACTTCCAAAATTTCTTGATGCCTTTTTCTGCAGGAAACTCTTTTTATCAGCTCTGACTCATCTAGGATGCCCAGTAACCCAATCTCCATGAAAATTAGTCTTGGTTCACCCTTGATATCCGTGAGCAAAACTTTATATACAATTTCTCCTTCATCCTCCAATCCCCATACCTCTTTCAAAAAAAATCCACATTATCAAGGCACTGTTAACACTCCCAGTCATTGTGTTTCCTATGTTACTCCAGTGCTTGTGGTTCTATTATTGGAGGTTCTCTCATCCCATGGAGTAAATTTTTAAACATGAGGAATCATAATTAGCACCTTGTTACATGTTTTAGACAGTCTGCTATCTAGTCTGCTGGCCATTTTTAATTATTTCTTTACAGTACTTCAAATCCTCTGTTCCTTAGTTTCCTTACAACTCCTACAGGAGCAAAACCTAGGTTTCATCTAATTCTGAGAGTTATAACCTTAGCCAAATATAAAATAACACAGCAGACAACATGCAAGCATTGTCTTTGTGTATAAACCAGCCAGCATGGTCCCACAGCATCCCACTCTGTTCCCATCCTGGCTGCCTACCAGCTCTGACAATGTACTTGCCGCTCCAGGGCAGCACAAATAGCTGCAGAATGCATCCAAATCTCAGCCTACACAATTTCTTGTTATTCCAGTCATGGGGGTCCCATATTTTCTTCCAGAACATTTTGATCATGCCTTGAAGCATACTTCTTTTTCACAGACCTAAGCCAGATCTCCACAAAAATCACTCATTTCCTCTGAGACACACTGCCACTGGCCTCAGAGCAGAGTTTCCACCTGGTGGTGGTCTTCCTGCCCGGACCACACTACGTGCCATCTTCCATGGTGGAATAATTATGTGCACATGTTGAGAAGAAATTAACCTGACACCCTCTGTGTGTTGGTCACTTTAAAAACTTGCTTTAAATAGGTCCTCATATGGAGATCCACAAGTGAGAGGTAAAAGCACAGAGCCGTCTACATCTCTGCACCTTCTTTTCCTATTTCAATTTTCATTACTCAAACTTTTCATGCATTATATGTCCATGCCCTTATGCTGATACAACTCAAGAGCTACCTGAGACTTTTTTCCTAAATTATAAATGACTCCCCCCAGGCTAATTTCTTTTTTCCATATCACAAATTCTCTTTGGTCATCTTCAGCAAACACCATCAAAGCTGACCTCCCCACCTATCACTCCCGACAACCTCAAGATCAGTGACAGGAAGCAACTATGATTCTACAATTTATTGTATTAGCACTTCTGAAACAACAAAGGAGTCATTGATTTTCCAAGCCAAAGGCACATGGGAAAGCACAAAAAGCATCTATGCCCAGCTCAGATCAGAGGAAAGAGACACTGCAGAGGAGAGGGCTTCCCCCAGCCTGGTAACTGCTCCCTTTGAAGCTGAAGAATGGGAGTACAAGCAAGGAGCTTGTTGGCTGTTTTCTTACAGGTGTCAGCATAATCATTCTGACACAGGACCCTTCTTGCTGCTTGTCACATTTAAGAGAAAAATGGGCCATAACAGTGAAAATCTGACCATTCCTTTTTCCTATTTCTTTCTTTTGAATACTCTGTACTAGCCACCTAGAGAATGGCTGATAACACTGAGGGTAATTCAGGCAAAACTACTGCAAGGTCCCTCTTTCATGTGTGCTCTGATTTAATACAGGTTCATGTAACAAACGTGTAATACAATAATACCATACAAAGAATTAAAGAATACATGAGAAAGCTGGGTCAAAGGGAAGGGAGATTTTACCAGATGGCCCAAGGGCAAGTCACTGATCTTTTCATTAAGAGGCTGGGTTAGGAAGGAATCCTGAGACAAGTCCTGGGAACGTGGACTCCACAGTCAGAAATCAAACATCAGGAAAGTTCTTTTAGGTGAAACAGCTGCCATCAGCTGCTAACCAGAGTTTACAGGTCTGCAGGGTCCAAAGGCTCATTTTATCGCCAGCCCACATGTCCAGTGGTACAAAGTAAACTCACAGCCACTAAGGTAGCTGATGGATACTTTTACCTTAATTTTGGCTGGCAAAATTATTATTAAAAGGAAAACAAAAATGGAGATCAAAACTGAAGCTTCTACTTTATTAGAAAAGAGATGAACCCATAGTGTTTGTTCATGAGGACCTGACCAGCAGCACGTGCAGATGACCTTAGACATTTGGACTTACCAAGGAGGAGTATTACTGAGACCTGGCAGTTGAATGCAAACTTTTGCAAACCACCTATAAGCCTTTTCCCCTATATAATCCCACCAGCACAGGTTCAGTTTAACATCACCACTTACTGTGCTTTTGGAGAGAAAGAGGAAGAGAAATCAGGTCTTTGAAGACTGTAAGGAACAGACTGACGAAAGGGAAACAAGATCACAGAGACAGAACTGGGGTGAGGGGGAGGCAACTATCTCTAGCAAGCGGGATAACTGATGTGACTCACACAAAAGCAGCTTACATTTCCCCTTGTTATGCCGTGTATATTTCCACATTGGTTTTTTCAGAGGTGGAGACCAGCAGAAAGTAAATGCACAGCAGCTGATAAATGCTTCACCTCCTAGAGCATCAGGTGAGAAGCATACAGGCCTTGTAAAAATAAACTACAAGTCTCCGAGTCTTTGAAAACCTACCGACCATTCAGAGCAAAGCAGGCAAACCTTTATCAACAGAGAAGGTGCTGACTCCAGATTACAGGCTTTCAGGATTTCTCCTCTTGTACCCGTACTACCTGAGAAAATTTGCATAAGAACAAGCTCCCTTTTTCTTAGGAGTCGTCTTCACCCTGCTTTTATGATTTCCACTGAAAATGATAATCCTCTGTTTGTCACATTGCAATCATTTCTACTATAATCAAGTGTTTTGTCCAAAAGGAGGATTACTGCTTCAGTTTGGGGAAGTATATGGATGCTCTAGTTTGATCCCAGTCGGCAACCAAGTATGACACAGCTGCTCGCTCACCTTCCCTCTCCCCGCCTTGCGGGATGGGGAAGAGAATTGGAAAAAAAGTAAAACCTGTAGTTTGAGATAAAGACAGTTTAATAGGACAGCAGAGGAAGAGAAGAAGGTGATGATGATGATAATAATAGAATATGCAAAACAAGTGATGCACAATGCGATTGCTCACCACCCGCTGACCAATGCCCAGCCCATCGCTGAGCAACGATCACTGACTCCTGGCCAACTCCCCCCCAGTTTATATATACAGAGCATGATGCCATATGGTATGGAATATCCCTTTGGCTAGTTGGGGTCAGCTGTCCTGACTCTGCCCCCTCCCTGCTTCTCATGCACCTAGCAGAGCATGGGAAGCTGGAAAGTCCTTGACTTAGTATAGGCACTATTTAGTAACACTAAAACATCAACGTATTATCAACATTATTCTCATACTAAACCCAAAACACAGCACTATATCAGCTACCGGGAAGAAAATTAACTCTATCTTAGCCAAAACCAGGACAAGGGACTTTTGGAGGAACAAAGCAGCCACTTTCCAAGCAAATTACTTTGGTAATAGAGAACAAAAGAAGATATAAACCCAACACTACATATGATCAGATCTGCCACTTCCAAGAGGCACCTGATGCCCTTTAGGTTAATAAAAACGGATGTTTCCTATAGATGCTTGTACAATAGAGTTGGGAAAAGTGGTAAGAGATATTTCTCTTTAGTGCCACTCCAACATTTACTCAGATTTTTCCTTTGACAAGCTAGTGATGCTTGAAAACTAAACAGCAGAGACACATATATAGAAAACCCACTGCAGTGCACATCTCCATCCTTTTAGTAGTGTGCTGTGAGGACGACATTTTCTTGTATTGGCCTCCCACTTTCCCATAGAAAAAAAACCACAGGGAAACAGTATCAAATGCAATTCTCCCCTTCAGTCACTTCCACACCACTGCTTTCCTAGTAATTCAAGTAATCAGGTATCACTCCTCAAATCCATAATCGAAGGATAAGTTTGTTCTGGTATCCAGTGAAGAATCTTTTAACTGGCCAAAGGACTTTTCTGCAAAGCCCTCAGACAAGCAACAGCAAAGGATGCTAAGGTGGGGGGAACAAGGCATAGGGCTGATTGAGGAGAGGGTGAGAAGCGGTATTTTCCACCTAGGTCTTTTCATTAGTTCTCTCAAAGCTAAGTCACAGAAAAATGAACAAAACAAGAGATGAGGCCAAATTATATTTGCTGAAGAGGAGTTATAGAGATTAGTGTATTAATTAATCAAGACAACGATGTCAGCAAGGGCTTGACCTTTATTCCTGCCCTAGTAACAGCTTTGTCCCTGGTGGATTTCGGCTTGCATGCTGAAGCCATTTAGATACATCCCCCAATTAATCGCAGGATACCCTCTGGGAGATAGGAGAGCAGTACTGCAAGCAGGGATGCTGAATCAGAGGAGGAGTGACCTAGTCAAAGGCACCTCGTCAAGGGCATTGGCAGAGCTAGGGAGAGAGTCCACAGTTCTCTTTACCCCTCAACAATTCACCTCTTACTGCTAGGAACAAAATTATTTGAAGTTATTAATCTGGAACTCTGCCATACATTTCTTTAAAATCAGAGACTAATTAAGTTTTTTAAATAAATTTTAAAAACCCACCCCAAAACCAAAGAAAAGTATCTGTTTTAAAAAGAACTTAAATGTTTTTGTAATGAAACAACAGCAATACATGAGGCTCACTCAGACAAAATTACAGCTGCTGAGAACAGAACAGTAGTCAGATCTTCAGTTATCCCCTCCTTCTCCCCTTTCTCCTGGGACTAAGTCCTCCCCTCAGGCAGCCCCATCCCCATGTTCTGGGGAACCTGGATTCTTGTACTCAATGTCTGTCAAACAGCAGGTTCACTTTCAGCTTCTTGAATACCAGCCCAAGGACAGATGGGTCCAGCAAGCCTCTGAACACCACTGTCACTCTAACAAAGAATCTCAAGGTTCTGTAGGTACAGCTGGATGGCAGAATACAAGGTGGCTAGGGAACTCCTGCTGTCCCCATCAGCAGGGACAGATGGGTGGAATCTGGACAGGCTCAGGATGATGGCATACAATGACCTTCAGGAAACAGGAGGACTTTAAAAAGCCATGTGAGAGCAGGAGAGAGTGGTGATGCTCAAGGACAGCAGCAGGTAGAAGCAACATTGGAAGATCTCTGCTTCTATCAGAATAGCTGTTATTATAGCAACTGAGAACCTGAATCTGGTTTTGCTTCCCAGGCAAAAGCAACAAACATATCTGCCCATCAGTCTTGCCCACAGGCCTTATCAGTCTGGACTAATGCATGGACTGACTTCCTGGCATCACCTTGGACTTGCCTTGTCACTATGGACCTATCAGGTGGATTGCTATGCTGTGTCTGACTCTGGTCACCGTCGCTGGACCTGACCCTCATTCACTGACTTATGTTCCTGGCTTAACCTTGGACCTGCTTCATCACCATGGACTAGCCTAGTGACCTAAGCTCTTGGTTGAACCTGACGATCCTTTACAGGCCTGGCCTGCTCAAATTGTTCAGCAGCGCTGGGAGGGGACCTTGGCTGGCAAGGGCAGACAGCTGGTATTAACTCCATTTCTCCCATTGCTTTCACTGGCCTTAATTCTTTTCTCAGAAGGGGTACTCCAGACTGTCCATCCTAACCCCAGATGAGCAACTGTGCAGAAGTTGTAGCTTAGACAAGAAAAATTGGTCCCTCAACCCATCTATCACTAGCTGAGCTGAACCTGCCTGTCCCATCCTAAACCACAGCTAGATTAAGACCAACTTTGTTGCATTACATTACACTCACTTGTCTGATGTCTTTCTGTCCATAAGAAACTAACACATAACACTCTCAACCATCATATTTGAATTTGGTCAAAAATCTTTCAAGAATAAACAAACATTTAAACTTCAGGTGCCAAATTAATTTTTGCTAAGGCCAACAGGGTTACCTCATGTTAGAATCCAGCTACAAAAATAGATTTCTTTTCCTCTTCCCTAGCTATTGTTGGCAAACATTAGTTCTAGTGAAAGAAGCTATTTCTGGACTTTTATTGGCAAGCCTTATGTTCAGAGACTAAAGAAAGGAACTGGCTGACAGTGGAAAAAATGTTAGACATGACTTTCAAGAAATGCCAGTTTCTGCCAAGCTCTTGTGCACATTTCTCTGAAAAAACCCCAACCCAACCCAAAGTGTTTATTCACTGCTGAGGTCACATCTGTGAGGATCAGTGAGAGAGAGAGACACGTATGGAAAGTTCTCTGTCTCGAATTGACAATCAGATGCATACACAATCACTGCCATAGATGCCCTTTTATACTCATTTCATTTGTATGCCTTCTTTCAGAGAGGAAAATCCCCTGCTCTATAGTACAACATGACTGCTAAACATGATTGAGGTGAAATTTCTAGCAGATTTTTGTACAACGTGTTATCTCCTGCTTGGACCGATGTGTACTCAGCAGACATTCATACACCTGTGCATACACGCACACACAATCACAGATGCACAGGGACACACTTTAAGACACAGGTACCATAACAAACAGTACCCATCCATAAGTATACGATATGTTCATCAGACACGCTAATGCACATTTGCACACTTGAAGGTCTGAGAAAACACCTTTTGAACTAGTTCCTACACAACATACCCACAGTCAGTTGCAGCCTTCCACCATCACACTTCCAGGTTTGCACTTGCAAATATTCACTGCACATAAACGTCCCACCAGTACAAACACTAACCTAGCATGTGAGTCAGGAAAGAACAGGCAGGTAGCTAAGTGCAGACACAGAGATTCAGATCTGTTTCTTTTGTAAATTGTGCACACTGCTTCATGCATTTATTAACACCATGCTAATAATTTCTAGTAATTAGTGCTATAATAGGAAAACAAAAGAATGCAGATCTTGGTCCTTTTTAAGTGAATTAATTATACCCAGCAACACTTGTCACCCCTATTAAATACAAAGGGATAGCACAGAATTGTTTTTCTATTTCCCAGGCATTTGCTTCAGTGTAACAGGGATTTATTCATCAATGAGCTAGGAAACACCACAATAAAAATGACTAAATGGAAACATAAAAATTAAGCCCTTTTACACAGATTCAAGCTGAGCAGTACTATTACCCAGGAGTCTTATAGACTCCTAATGAAAACCAAAAGTGATTGGCAAATGATTTGGGAAAAATATACCCTGCTCTTTTTCACTTCTTTGTCTGTATGTGAACATAGCATGCTTGTCAGCAAGCAATGGATTATGCAGACTATAGTCATGCATAGCCATAAGCCTGTGCTATGCTTTCTGTGACTCAGTGATACTAACCGTGCCTTGCTCATGCTCCTCCATCCTGCAGTCTTTGCCATTCTAGTTTCAGACTGGAAAATGCAACAAATCCCATCTTCAGCAGGCCCAGTGTCATGACTTATGAATTTATCTCTGCAATTCCCTTAAAGCCATTCCAGAGCCCCTTGGTCTGGTATCAGTCTTAAGCCAAGGAATGGAAATATAAATATTCAGCTACAGAAAATGTTCAAATCTACCTGTGATTGAACATCTCCTCCTGTTTCCTTCCGCCCAACTCAGCAGCCTCCCTTCTGCATCCACAACCCACTAAGGATTATTTGCAATCAGAAGAGACAAAGTCTTAATTCAGTCCCTACAGATTCTCTTACCAGGTCTGTAACTGTGGGCACATCCATTCAGAGGGGGAAAACTTTCACTCACAGGCAAACAGTAAGCTTGTAGAGGCAGGTTACATGAGTTATACGTGGAATTACCCTCTCCATGTACGCTGCTGCTGATTTTTGCTCCAAATAAAAAATAAAATCTTACAGACTTTCTCAAGTGCCATGTGCCATGGAAGAAAGAAGGATCTTAAAGCTTTGGTCTTGTCTTTTTTTTTTTCTTTCCCCCTTTCCTTTTGAATGCAAGCACATACACATAAATGAGATGTATTTGGGGATTTTGTCAAACCTCCGTTGCATTGACACAGAAATATTATGGGTAAAACACTTCTGTTTGTCTTGGGAGCGTTCTGGCTGTCTCAAAGAGAAGGCCTTCAATTACTGATTCTGCATTTTTGGAAGCTCTTTAAGGTTTCCTGATTCTGGATGAGGAGTTGTGAGATCTCACATTTATGCAGTTTACTGTAGCAGAACTCTCTCAAGTGAAATCAGTAGAACTGACTGCAAAGAGTAGGATACTTAATGAAGCACCTTGGGGACTAAAGTGTCTGTTATTCAACGCTCATGAAATAAGCCTTTATTCAAAATTTTAGCCTCTCTTATTTTAACCAGTCAGGATCTCCAGCAATGCCAGCCTGACCTTAAACGCCACCTGGGCCTTACTTAAGTATTCTGAGCAGGCCTAGAAGAGCCACATGCTTCTCATTCTTGGGATGTGTGAGCAGATAAGCAGCCAAATCTGTACCACACTGAATTTGATCTCTCTTCAGGCTGTCCCTTGTTTAAAAACCTTTTCACATGAATTCATAAATCCACCTGAGCTTTTTCCTTCCCAGAGAGCATCACAAAAGATTATTCCAAAGAGACATAGAAAATACTGATAAGATTTCTCATCTTTTCTAGCAATGAACTCACGGAAGATATCATTCATGCTACACCAATCAACAGCAGACACTAAAATGCTAGCTGAATACCATGATATCAAGTGTCTGCCCTCGTAATTAGTATCAAAGGCATGAATAACAAGTCACCATTTGCACATCTATGTGGTACTGAGTATCTCTGAATCAATAGCTTGAGGATACTTAAATGGGATCTGACTCCACACCTCCTGTTGAAATGGTCTCTCTTTGTCCCATCCTCCTCTGCCCCAAAATCCATCCATGTTTTAATTCCCAGAATGCCTATGCTGAGAACGTTTCTAAAGAGCTGTAGAAGACCCTACAGAAAGGCAAGAAAAGCCAAGGAACATAAGGTGTGATCCTTCCAACCTTCTTCTACAATGCAGCAGGTAATATCAGCTTAAAGAAACAGTACTGACAGGCGTTGACTGTGCTGCTTTGCTTTCCACCACCTTGGCACCCCTCATGTCAATAAGGTGTCATTGAACTGGACTGCACAGTGTAAGGAGGCTGCTCTACCCTTCTGCTCCAATCTCAGCTGGAAGAAAGGATGAGGCAGGATGTCAGAAGGCACCACACATGGTAACCCACAGGACAGCAAGCAACACATGTACAAACACCAGTGTTGAGAGTGTGCTGTCCTTCAGCAGGCTTTACTGCAACCCTATACACTGCACTCCACACCTCCACTCAAACTAGTCACAAATATAAAGGAACTCAAAGACAGATTTCTCCCCTAGCTTTTTATTTACTAAAAGGTCACGAAGGAAGTGTGAATTTATCCCGTGAACAGAGATATCAGAAGCTAATGAAATCTGAACTCCATCATTGCTGTGTACATTTTCTTTTCAGTCTTCATATTGAAATGAGCTCCCATTCCCCTTCACAGGCTACTATAGACTCCCACATGCTAGGCAAGAAAGATTCAGCAGGAAGGCTGAGGGTTATGCATCTCTGCCTTCTCCCCATCCTACCAGCACTAGCAACTGTGATGCTGTCACAGAACAGCAGAAAGCTGCACAGCCCATCATCATTTTAGCTTCATCTAGCCCAACACAGACCCACAAGTAGCCCCACATACTATTACCCATATATACACAAGATACATACACTTATATATTTCAAGCAGTAAATACTGATACCAATTACAAATGCTTCATGTTCAGTCTATAAGCATAGACAAACGCGCACTTCACACACATACGCATACCCTCGTGCACAACTTCTTCAAGGTATAATGTACAAATGCACCCTCTAGCATGCACACAAGCACACAGCTAGCTACAAATTATACAAATCCATTTAAAAAGCATAATCGTGTACATCCCATTACTCGCTGGTGCTAACACACCATTACAAACTTGCATGCTCATGTCTGTACCCAAACATACACCCTTCCTGACCCCCCACCTCTAGGAATGCAAGAAGCCTGGGAATCAATAACCACTTACAGCCCTTCAATCCAACACTGTCAACTTTGTTCTCCCCTGTTTACAGTGACAGACAAGCAGACTAAAGATACAGGACATCAATATGCAGAGGAGGCGAGGTGGGCACTGTGTCAGCATATGAAGCAGGCAGACGCTGCTGAATCCAGTAGAGGCTGTTCCTGCCTCCTGTGACCAACTGAGCAGAACTGCCACTGTCCCAGAAACCTTCTGCTTTATTCCCAGGACATCAGTGCAACCAGACAGGACAGGACAGAACAGGGCAATAATCACAGGCCATTTCCCTGAAATAACATAATTGTACGTAAGAGGATTCAGAAAGAATCTAATTCTTAGCTGTTTCTGCAGAAATGTTCTTGTCCACATAAAGATGTGCTACATGGTCAGTATCACACCAAAACCACTTGATACCATATCCTGCAGAGGACACAGCATGAAGCTAGGTACACTTCAGGCACAGCAGGCTGCCATTGAAATTCTCAGGGTGCTGTGCTGACCTTTTAAAGTGAATAAGCATGCAAATACAATGCACCTGAGAGTGGTCAATACCTCTGCTAATGAATCTCAACCACTTTGCAGCATCCAGAATAACGAAAAAGCTGTTGGTATTCCCAAAGTCTGACATGAGCTCTAATCATGTATCTTTGTCACAGCCCACAGCCTCACCTGCACAACCAGCATCTGAACATCCAGAGCTACTCAGTCTCAGCCCACAGCACAGCCTCATTGTCACAATCCTGAGTTTCTCACTGTATCTATGTTCAGAGACCTCGCTTGTACATTATGAACAAATCCTATTATGCCAGGCCTGAATCTCTCCTGGGCAGAGACCAGCATTAATACAAATATAATTATGGTTGTTTAATAAATGTATGATGTCTGCCGATCTATCTCGTTAAATTAACCACAGGAGTGAATTTTGCATTAGTCATGACAAGGCCCATTTTCAAAGCTGACATTTAATATGAGGCCCCAGTACAAATCATACTTCAGGGTACACAAATCAAAGGATTTGGTGAGTATCTGTGAGGACTGAATGTGAGAAACCATAGAAGCAGTTTTAGGGGCTTGCTGCAGGTATCCAGTCTATGCAACACATTTACCTAGAGGTGATCAATCAGATAAGAAATTTGAGTCATTTTGGTGTACACAGGGGTTAGTGGGGTTGTGCTTGACCCAGAAAAAGGTTCAATGCTTTGACCTGTGGAAGCCCTTCCAATCACTAGACATACTGGCTTGATCAGAAAAGTGACCTTTCTGTTGCTCTTTCGGAGCCAGCCTGAGCTCTGCTTTCAGATTCCATTTATTTCATTCTCCCTCACTGGAAAAGACAAAAGGGCTGCTCTTAAAAGGTCATTGCAAAATTGGGGTCCAGCTGCCTACTGCAAAATCCATATGGGCCATCAGACCACAGGGAACATATAACACATCACATAGCATATTCACTGCTTTAATATTTGGTGGAAAGGTTCCTTCTACTAGCATAGGCTACCGTGTTGACTTCAGGTGCCTGTTCACCTGGGTGCAGGACACCTGAAGATTGTGAGCAAGGTACCAAGTTACTCAGGCTTGTCTATGTTCTACTATAGGGTTGTCTCCCTTCATCATTGACAACCAGTGAGGCATACATGCTTTGGGCCATCATGACATGGTTACTCAGTCCTTTTCCCTGACTCACACTACAGCCATATCCAAGCCTATTACTCCTCAAAGCTCATAAGGAAAATATGAGGAAGGCAAAAAAATGGAATTGAAGGTATAACGTAATAGAAAAGGACTGGCAAAGTAAAGACTTTCAGAAGCGCTACCTTCCTCCTCCACTGTTTTCATGTAGAGTTAGCATTTTAAACCAAATACTCTTCTCACTGAACATTCAATTATCTTGCAAGATAAAGTAATTTTATAAACGACAAACTTCCCCTCCAAATCAGAACAAGTCTCTGCACTTGCAATTTTGTTGACCAATAGCTTTCAACTTCTAAAGGAATGACTACCAAAAAATAAAAATTACCTTCCACCAAAATGCAAACTGTCCTTCTGATCCTGTGCAAAAGCTAATCCATATCTCTATTTTAAAATATATTTTATAAAAAATAAGTGAAATAAGGGATCTCTAGCAGGAATAACCTACTGTAAAATAGACAAAACTTCTGTGCTTTTTTAGGCCTGGTTGCACATAGCTGTAATTCTCTTCCTCAAACTCATTTGCCATATCTTCCTCAAACTCATTAAAAATCATCTTTCTCATTGTTGCTTTGTATGAATCTCTGATTCAATTTTCTTTTGGAGTGCAGTCATTATTTCCAGCACCCCCAAAGGAAACTCTGCTTTATTCCAAATGCTAAGAAGAGGCAGGGGACAGTGAGAGATTCAGTTAGAAATGTTTTGAGAAAACTTGGGGGTTTTATCTAAACCAAAACTTCTTTGTAGGAGTATAACAGATTAGAAGTGACTTTTCTCAGGAAGAGCTGCTCAGCTCTTGGGGGACATTTTTGAAGAGACCCCACAAGAAAATACCATTTCCATTTGAGCTCCTCTCTCCCCTATGAATAATTAAATATTAATTAGAGCAGTAGTTTATACTAGGGCTCTTCCATCTTAGGTGAGTGCTGTTGCTGCTGAGTTGTAGAATGAGTCTCTCTCTGGCTCAAGGAGTATCTTATTTACACAAAATATAACAACTTTTACATGAGAAGCTGGGACAAGTTCAAGAAAGAATCGTCTGATGATCTAAGCCCTTGCTTTGAATCAGACAGACTGGCATCTGACTTCTTCAGCCCAAAAGGGTGTAATGATCTATTCTGAGATCGGTTGTTTTCAATTTTTACAAGTTACTTTAAAAGGCTGTGTTTTCACTCTAGTGCAAAATGGCAATGTTTCCTGAAATATCAGAAAGTTTCAGAGACAACACCTGCTATCCACAAGTATATATTGATACTTTTCTCTCCTTAGGTGAAAGCTGCTGAGGAAGTGTTGACTATGGTGATGATGATGACAACAACAGGAAATGAAGTAAACTGTCTTTGGAGGTGTGAGCCCTAGCATCAGCCTGGTAAGGCTTTGCTGTCTTTAAAAGTGATCCCTAATGCGAAAAAAAAGGTTGCTGGGACTAGGTGGGCAGCCGACAGAGGGGAAGATTTCCCATTTCTGGGACAGAGGGAACAAACTAAATAGATGTGTCTTACAGATGCCAGTCCATGACAAATACAAAGGGTCCTGAAATGGAACAGTGTGTTCCCTTTGCACCTGGTCCAGTGACCTAATAAATGCCAGAGGAAGAAGTGATAAGGGGAATGAAAATCAGTGTTTAGCATCATCATTATTGAGAACGCCCAGACTATAAAGTACCATAATCTTTGGAAAGACTAACAAATTTATGGGTGGAAAAAGAAACACCTCTAACAAATTAAAGCTACTACTTTAATAAATATAACTGTTTAACAATGCTATCAATGCAATAATTCCTATGATAATGTTCTAGAGCTTATTTTCTAGTTATGGCACCAAATGCTTTCTTACTGTTTTTAGTACCAACTACCATGAATTTTTACTTTTTAGCTTCTTATATCCATTTCCAACATTGCACTGGCTGCTATCTGTTTTCTCTCTTTCTTTTGTTCAGAGACAACAAGTCTATGCTATTATCCCTCAAAATATTATTTTCATCAGCCACATTTAGGAACACAACCTTTACTGTTGTTTACTAGTATTTCTGAATGTAATGAGTAAACAATTGGTGCCAACAAATAAGAAACTGAGACTGAAACAACTGTCTGAAATCTGTCTCACTGTAATCAATCAATCATGTAGATTTTTCATCAATATTAT
The DNA here is from genome assembly GCF_949628215.1 of Phalacrocorax aristotelis. Taxonomy (NCBI): domain Eukaryota; kingdom Metazoa; phylum Chordata; class Aves; order Suliformes; family Phalacrocoracidae; genus Phalacrocorax; species Phalacrocorax aristotelis. The sequence goes on from NC_134282.1 coordinate 47,465,310, forward strand.
GATTCTCTGCCCTCCACACTCTAATTATTGCATTCTCTTTCCTGCTAAACCAGGATCTGTTTTAGCTGAATGCATCCTCAATTCTTGATTAGAGAATTGTGCCTTTTGGATACATAACAAAATCCTTTTAAAAAAGGACTCAATTTTTATTCATAATACTTCTGTATATTTTTTCCTCTTGTGGTCTGCTTTACTTATAATATTTCCTCAGGCCTGGAAAATCGGCCCTTATTAAGGAAAAAAATATACATGAACACATGTTAATAGAACACTGTCCTCTCTCCATATTAAATGCAACTGGGTCATGATCACTGGTGTCTAGGTAACCACAAACTCCCACACCGAAGATTAATTCATGCTGTCCTATAATAACGTAGTCCAAAATAGAGTTACACTGGATACAACATCTTTTGTGTTAGAAAATAATCATCTGTAATGTTTGGAATCTGATAGTGTTTACTCCTGCCACATGCAATCTCAGGTATCTCTCACCCAAACTGAAGTCTATAGCTACACATTTACTTTTTGTGTACTGAATACAAGTACTCATGAGGCAACTTATCCCATTTTCTAGTTTGATTCAGTGTGCCAAGCAGGGTCATTTCCTAGACTTTGTCAGTACACCTGCAAATACACAGACCTGAATTATCAGTAAATAAAGATGTAACAGACTGCCGTTCCCTCCTATCCCAAACAAACATGCTTACTGCCCTTTCTGTCCTTCCCAAGCAGGGAACAGACTAGATTCTGAAATTCCAGAAATGTACTTTACCTAGCAGGTTGCAGTATGACCAATTACCTTACACTTTATCAGCAAGATCTTTCCATTGCTCGTTACTCAGATGTTTAACAGTAGTATGTAGATATTTGTGAAAAATATTCCTTCTGCAATTTTTCCCCCACTGGTTCAATTTCTTTTAGACAAGCTATTTGAATTTGAACTGCATTTATTTTCATAGGGCTTGCTTTCCCCCAACCCCTTCAGTATTATTTTATTTTGCTTTGTGAAAGATTAGTTCTCTTCCTCTGAAGCACAAAGCTCCCTCACACATGGGACCCTGTGACCATTGCACAAGACTCAGTTCTCCAACAAAGCTCTTCTGCTCCACATCAGTTATGCAACCAATGGCTACCTTTCCATCTTCACTTCCTTCTCTTACAGCTTTAAAAAGCTCTCTGACAAAATCAACAAGATTTTTGTCTTTCCTTTTGATCAAAAGCCTTGAAGAATCCTATGATATACCACTCTGCACGTTTCTCTGCTGTGTTCCCAAAAAGCATTACCCAAATCTGCCTTTGCATCTTAGTTTTTTTGCTGTAGGCAGAAAATGCACTGTTACATTACACTTTTGTTTACTCCTCTGTTCACTTTTCTGAGTGAGGCTCACTTATGACAACTACTAGGTTGAAAATACCTCAATAGTTTTTGTTTTACAGCAAAAGGCACTCAAAGATATCCTTTTAACTCACTATATGGCAGTAGCTGTCTTCAAGAGTATCTGAGAGAAGGATATCACACAACATCAATGTTGAACAATCCCAAATTCCCTTTCTTCTCTTGGCTATAAGTAACCAACATATTTTTTGATTTCTATATTCAGCTTCCTCGTGTCTGATCCTTCCCCACTTATGGCATATATGCAAATGATTTCTGAATTGTCCCTGATATCTGCATTTCCACAGGTTGTATGCTGTGCTGAAATGGCTCTTTCTAGACCACGTATCTTCACTTGTAGATCTCCCACCATCTGGCAGCATGTGCATCAAAAATGTATTCCTTGGACAAAAATTAGAATTAGCACATCCAAGGCAGATCACAGCAGCTTTTTTCTTCATCATCCATATGCAGTATACAATATAGGGTCTTACCTAAAGATAAACCACAAAACTCCAAATTCCATCCAAAACTCTCCTGCTAGGCATATCAACTTCTGTATCAAGAGTTTATTCAGCATAAGCATACCCTTACTTTATAAGTGCAAGCTTATCGCATACAGAAGCACATATTTCTGCTCTGTTATTCAGAATTAAAGTGTTTGCAATTCAGTTTGGCTTAATTTACTTTAGAAATGAGCTAAGCCAAATTTAATTAAGGCCACCTTAATTCTGCTTCAGAGTGTTGACATGTAGCTTAATGTGGTTTAGCACAGGACTCTCCACTTGCACCTTCAGCTAATTCAGAGGCACTTTCCTGCATGTTCTGATATAGGCAAACTATTAAAGAATTCAGCCTGTCTAATTAATTATCAAAAAAGATTGAAAGGTGACTTGGTTGCATTGTGTAAGTACCTTTAAGAGAACAAACTGCAAGTTACTAAAGGTCTCTCTACACTAACAAAGAAAAATAACAAGAATGCAGCAGAAAACAGCAGGCAGATGAATTCGAATTAGAATAAGGCAATAACATTTAACAGTTACTGACCCCTGGAACAAAATACCAGGGGACCAGATAGATTTCCAATCATGCGATGTTCTCAAATCCAGTCTGAATGTTTTTCTACAAAACCTATTTACACAAACACAAGTTATTGAGCTTTGTACAAAGCTGCCTGGGTGAAACCCAAAGGCTTATGATGTGTAAGAGATCAAACCAGAAGAGCTAATAGTCCCTTCTGACCAATAAAACTCCATGAATTTGTGATTAAGATTCTCTTTTCACTGCCTAATACCTTTCCCAGCAACTGCAGCCTTCCTTGCTACAGTTCAGGCTGTGTCTGGACATGTCAGTCAAGAGCAGAACTAAGCCTCCTTTGCTCTTACTGACACTGAAATATCTGTCAAGTCTTCAGTCCAGGCTTGAGGCTTCTGCTTCTGATTCCTGCTCCATACACCACTGCATGCATGTATCTCATACACGAGCAACGCAGCATTCTGGCCCTCTCTGCTACTGTTGATTTGGGATCCACTAGTACCTCCTTCCAGTGTCTGAAGGCACAGAAGGGGAGAGAGGCAGTGGAGCTGTGCTACATAGAAGGGACACTCCTATTGTCCTCAAGGAGCTGTGATAGAAGCAGACTCTCCAGGTTGTGGGCTCGTGCAATACCCACCTAACCCAGCTGGAAAACCTGACCCTGCTCAAGGACAAACCCACTGCATGGCACACTCTGCAGACATCCATGTATTATTTATGATATTTAGAGTACCAGGCAAGGGCACATATTATGATTTAAGTAAAAAGAAATATCAGTACCCTGTCAGCGAGGAAGGAATTTAGTACATTCAAGGCAGAGGAAAAACAGTCCGTCCTGGTATATTGGGATATCTGAAACAAGTTTTGTGGTAGAAAGGAAAAAAAAAAAAAGAGGATTAAAAATAACATAATTAGTACAAGAGTTTAGCACACATGAAAAAAAATCAGGAATGGAAACAAAAAGAAAGTGACCAAAGAGACTAGAGCTTGGCGGAACTAGGATGTATCTATAGATTTTGCAACTGTAGAGAATGAATAGACCACCTAATTTGATTTTAGAGGAGACCAGACCAGGGAAACTGGGAGCAGATAATAGAGGCACAAGGATAGAGAGCTGACAGACAAAACAGACTGGGAACTACTGCACCTGTGGGAAGTGCATCTTACAAGGATACAGAAACCAGCAAAGGGACAGAACGGAGAAAGCAGCTCAGATTTCAATACAGCGTTTACATTTAATGTTGGACAGCATATACATATTATAGACATCAACTTGTGGAATTCACTGCTTCAGAAAGCCCTGTCCGAGGAAACATCATGAAAGGGGATGAAAAAGTGCCATAATTATTCACAGAGAATGTAACTCATCGTGTCAAGGTTGTGATAATGATAATCAAGCCCCATGCTGCAGTGTATGAAGTGGAGGAGAGGCAGGTCAGGCTGGTAGGATTATTTCCATGTCTTAGTGTAATTGATTCAGTTGCATTACAGGCTGGTTTTGTTCTCTTCTGAGCCGTGAGGAACCAGCCTCTGTATGACGCGGGTTACCTGATTATATGGACCAATGGTCTGATCCGGCATGGCAAATGTTACGATCCTAAGAGGAGAAAAATCAATCTTTGCAGAAAATCCTGTGTGTTAAAGACTTTGAAATTTAGATGCTTCTAAAATCCATGCAGAGTGAAAGACAAACATGCCTCCTTTAGCCTGTGCTTTTGCCACCTCCCCATTCTTATTTTCCATGCCTGAGGAGTTTGTGATTAGACTAGGAGCTTCATCAAAGGGCAATTTTCAGCTGCCAAATAGATTTGTACAATAAATCCACACGGGGCCAGATTAACAAGCAAAAGAGGTGTCAGAAATCAAAAAGCTAGCTGCTGTAATTCCACAGAAAACTTGAAAGGATGATGTGCAATGATATTTGGACTTCTGAAGGGACACCACTGAAATACTGCAGTTAGTTTTCATTAGGAATGTTGCTTTTCTATCCCTTATCCTTCCTAAGAGTTTTTTCTTTAGCAGACTGAAATCCCACAGGCATTCAAGGTCATGCCATTCAGGATTGCTTAGTGGGCTTCAAATAGAACAGTAACATTTCATCCAGAAAAATCACGTACGTGCTTGTTTGACTGTAATTGTCTGATTTGTGTCACCCCTATGATATTTATGGTAGAAAATTAAAAATAATCTTTAAGCATCTACTTTTCTTCTTTTCTGTAGTTTTCTATTTGCTCTAATAATTTGTACTGTGAATGTACCAGATCCTCACCTATATGCATAAACTGACTAAATACAATTCAGAGATTAGTCTGACCACAAATTGCTAGTCATTTTCAGCCTTTTGGCACTACAAAGGACTGTTTGACTTCTGAGCATGGCGGCACTGATTTTAATACTGGGAGAGTTTGTTCCTCCTTACAGTGCATGGAAGGACCCACTCCCTCGGTCACGAGGTGACAACATTTGCTGTCCCTGCATGAGTACACCGGTTTTGTTTGTTTTCAAATGGGGCCACAATAACGGTGTCTTGTCATCAGAGTGAAAATATGCAGGTCAGCCATTGAATCGTATCTTGTTCCCTCACAAAATGTAATCTCTTCTCCATGCAACCTTGAGTGCAATTGCAAATGGATTTTTTTGCTTCAAGCATCTAGGTTGCCCAGATCTGTAATGTCAAAAACTGGGATTCTTCCACCTAATCCTGCTCTGTCAAATTCCGAAAGATGGGTATGACAGGATACTTGCACTTTTGATTCCCTTTGTAAGGAACCAGTTTGATAACCCCTCCCTTGCCTTAATAAAGGGCGACTACCAGCTAGGAAATTCTAACATCACTAGAAAGTGAAAGGAATGTAGGAGATTGCAGGGATTTGTTGGAACAAGCCCTCCAAGGCTGAGTCACAAACAGAAGGGGTGAACAGCAGAGCTAAGACAACGGTTTCAATTATGTGATGGTGGAAAATGGTGGTCCAAGAAGGAGATAGACAATTGCTCTGCTTTGCTGTTCTGCATGCCAGCCATGTCCACTGAACCTCAACAGAACTGGATACCTCCCAGCTTTGCAGAGTCAGATCTATTATGATCTCACCCCATCGTAATTTTTTATTGCGCTGTAATTTAACCATATGGCATGGGACCTATTCTCCAGTTACACAGCCAGTCAGCACCCAATAATCTATCAACAGTAGAGACAAGGAGTTGATTTAAGATATTACTTCTGCCAAAGGGCTGCAGATTGGGCCAGGCTGTCTGCTTAGGAGCTGGAGAAGCAGACGTCCCTTAGAGTCAACTTTGTAATTGGTTCCAAAAGGCAGAGAAGCTAAGAAATTTTTCACTTCTTTGTGGTTCAGGACCATATTTTCATCCTTTTGTAACATGTTTTTACCAACAAAATCTGAGTTAGGATATAGCACCTGTATTTTCTGCCAAGCCATGATTTGCATCCTATTTCATAGCTTGAATGACTAAGCAGGAGAGACAGAGAAATGTGATTTGCATGACACTGAGGTCCTAAAATGGGACCTAAGATCCCATGTTGTTCTATCTACAGCCTTTTGTCCATTCCATTTTATGCTAATGTTATCTTCAGCACTCTTGTTTCTGCAGATATATAGTGGGGTGTCTTTACATTAAAGGAGAAGGAAACTAGGGAAATGTCTATGCACATGAAATGGCATGAGGACAATGCTCTTGAGCCCAAGGTTATCTTAGTTGCTAGGACTTATCCATGTCAGCCTGAAGCATCACCTTGGGATGCCTGTGGAGAGTTCTCACCCAGGACTAAATAATTTGACTCAATATAGCCTAACAGGACCAGAAAACACAGGTTATGTGGCTACAAACCAAGAGACATGGAATTTCAGCCTAATCTCTGTGTTGCTCTGGCAATTAAATACCATAACGCACATCTTTTGGCACCATTAATAGGGCTGCCATCTCCATACTGCAAAGATGCATCGCCCCTGTGTGAAAATGCTGTGTCAAAAGCTTAGTCTGGGACTGAAATATCTGGAAATGCCAGAGATCAGTCCTAACCTACGCTCTACTGGTACACAAGTACTAACCTTGGTGGGAAAGTTCAGAACAGAATCATGCAGCAAGCTTAAAAGACTAGCGCTGTGGGAATAGGCTGTGATCTGTCTTCCCTATGGCTCATTCCCACTAGAGATGCCTCAAACTCAGTTTGAGGTGTCTTACATTCACCACTGTGACAGCAATTCTGTACAGACTTTCCCATTTTGTTTAACCAAATGTCTGCAGTTAGAATAACTTTATCCTTAGTCATGTACTGGTTGCTAAATCTGGTGCCTCTCCTGGCTTTTATCACAGTAATGTAGCTGGCAGAGGTACTCTTGTTTCCTTCCAGACAGGGTCTAAGAGGAAGGGAACACATTCACAAGCTATCCCCAGTGCATTGATAACACATACTTCCTTCCAAGGCTGTCAAGGTCTCTGGAACATCTCTCCAAAGCTAACTATCCAAATCTACCTTCATATAACACCACCAGACTTAGCAAGTCAGATATACAGCTGGCTCAACATCTCTGGAGAAATAGTCAAAATAAAACATAATTAAAATTAGTATCTTCACCCATGATCCAGCTAGCATCAGTGATCATCTTTTGTCATACATATATTTTTAAAAAATCCAATATATCATTCCTTGGGTATACATCAATAATGAGAAGGACTAAAATACTGTTTCCCGATGTGCCCTGACAATTCTTGTGTTGGGTTTTAGTGCTTCCTGAGTGCTTTGGGGACAGGGAGGCTAGAGAAAGCTATGAGTCCATTCTTCTTCATTAAGTGTCATTCTCTGCTGTTTTTAGTAACTATGTGAGTTCAAACACAATGGCACATACCTCAGTCCCCTAACACTTTAATCTTTCAGCCAGGGAACAGGAAAGAAGATGGCCTGAGTGACAGCTGAAACCCACTGCAGCAGGCACCAGGGAGGACTTTTTCCAAAGTCTGTTTCAAGGCAGAATTCATGGGACACCTCAACAGATGGACTAGTGCACCGTATTTGGTAGACAATCACCCATATACTAACTTCTTGAAAGAGATAAAGAATTACTCAGTCTTCCTAAGAAAACATACGCTGTCCTGCGCAGGGACAGGAGGTGGACTTGATGATCCTTGTGGGTCCCTTCCAACTCAGGACATTCTATGAGTCTATGGTTTGTACAGCAGCAAACTCAGTCTACTGGATTAAGAGACCATTGCTTTTCCAGGCTCGTTCACAAAACATTTGGCAAGCATTGGAAGAGGGGCTGAGTGTCCCCAGCAAAGAGCTTCAAACAGTCACACTAGTGCCAGAAAACAGGTCTTGCCCTATATAGGGCTAAAAAAACCAAACCAGTTCCCCTGCCACCCCAAAACCCAAACAAATATGAAATAAGCCCTCTCCAGAAATTACAACATGAAAAACAACTCTGCTCAATTATTGTTCTCTTCCAAAACACCAAGGCTGGGCTGACTGTGGAGTAGATCAGGAAATGGGAAGACAGCATGGACGCCTGAACTACCTTCTCGCAAAATTTACGGACTTTTAAGTGCACATAAATGGCCCTCCATTCTGGCAATATTGAGCACCTTCAACAACAGCAACAAAAAAGTAGTGAATAGAAATAACACCCACAACTTTTACGAACAGAGATTATATTTACATCTCATGGTTTTGGTCACTCTTGCCTTAATACAAGTGTCTTATTACCTATCAGGAAGAATGAAAGCAGCCAAGATAGTCTTACTGAACAACTCCAGCTTCCTTGGAGATATAAGGGGCAAAGAATCCCTACAAAATTCTCCCAGTTCTGTGATTTGCTTTCCCAAACAATCCAAGAGAGCCAAAGTCAGCACACCTTCAAACTCCTATTGTATTATGTGGCACAAACCAAACAGATCCGAGTACAGCTGAGCATGTGATTTCTGAGTTGGCATTCTGTCATTTAATTAAAACAAACAAACCAACCAATGAAAAACAACTAATGAGGGGAAATCCTGCAGCAGTTCATAGAAGAATCTACAAGTCTCCAAGGAAGACAAAGACCCACTATCTCCTGATTTGTTTGCTCAGAAGCCCTTTCACTCCTCTTTCCCCACGTCCTAAATGCCATTAACCCTTACATAGTTTTATGAAGTGACGCCCACAAACCTAAAATTTTAAGTTAAGATGTCTAACAAATTGAATCATCAATCGATTAGTGCAAGGGGTTGGTGGAAATAAAAGAAGCAGGAAAATAAAGCAAATAGGATGCAGACTTTTGCCTTGGGTAACAACTTAAGGAAATAGAACAAACAAAATGCTTAATTTGAACCTTCAGTTCTTAGATTACTATGTGGTAACTATTTTTTTCTATACTTTTCTTGCTGTTACATCTGTTTCCAATTTGAGCCACTTTGGACCAGAACTGGAAGGAGAACTATCAGAAAGAAAATCATTCTTTCGTATTCTCAGCATCTGCTTTTGAACGAGATCCCCAGAGCACAGAGGGTCAGCTAAACACACATTTTAGAGATGATTTTTTCAAAAAAACTTTCGAATGCTTTTGAGACTTACCCATTCTTAGGAAAAGCGTAAGCTCTGGGGGAAAAAAGAAATCAGAAATGAGGAAAAGCCTGTCAGACTTGCAAAGATGATATAAGAATTTTCCAGAAACGTACACCAGAAAGCATAGGATATATCTATTTCTTTGCTTTTTTCTGCAAGAACTTATCGAGTATGCTTTATGGCAAGAATGAAACCATGTTTGTTGGTGGCTGAATACTGGCCAGAGGCCAAATTAAAATTATTTGTAAGTTTGTGCACCAGACTTCCAATTACAAGAACAATATACATCTTACTGGAGAATAAAAGCAGTATCGTGTGACCTGCAAACTCCATCAAAACAACTCAATGTCTGACTATTAACTGAAATAAACTGCTTATAAATAAAGCATACATAAAAATTCCTCACAGAAATTTGGTAAGTAATCTTCAATAGTAAGGAAGATGATGAAAATATTTCATTGTTTATAGATAACTATAAAAAAAACTAGTGCTGCAATTCAGTGGACAAATCATACATGGGTAACAAATTGGCTAATTTGGGCAGAAACAGGACAAACCAGAGAAGTCCACCTCTGAAGGAGTGGAAAGAGGAAAGGCTTTCATCTTGGCATATGGCTTTAGTTCAGCCACACTTCCATGGTAAATCGCTGGTTCATCACTCATTTTAAATAATTCAGCCCATGCTAGCCAGGTTAAAGGGGATGGATAATATCAGGTCTTCCAATCACACTAATTCTCAACACTTTTGTTCAAAAAGGACATTTTGAACCACTAACAAGAGTGTCTTATGCAATGGATGGCCCTGCGGCTTGGTGATGATCTCTCTGCTTCCAGTGTCCCTGCAAAGGGATGGCCTTTCCTTCTAATCAAGTCTGATGAGAAAATTTGGGGTATTCAATTCCTCTGACTTAGAAGCATTGGACTGGACGGGGTGGGGGGGGGCACGTGTTTGTGGAGGAAATCTTTTTTCTCAGCTCTCCCAGAGGCTTTCTGCAAAGAGGGATCCATATCACTAGTAAAATCTCCTTCAAAGGGCACTGTCAAGATATCTGCAATAATTTTAAAACTCATTTGTTACCCCTCGTTGTTTATAACCCCTTTGAAGCAAGAAGCTAAAGTCTATTTCCGTTAGTACTACATCTCCACCAGGCACGACATGCCAAGGATAATACTTTTCCAACATAGCATGTACTCACAGAGCATGAAGCTGAATTTTTGAGATTTGCTATATTACCAAGACATATGGTTTGGAACTCAGCTGTATATATTAAATTGTAGGATGATAGATGCAGTAATGAATGGAAGAGCGCAGTGCAATACACTATAGAAGGGCCATAATTAGAAGGTCAGGTACAAGGAATCAAGAAGAAAGGTGAAACAGTGTAACACGATAGAACATGGTAACACCAAAGAGATATGGAAGTTTAAAAATCAATCACACAAGAAACTTGGGAAAATATCAATATATGTGGATGGAGATTTGACTCTTCTGGGGCCATGACTGTGCCTGACTGTACCTATAGTCAGTAGAACCTCTTACAGAACAGCCTTGCATTCAGTCGTTTAAAAATCAAAGATGAGAAGGGGTTCTACATCCCACAAAAGAGAAAAGGCAATTAAAAAAAAAAAAAACCAGAAAACACCAAACGACCAAATCACCACATGGTGAGCTGGAGGGGTAAAAGCTGCAATGAGGGAACAATGCAGACTGCTTTCACAGCGAAAAGGAATTATAAGCAGGTTTGGGGTTTCTTTATTGGTGGTGGTTGGGGTTTTTTTGGTTCTTTTTTTATCATTTTTTTTTTCCTCTTTTGACCATAGGGCTGCAAACTGACAGCAGCAGGAGGGAGAATTCCCATCAGAAATTGGCTGCTTTGTTTTTAGCAACTTTCAAATGGAGACACTGCTCCTCTAAGATTGAATTGGGCAATCCAGACAAAATGAAAGAGAGTTTGGATATTTTTTCCCTTTCTTTTCTTCTTCCTTAGTTGAACAAAACCTTAGATAAGATCAATAGTTTCTTTAGTTTTATGTTTCACTTCCTTAAGGGTAGTTGGCTTATTGTGTTTCCATTGATCACACAGACAGGGAAATTCGACAGAGATAAACCGTCTCTTTTCTCCTCTCATTTCCGCCCTCCTCTCCATTTGAAATCAAACGACTTTCAAACGAGGCTGGGGTCACTATTCTTTCCATTTACATATCAATAGTACCAAATTCCTGCGTTATCTTTCACTCACTAAACTGTTTTAAAATATGAAGGCTACATTTCAATCCAAGAGAGGCCACACAGGTTCCTTGGAAAAGCTCTAGCAGCATCTTTTCTGGACTCTATCAGAAAAAATAGCTTCTGGTTTAGCTCAGCCCTTCCTCGACATTGCTCTGTGGTGATAGGGGCCACACTCATCAGCCTTGTACAATTAATATTCTAACCTCTTGCAGTGTCTACAAGGCTTTTGTTCTCTTCCTAAATCTTTTACACAATCCCTATCAGACGTGCAACTCCAAGCACTGTATCTGTGCTCATAGCCAGCAAAGCAGCTACTTGAATGAATTACTTTCATCACTTACAAGCAGGAGGAAAGCTAAAAACCAGGATCTGTGTCTGCTGTGCTCTATTAGAACTTTGGCCACTCATTCGCTGAACGATGCTGGACTTGGGAGTCTCTGCTGCATAACATGAGGTGTTTTAAATCCTAGCTGCTGTTTGTACTGTACTTCAAGGTACAAAACCATCAAAAACATGAGGGCATGCTTGTCCAGGGGAGATTCCGGATATATCCCTACAGGGAGATTAATCCTATGCAATTAAGAAACTGAGTCTCTTCCCAGTTAAACACAAATCTACCAATCCAAATACCAGAAAGTTCTAAATACGATGCTGACATATCCTGCCTGAGCATTAGTCGCAGTCTATTTTTCACACACACATCAACTCAAGGGTCCAAGAGTGAAGAACTCAGGCTGAAGTCTCCAGAAAAATGTGACATCTTGTGTGATTAATTTCCAGTTTACACGAATAATTTCAGTGCTTCCAGATACTAATGAAGTAGCTTTGGCTTGATAGATGGAAGCTGAGTATTAAATGGTATTATGCAATGAAATCTTCAGCTCAACCTGTCAAGCCCATACGCTAAATAATCCACTTGTAAGAACAAGCAAACAAGCAAGCAAGAACCAACACTAAAGACTAAAAGGGAGAGGAAACAGCCTATTAATATCAATTATTTGAAAGAGATAGTTTAGATATTTATATGTAGCTCCAGCGTAAATGTCAGCATACGAAATTTTATTCCATTTTGATACTAATAAGTTGGGTACTTAGTGTACTTGGAAAAAATGAGTGGAAATACTGTAAAGCTGCCTGAATTGGAGAAACTGCAAAAAGTGTTTGTATTATCCTTATGATGAAGGAATGAAGAAGAAATGCTCCCTCATGGGAATATTTATGTACCCTCCATATTTGAGATGAATGATAATCCTAAACAAAGAAAAAAAAAAAATATATGTGACCTCATTAAATAACCCAATGATCCAACTGGGACTCAGCTTTTCAGGGTGTTCAGAATTGAAATTTCAGAACTGCTTTACATCTTACAGACTTCCTTATAGGCCATGAGAATATTGGATTCTGCCACTAGTGACAAGCCCTCATAAGTCAACTTGCTTTTGCCCTCAGTGGCTGCCTGTGGCCCTGAGCAGTGATGAAAAAGAGGGCAAGAAAGAATGTAGGAAATAATGTCACAAATTTTAAAGGATTTCTTTAAAAAAAAAAATCCTGAACCATCTGCATTAGGTCTTTCTGCTTATTTTTGGTGACTATTATATAATGCAGGGCCCCTGTAGATGGCATAGTGCTTAAATGCAATATCTGAATGTGGCATTTAATGTTCTCTTCTTACTATTAAGCCTCTGATGGCACAAATTAAGCTAATTTGGGTTAAAGACCTCACAGATCTTGAAGGAGAAGGAGAACAAATCATTAGATATTGATATAATCTGATGAGTCACTGTTTTTAGGTCTTAGTGTGGTTATCTAGGAAATGAGTGAAATCCTCATCTACAGAGATCTCTAGTTTTGTCACTGTCTTCAGTCAAGGTAGATTTTCTCCCACTGTCTAAAAAAAGATTCAAAACTGCTGTCTTGACCTGTGGCGCCCATCAAAAAAACATTAGCACCTCTCAGAAGTACGGAGTGCTAGATGTAATGCCCGGGGCAATTATATTCTCTTTCTTTAAACTGTCTACTGGTTTTTTCCTTCTGCCTTTCCTGTCTTGGAATTGATGTGTATATAGTAGAGCATGGTTAAAACAGCAGCTGAGTACTTCCTGGCTACATTCTACAGAGAGGTAAAAGGATTAGTATAGAGCTTCCAAAGACAATAATTTGAATGTCTTATTAATTAATTGTTATTTGCAATAATGGCTCTTTCCTTAAGGGTCTTTTAGGATCCTTAACTGCTTATTAATGCCGTATAGATAAGGATCGCTCCCTAGTGGGAGAAATGGGGTGGAACACGTAAGCCTTTCAATGAAAGCAACAGGTCTGGGAAAGGAACAAGAGAAAAAATTCACCATTTGATTCAATGAAGAATTATGATCACTCAAATGCAATTACCAGAGTTCATCCTGTATACTTAAAAAGTGCCAGGAGATCTCATAGACTGATGTCTCCGATGCATTTGGTATGAGTACAGCCCTTCCTACCAAGACTGGAACTTCATTTGATGTGGAATCGGGTTCGTCTAGATCACAGTCACAGGCATACTCTGAGCTTAGGGATAGCTCTCAAAACTAGCCTTAGATTAGTTACCTTTGGCTGTCAGTAACAGGCAACTCCAAATGCACAATTCTCAGTGCAGGCTCCTAAATTTAGCCAGGTGAATGCTCAGGTAGCTAGCCTGTACCAAAAAGTTTGATGTCACTAGTATTCAAGTTACTTACCTTAGAACTAGGCTCAAAGACATCCATATGACCTGCCATTGTATTCTTTACAACACTGTGAATGCCCTTATGAGGATAAGTGCCCTGTATCATCTCAAAAACACTCCTTCCTTTGGCTCAATGCTTTTGTCTCCAGACAAGAGTTTGTTTTTATTTCACTGTTGAACAAAACCTCAGAGCAAGGACTCTACTTTCCTGGCATGGAAGGTAAAAGAGTGAGGGATCATGGAAAGATTTCACTGAGGAAAAACTCAGAAGCATGGCTATATGGGTCTGGAGGAAGCAGACAATGCTAAGCATCAAGACAATGGCTATTTCCCCTGCTTTACCCTTCCAAGCTCATGAGATGTGCATTAGGAGGAGGGTGGCACAGTGTTCTTTGAAATATTTACTCACCTTGTAGACTCCATGGCTGCAGCCGCAGTATGTGCTCTCCATAGTGTAGCTCCTCAACACACCCATTTCCTTCCATACCACCACCCGGGCTGTCGACTCCCGGGACTTCTCCACCAGGAAGCTGCAGCTGTTCATGACAAATGCAGGGGCCACTTTATCCAGGATTTTAGGAAGAGTCTAGGAGAAAACACCAGCAGCAATAAGAGAACTAACTGAACAGATGTGCATGTGTTTCTGTATATGTGTGTATGTAGAGACTTTTTTTTTTAATGTACATATCACTAAATCTATCTGTAGACATGGTTACCGAGACCTCCAACCATGTGAATTCCTCATATTCTAACATTTGTTTCATCGCAAAGACTAAAATGCAAAATATCCAATACACTTGGTATATCTCACCAAAATCAAACATTTTCACTCCCAATAGTTTGGGACTGCTGAAGTCACTTACAGAGTTTTGTTTTCAAGCAGCTTTGACATTAACCTACAGCTTTCTGTTGTGCTGCCGAAAGGGCTGCAGTCATAGTCCAGTACCTGATATTCCCATTCTCCTCTCTCCAGCTAGGCTATAGCTCCTCCCGCCATGCACCCACAATTCGACAAGGCATTCAGCTATGGAAGGAGTTTTGTCTGAACCTAGCACAGAGCAGAGAAAGGGGATATGTATTCTCACGAAGGTCACACATAATTATATGAAAATAGAGCTCAAAATTTAACTAACTTGCATTGTGAAACAAACCAAGATATTCTCATCTGTGTCCAAATGATGTATTTTATACACTTCATTTAGAGAATCACAATAAAAAGTAATCATGAAAACCCAGTAAAAATTATATCTTAGCCCTGAGTGATTTTCTTGTTCTGGAAATCGTATTTCCCAACAACAAAGTCTATAAACACTCCTAATACACTGCAGTATCAAACACTTCCATCAGCTCATTGGCAACACTTAGTTCTCACCAAGCCAGTGCTAAATGCGTTACTTTTACAGCCTAAAAAAACCATAAAAATACTGGATATGTTAGCACTAGGTGTGCTTAACGTAGAAACTGGACCTTTAGGTACACACGCACATTTACACGCATGTGTGTACGTGCGTGTGTGTGTCTAAATTTCAGTGCTGGTATCCTAACCACAACATATGCCAAAAGACCATTTGATCCATCTAGAGAGGAGTAAGCAAAATGAGGACACTCATTATTTCTTTGCTGACAGCTTAAACATCTGAACTGAACAGAACCATATAGAAGAGTTCCTGCTTATTGCTAATGGCATTTACCTTTAAATCTCATTCAGTTTGGGTGGTGAAATCCAACCAGCTAATTTCGCTTTCCAATAACAATCAGTTTCACTGACTGATTCTGAGCAATTGTAGTTCCGTTCTGTTGAGCTTTACTTCATGGCACTGTATGAGAATATTTGGTTTCATTGAAAGTGAAAGAATAATGTCTTTTCCTAAAACGTGTTTGATGTGAATTATAAATCTTTGGCCTAAACTATTTTGCAATACCCCCTGCAAACAGCTTAGCTGCACACATCTCTAATAAAAAAGTAATTTTAATTTTTCAGTATATTCTGGCTACAGCTGTCAATGGACTTTACCAGTTCTATAAGGTGCAGATCTAAAGATCTATAAGGTCCATTTTTCAGATGAGAAAACTGGAACAAAACAAGAGACTGCATTTTAAACCTGAGACCACTGTGAGCCTAACTCTTAAGTCAGGACCTCCAGTGTGCTACTAACAGCCACAGCACTCCCTTCCCTGTGGGCATACTGAACAGAAGAATCTTGAAAATTGACTGCTTGCTGCAGACTAAGCATCCAACATTTCTGGATTATCTTCAAACTGTTATTTGCTGCATGGGAATCACAAAATAGTATGCTTTCGTGCAGTGCTTCCAGGTTTTTCCTGGATTTGGGTTGAACTGGAATTAAAAAAAAATGCAGCAGAGCTATATTACCCAGATGTTTATAAGCCTCAGCACACTCATGAGATCCAGTTAAACTCTATGTGAAGGTTCAGATAGTTTTCATTCTGCACTTATCTAAACCAGCACACAGACTTTTTTGGTAAATATATACTATCAAATAAAATAATCAGACCCCTAATCCAGTTTAGCTTTTTAAAACAATTGAAATTATATGCATAATCAATCTTTTACATTTAATTAAATAAAAATGCTGGCAGGTAACAGTAATATCTCTGTACGCAGGACTCATTTAGGAACATTAGCAAATGTCAATTTAATATTCTTTTACTTTTACCAGTGTTCACTGGATTTCACACTAATGGTTCTTCTCTACTTATTCTTTTCATTAATTATCTTTCAATAGTATATTTTGAAAGGGTGGAAATACACCCTTTTAAAGGATGCCTTAATGATAACGCAGCGGTGTGACTGTTCCCTTTCTTGCACACAGCTGGATTTAGCATGTACAGCAGCAAAGGAAGCTACTCCCCTCACACAAAACCCTGTCCGTAAACTTCCAACCCTATTAGAAGAGAATGGAATTATAACTCTTTACTGATGTCCCTGCAGAGATTGCTGTCAAAGGGGCCTGGAATACCTATCAAAAGGACAAATCTTCAGCTGGACTTTGCTGCCAATGCAAGTTACCCAAGGCCACCAAATATTAGGAGGTAACAAAGACTCTAACTCCCGTATATTGCTGAGTCTATGACCTATGAGGCAAAGGATGTTCCAAAACCAACATCACCTTAAGGTATTTGGTTCCTGCTCCTGGGGAGAAAAAGCAGTCATGGAGGCTGGGTTAATCCCCAACTACCTACAGGAGGCTGGAGAGAAGCCTGTGCAAACAGTGCGAGGAAGCAAGTCTGAGACAGCAGCGACTATCTGCTGCAGTTTGCAACTGCAGATGTGTTCTCCTATATACCCACTTTCCCCAACATAAGAAGGAAGAGGGTGACCCATCGGCAGGAACTGCAGCAGGCACCCATCTCCTGTTTTGTGCAAAAGAGAGGATTTGAACCACAAAAGTCTTTCTTACAGGATGGCTGTAGGGTATTCTCGGGCAGCCTTGGAGCCTTGCTCCTGCTTTCTTCATTGCAAATTCAAGACAGGATCCAGATGCTGAAAGCAGCATTTGAATTCTGTTTGTGTAACAGCGAACCATCCTCAGCCTTTTCAAGCCTTCTGAATTCAAACACAGCAAAAAGATGTCCCAACTGTAAGGACTGTCCCTGCCTTCTTTGTGAAAGAGAGTGTTTGCCACAGGGACCCCTCACGATGAACGCTGAAGCACTTTCTTCCAGTCAAGTTTCAGTATGCTGTGTACAGTCCCATAAGATGAACACATAAGATGTGGCATCCTTATGGGAGGATAACTAGTATTTGTGCTGAAGTAGCAAAAATCATACAGACATGTGAACTGAAAAAGGCTTTTCAACTTTTCAGGTTGGAGTGAACCAAGCTATACCTCTATAATCAGTTTAAGGCCACAATTAATGCTTTGTGAAATTAACATTTTTAAGACTGTAATTGCAGCTTATAAAGTTCTTTTTTTTCCCCCCACAGGAATTTGTCATTTAAGAGGAAAATGTCATCTAAACAGACACACCAAAAAAAAAAAAGAAAAAGAGAGACACAGTCAGGAAACCCAGAGGACAGTTTGATGAAAGAGACATTCACATGAAGTAGAAATAAAACAGTCTTTAGTATTTGTCCTTTCTAATTCCAGAAAAATTTCCCTAGCTATGACACCAAGCACTTGCTGTGGAGATAACTCCGCTATGTTAGATCAGTTTGATACCTGTTGAATTCTCTGGTGTTTTCAGTGGGACCAGAAGCATTTAGTGATGAAACAATTCAGCTGAGCAGGACAGGGGCACACTGTCATTTTCCCAGTTACCATTACATAATTCCTATTTATTTTCTTATTATGGTGGGGTGAGGAGACAAAAGTGTATGTGTGTTTAGAAATTATAAAATGCACAAAAATATGGCTTTCCTATTAGTCTGTAGCCAAAGATTATAACACAGCATCTTACTAAAGTGAAATAAATAGGGACCCATCTAGTGACAATATTCTTGCTAATATCTGGTACGTAAAGATATTATGCATGATTTGAAACTCTCTGGACCATTACTTCTCTGGAGTAAGGGAAGTTTGCACCCATCTCCAGAATTTGTGAGCTGGCCTTGCCTTAACTAGCTGCGTAGGTGCACATGCTCATCAGTAACTGCAGAGAGGAGCAAAGTGGACCCACCCTGTAGCCAACATCTTCTGTGATAACCGCTGTGTCGACCGTACAGCCTGCTTGCCACAAGGTCTCCTTGATGCTGCAGCCATAAACAAACACATTCTTTTTCTGGGAGTGGCCGTGGTAGTCACAGAAAACCTAGGGAGAGGGGACAAAAAAATTTAGAACAGGAAAGATCTTGAGCATTGAAAAAGAAAAAGCTGCCTGGTTATTCATAATAAGCACTATAAGACTATAGTGGAGGGTTAATGTTTTCTTTTTTTTTTCAGGTCTCTTCAGAGGAGCTTAGACTGTGCCATGCCCCATGCCTATAACCTGTGTCAAACTTTGTTCATCAGTTATATCTTGCTTTACCTATTCAATCTGACATGATCTGAGGGATCCAGAGTCAAGACTGGTGCATTTCTGTCTGCAGCAGAAATAAACATGACACCTGTGCAAGAATCCACAGCAACTTGGGAACTTAAGGGTTCATGGTAACTTATGATACAACAGAGCAATTTGTCAGGCTCTTTCAACTTCTAAACTCCTAAACTCCAGCTTTATCCTCATGAGATTTGAAATCTGTGCTTTCCCACGCAATTAATCATCACTTTGGCTTCTTTAAATTCAAAACCTGTGCTACATAATTTTCAGGAAAATATAATTGTGCAACTGTATTGCACAATGCTGTCAGATCTTTGCATGAATTCCTAGAAGCGAAGCACAGAACATGACCTACCTTCACGGCAAATAATCTCTTTCTACACTGTCTAATCTATCTGTCTATCTAATCCATCTCTCTCATGTCAGCTGTCATATGAACTAGGCACAAGGCACATTTCCAGTTTTAGCAGAAGTTTTGATTGCCTTTATAGGCAGATATTGACTCCTATAGAAATGAAAATCACGATTTAATGACCCAAGAGGTAAATATTGACCCAAGACTTAAAGAATAATCAATCTCATTGCCCTCTGAGATATTAAGTCGATATACACACTGCTGTTACATATATTCTCCATGTCTTTATCAGGAATAATCAGAAATCCATCAATGAAAAGACAAGAATTACTAAAGAAAAGGAATTGGTTCATTTTAAACCAATACTCACCACTGAGAAGAAAGGAGCTTCAAGATTTCATTGAAACAGTTTTCCAGGGCATATTTAGAGACAAAAGAGTGGGTGTAGGTAGGTAGGAAAGAATTATGGATCAATATAAAGAGAGATGGGGGAGAAATATGGGGGAGAAAAATCCATGTATTCTTACCTAAATACAAGAGGTGAGAAACAGATGGAGTAGATGAATTTCCTCCACCAACTGTTAGGACAAGATTTACCCTAGTATGTTTATTTACCAGCTATACAGTGACTAAGTTTAGCTCCAGCATGTCAGGGAGTTTAATTATCTAGGAATTGAGCATGTACATTCTTTCAGCCCCTCTGACAAACAGTAGGTTGGCATACTGGAGAGGCTACGACACACATGCATAGAGAACCTTCTCACTGCTCCTAATTAGCTGGACAATTATACATACTTCGTAGCTTACATGCTGCTTATTCTTTTGATTTCTGACCTGATAGCTTTCCTTCCTGTACCACCACTCGCCTCCAGCTCTCTTTTCAGAGCTCTGGGTCTGCACATCCCCATCTCTGCAGCACACACTTCCCACACCTGAAGCACATGAACAGCAACCTACCCAGAAACAACTGCTCCTCCTTTGCTTATACCCTTGCCACCTGACAAAGGCAGAAAGGGGAGGACAAACGGGACAGTCTGAGAGCTGCCCATTGGTGCAAGCCTACCACCAGCATCATTCCCAAAGGAAAATAAGCCAATATTGGACAGACCCTGGAGATTCAGCCCACTCAGGCTGTGTGCCTATCTTGCAGAGATTATGCAACCCCTGCACTTCAGGTAACTCTGTCTGAACCACGTGCAATTATCCTATAATGTCTCCTTCCAAAGAGCTGCTTTTATTGGTTCTTTTAATGACAGGCATTTTTCCAGCTAGCGTTTCATCTAAGCTATCAGCAATACACAGTCATAGTTTAGGTTAACAGTAGGTACCACCTGAATTTATTCCTATGAATATCAAAGAGGATTTTATAGGTTTCATCTTATTTCAAGGCAGAGAACCCAGCTCAATTGGGTATCAATTACCTGTCAATTTACAGAATTACCAACACACAAAAGACAATATATAACCTGCCTAAAATATTACTTTACATATCAGAAACCACACAGGGATGATCAGATAGTAAGACAGCTGGGCTGCCTAATCAGTGGCAGGTCTATAATTCTGCACCTAAAGAAACCTGCAGATGAGTCCTCAGTGACAAGTCAGGAATGAGACTTCTGTATTGGTAAAGGATTATCAAAGCCAGGTTCTGTAATATTGCTGCTGTTTGAGGCCATGGGATCTTTCACCGATTGTCACCAGCTTCCACAGCAGAGTCAGTGCTACTGGAAATAATTTCATTCTATTTGCAGGTTGCATAGAGCTACATTTTAATTAAGTTTGCTGGATACTGCAGGCACTCCCAATGTTTATAATGAATTGCTCTTTATAAGACATTCCTCTGCCCCATTTTAACACTACAGGGTGGCTTATGCCTCATCTTCCTGCAATGCTAATCTCTATTTTGTATTTCAAGCATCCAATATAGAATTCTTCCTGGGATATGTCTGAACAAACACTAAGCAAATGTGGGACCCACTTGTCCTTTTTTCCCAGCCTGTCCTTCCATATGACTGGGACACTAATAGACACAAACCAGTCAAACTCCCAAGGCTTGCACTCACTGGGATATGACTCAAGACACACATGCAAATTTTTATCTGTTCAAAGTTATTTGCCAGCACTTATCACCCTATAGGTAAGGAATGCTTTCTAACTCAAAAACAACACTCCTCATGAGTCACAGAACCAGACACTTTTTAAAATAAAGGAAAAGCAAAATAGAAAAAGGAAAGCAAGAAAATCTGTTGGAAAATAGAACTTTTTTTTTTTAAATTTTAATTATCATTTTTTCCCTTAGTGGCACTGTGAAAGGACCTTGGATCTCCACGTTTTGAGGTAGGCATGCCTAGGGTTTTTTCCTCAGAATGAGCTACATTCTTGCAGGCAGATGCTTGTTTCTAAGCTTGATATAATGGCTTTGAATGGAAGCAAACTCTGCTCAGTGCCTCCTGGTCCTTAGGAAGTTCTTTTTGTCCCCTCCAAGGGCACCCTGTTCTTCACTGCAGCTCAGACTCTCTGTACAAGCCGCAGGTTCCCTGTTGCATGCTGCAACTGCATTGTCAGCTGTAACTTCTAAACCATAGCAGTTTCTCACCACAAATGCTCGAGAACAACTTCCCTCTCCCTCTCACATAAAAGGTCTCCAAAACTTCTACTTTGATGCTCTCAGTCAAAAAGAAAACTCAGTCAAAAAGAAAACTCTCAGTCAAACAGAAAACTGCAACGCCACAGTGCATCCAGTCTCTTGTCTTACTAGGGTTCCGAGAGCCAACAAGAGAATTAAAAAAAAAACACAAACCGCCAACAAAACACACAAAAAACCACACCACTTTTAACAGGCTGGTGTCTATAGAGGTTACGAATTAAAATGGTTTTGGTTTGAAAGGCTGTTAACTGTAAGGTTTTTTCCTTTTCTCCTTCAAGCAGTTTTGCTTTGAAGAAACTGCTGGTGCATCCCAGGATAAATGAAACTAAATCACTTCACAGAAATCATTTGGCTATCAGTGAACTTGGCTCCATGGGATCTTGGAGTTTAAAAAAAAAAAACAACAAAAAAACAAAACAAAAAGAAGAAACCCAGTTCTCTTCTGGAGGAGGGAAAAGGCATTTTTCAACATGTATAAACTAAAATCAATGTACTCTTCAAAGGCAACGAAAAAATCAGTTTACCAAGTCTGACATGCAGCCTGTGAGCCACGGAGATGATAGGATCAATAGTCTCCCTTCACTCAGCCATGATGAAAACTTGCACTGAGTGCATGTTCAACTTTATATACCCGGATAAGACAAGGATGGCTGAATATTAAAGAAGGCCAGATAGCAAATAGCAGGGTAGAACAAGACTGATCCTACATTGCTCTGAACCAAAGGAAAATATAGGTGAGTAAATTCACAACCGTGAGTTGAGTTTCCACAATATTCCTTGGGCTGCAGAGTTAACTTCAGGGCTGTTGTCTTAGACAAAAAACACATTCCAGCAAGAATTCATTTCAAGAAGCTCACAGACATTTTTACATTCTCTGGGACTTTTTTCATCAAACCCAGAGGGAATTTTGTGGCTTTGGGCACTTCCTGCCCGACTGTATCTATCAGCAGCCGACCTGCCAGACTGTGTATCTACATCTGTTCATTAACATTTGAACCTTGCTGTGGTTTTTCTCCTGTGGTCTCAGAAATATCTTTTCATTCTGCTGGGTGACAACATTGAGCAGATGGGATGGATCCCAGCCCTATCCCAATTGCAGCTTTAAGATGAGATCTATCTCATGAATTTCTGGTACCCTCAAAACCAGCCATTTTCTTCCCATCACCAAAGTATCATGGAAGTTCAGACATTTTGAGGGCTGCTTCCTGTGTTTTTGTGATTGCATGGGTTGTTCCAACACGGGCTTTTGCACCGTCCAGTCAGACTAAATCTGTGTGGAATTTCTCGTATCATTGCCATGAAGACAGCAATAAGCTACTCATAATATTTAGCTTAGTTGGAGTAGTTCAAGGATATTAAAAAGCTTTAAGGAAATAATTTTCTCATTTATATTCCAGGTGTGCAAGGGTCTGGAATTTGGAGTTTTTGGTTAGAAGATTCAGTAAGTATTAAATATCCAAGACTTTCAAAACACTTCTTTAAGATGAAAGTGTAGCCGCACATGATGTTTCCACATCACTCTAGCTCTAAAACAAGACTGTTCACACAGCTACAGTTAGCAATCCATATACATTCACAAAAGATCCTGAAAGAGACTCACCAGAGGAGCCCGGCCAATGCTGCGCAGGTAGTAGAGAAGACCTTTGGCATGGTAAATAGTTGGATGGAGCTGGGAATTGGGTGTCAACCACTGCCTGTTCAGATCATCCCCGCTCAAGGAACAACGGTGGCTGAAATCAGAAAGCAACACATCACAAACCAGCAAAACCACAGCTGATTCCAAAAAGTTTCCAATTCTGGCAAGCCCTGGCACAAGGACAGGGAATGTCAATAAGAACACAGATATAAACCTTTTGAACATTGGGTTGGAATAAACCAATGGTCCTTAGTATATTTCAAAGGTGGTTATAGTATATGAATTTTATAATTTCCTTTCCTTCCAAGGTTTACATAGTTGCAGTCCTGAAAATAAATGCAGTTTCTCGTTTATCTAATATGTCCAAATCAAAAGACTACTTACAAACAAAAAGTCTCCTGAAATGGTCTAAATTCTGTGTTATCTATGAAATTCACCCAGCTTACATAGAGCACAGGCTTCTCAAAACCTCCACAAACAAGTACATCCAACTGCTACTCATTCTAATTGAAGACAGGCTCCTCAATTTCTTCGACCAGTCTGAAATATGAATGCACTTAAATGAGATGAGCTGGGTATCTCATTTAAGCTTCTTCACTCACAAGAAATGCAACTACATAAGCACATCAAGGAGATCTTGATGCATGCTATACCATTATGTAGAACAATTACCTAGCTTCACTGCAAAGGCTGAATAAAAAGCTAAATAAGGATCCCAGGTTTGCACTGAGAAAATGTTTCCCTTAGTTGGCTTGAACATATTCTGTTACTGACTCAGTGATCAGTGGAAGATTGTGCAGAATACTTGTACGTATGGAGCAGTACATCAGTGCACAATTTTGAAAAATGCAACTAATCATCCTTGTTAGTGACTGTAGATCAGAGCCTTCTCACACTCCTCCAAGGATTTGTTATAATTTGGTTCACAGTTTTGAAATTGCAGTGTGCTGATAAAATTCAGGAATCAACCCTCCAGCGTATAAGAGTTTGTGTCAGGTCCTCATCACCTCCATACTATTCAGTTCAGCACTAGAATGTTTCTGGTGGCATGGTAAACTTGGGCTGGCTTGTGCTTTAAAGTAAAAAAAAACTAATTTGGGTGAGTTTCTAGCTAGAGTTGCATCCAGCTTTGCTGTTCCAGCCTCCTAGAACACGGTAATGTACAAATGTATTCCTGGGGATGTGGTCTGTTGTTGTATTGGCAGAGCCATGCACTGCAGCTAAGGTGTGTTGCATGTAGCATCTTTGGCATTATCAATGCCTTGTAATGATGCCTGAAAAAAAGGGTTGTAAAGCAGGAATGCTTTAAAAAAGAAAAAAAGCATAAACAATGAAGAACCAGTTAACAACGGCAGACAAAGAAGTAATAAGAATCACTAAGAATATTTCATACATTTTTAATGTAAAAAAACAAGGACTCTGATGCCATCTTGGGGTTTCTGGCAACATCACAAGATCCATTCCAAGTTTACTCTAGTTTCACTGTTATCTGAATTCCCTTCTTTCCTCATAATCCATAGTTCCCATGTTACTCATTTGGCAAATCAGAAAACATTAGCAATAGCTAACACATGGGGAGTTGGCAAATGCTGCTGTGATGCTTCTGCCAAAAATTCTATATGAAAACACGACAACCTTGGTTATGTTTCTTAAAGGTTCTTCAGATAAAGTTACTATCAAGCTCACCTCTCCTGATCTTCAGGACAATAGCTGCTCAACTAAGATAAGCAGCTGTACTTCTGCCAGGAACTGCGTGCTTACATGGTTTCCTCTCAATAGGTACAAGTCCACATAAAGAGTCGTTGGGTTGCATTCAGAAACTCACCTTCCCCCAACGTTACTAATAAAAAAATAAGACCCAAACACTTCCTTGACATAAGCGTGATGTCTTCCTGCACCACAGTTATATGTGGGAGCACAACTAATTCAAAAGAACAACAGAATTTTCATTCTGAGGGAAAGAATGATAGCCGGACTTTTATTTGCATAGGTCAACTTAACATCGAGAAGGGAAAAACAAAAGTAGTCTTGTTATTTCAGACGTACAGAAAGACTTCTTCAACACTGTCAGTGCTCACAAAAAGAACCCCAACCTACTTTCCCCATCTTTCCCATTGGGACTGGCACTAGTTTATATCTACTCAAACCATCTGCACATGTCCCTCTGCTAAAATGCCTTGGTACACACTGGAAGAGTCCAATACACAAAGCCAAACATGCTGGGGAATAGAAACATGACAACTGAAAACTACTTCTGAAATGATTCAGTAAATACAGAGATTAATGTCAAACCAATCCTAAGCTCAATTTTTATTTCACTATCTCTTAAACTAAAAGCCTTTGTAAAAAATTCCCTTATACCTCCAGAACACATAAAGAAATCCCACGATGTGTTAGAAAAGCATGTAAGAAAAATTCCTAACCAGCTCTATTAACAGACATTAAAGCCGAGTAAATGATGTGACAAGGCACTGGTGTTTCCTACCGCAGAATCTGGTTCTGCTGTGGCCCGTGGACTGCAATGCACTACTCATACATGTAAGCGCAGTTTCCACACAGCATGCCAACGTCTCTGCAGATCACAGCACCCTCGCTCTTTCGACAGGTTTCGCTCTGTCCATAATACAATTTACCAGCTCTGTTGCTCTGATACAAGTTGTGACTTTTCTTAGAGGTGACCCTACAACAAGCCAATCCCTCCCCTGCAGTTCACAGATGCTGCTGATTGCTTAGTATTAGTAAGTGTAATCCAACTCTAAAATAATAATTTCAAAGCTCCTATTTACTGCAGGGAAGGAAGGTAACATCCCTGCATGTAGGCAAGAGCCGGGAGACAAAGTTCAGCTTTGTCCCTTCAATGATTAACATCTCTGCTTATTTAAATGACCTTTAAATATTAGCCCTCAGCCTGGCAGGTTGTATCCACAGCTCTTAAGGAGATGCAGAACTTTAATTAAATTATGAGAGGCTGATTTTTCCCATCCCACTCCCTCCTCCCATCATACTGTTAAAGTCTGTTTACCTTTGTAGAAACCAGTTGCCTGCCAGCCCTGTTCCCCCTTATCCCTGCCTTTCTTCTCTCTTTCCTAATAGCGATGACATTCGCAGATAATGGTCTTGTCCATTATGTTCTGCAACCAAGGGTGAAAGTAAAATATTAAGCTGATCTCAAGTGCTGATAGCAAATAAAGGGATTGGGAAGCTGAGACTAGCTTTGAATGTTTGGCAGGACTTAGTGAAATTCACTGCTGAAATCAAAGGCATTTCTTACAACACTGTTCCAAGCTATTACATTTGCTTTAAATGTTTTATGTGTCTTTTCTCCTTTGCAGCACTAGCAAGGCTACCTGCCACCTTGGAGGGACTGGTAGCAGCTCAAAGGAAATTATGAAAACTTTTCCCAAAAAGAATTCCAGTAAGTAAAGAAAACTCCACCTCTGTGTATGTGTAACAGATTACCTGTAATTCTGCTATTTGTTATATATCTTCTCCCAGATATATGCAAAACAATTAAACCGCATTTATCTTGTTCACAAGCCTGATGCTTTTGTTATAGCCCTGCCTCCTCTTCTATCTTTATACAGCTAGGACACTCTTTGATGCGTTTCAGCCTATAAGGTAGCTGTTAGCAGTCTCTGGGGCGGTGCATGGCTATAAAGTGGAGCACAGCAAAAGGAGATGAAACAAGCACATTTGACCTTCTCCAAGCAGACCCTAATAGTATTTCTGTAGGAATCTGTAGAATGACTCAAAAGAAGCCACGGAGCTCATGGAAGAAAAGATCCTCTGATCCTTACTAACTGAACTTTTCTTAACAGACACAGCCAGAAAACACTGACTGTCACAATGATACAGGGCAGGGTGTTCAGCATTTACTATTGCCCACGGAAAGAAACACTTGGGCAGTCTGGCCTTCAGATGTACTCTGATAGTGCTACATAGTCCAGTAAGATGAATAAAACCAAAGCATTCAAGCCATCCAGTCCCTGGAGAAAAGATAACTCAAGTGACTAGTTCCTAGCAGAGTAAATTCATTCTTAGGTGAATTTGTTGGTGACTGCTAGCTTCAAATATCATCACTATATGCCACCAAGAATATTTGTATTTCTCTGCAATCCTCAGTTCTGAAGATTTATAAATGCAGATAGTCATGTAGGAGAACTACTCTGAAAACCGGATCCCTGGCATCTGAAGTCGATACACCACAGACAGAAAGATGAGGTTGAGATTCTCCTTCTGAACCCACAGGAGGTAACTGCACTTCTCACTGAAGCATTAGACTCTTGCTCTGAAGGCAGCGACACTTCACAGGGAGTTAATGAGAAAGAGGTTAAGTAGCTGAAGAACAGACTTGTTTGGTTTAAGATACAATTCTATTTTAAATCTGTTTGTACTTGTAAGACCTTGTTTTTAATCTTGTACCTCAAAGCCTAACATGAAGTTTTACTAAAAATGTGTCTTCTTGTTTGTCTTCCTCTTAAGCCTGCTTAGTTTTGAGGGTGAGATAGCCTCAGATATTGCACTAAACTGCACTAAATTATGCACAATTCATGTGTATAGATGAAGAGATGCTACCTAATCTTAACCTAAGGCTTGATAAGGTCAATGGAACCTTTACGTTGATTGCAACAAGCCTGGATCAGTGCCCTGCCCAGGTACAAAAATAGGAGGGGTGGGGGAAGAGAGAGAGAAAAAAGGTAGATACACAGGAAAAACAAAACAAAAGGGAACAGAATGTGCAGAGTAAAGAGATTGGGAGATAAATATACTACACAAGATATTAAAGGAAGAAAACAAGAAATTGAGAGAGAGAAAAGTCACTTTTTAAAGAAAAGATGTTGCTGTGCTTGGAAGATAAAATGATTCAAAGTCTCCTGTCCATTACAGATAAATGGGAAGACAGGGACCATCATATTGAATGAACGATGTCAAGACTGATAATAACAGCACCTGGGGCACAGGGAACTATAAAATCTGAAGGGATGCATCGTGTTTTATATGTAGAGAGCAGCATCACCATTCACTATGCATCTTGAAAGCAGACAGCAGTACTAGAGCAGGATAAGGGTATCGATATAAAAGTAGGCACAAGTAAACATCAGGATGCTGTTGAACAGCATGGGGCAGCCTCAACCAGACACAGTATGTTGGAGCTTATAAATAACTACTGCCTGTGATGGAAACAGGAATATTTACATTAAGGTGTTTTGGTCTTGCCATTCAGAAAGCTCAGAGCGACCTGGAGGAAAAAAAAAGGGGGTGGGTGGGTGGGATCCTTTATTTGTCTTTATTTTAAATCTTTTCAAAGAGCAAGATTGAGTGATGCAAGGAAGCAGCAGCATCAACAAAGCCTTCCCCCCTCATAATTTGAAGGAAGGAATCAGAAATATTCTTTTCTGTCTTTGACTATGGCTTTGTTCAAGCCCATGTGCTGAAACCATAATGACTATATCCATCACGTGTCCATTCCACAGGGATGCTCATCCAGTACCACCCAGGCATTGCATCACGGTATTGCCCTGTGATGCCAATGATTGTTCCAGAGGGAGAGTATCACTAGAACAATGTCAATATTGGAGGCTTTACACTGAGAGCAATCCAATGAAACAGTATGCTTATGTGATGTAAAACAGCCTGGATTTTGAATCTTTGGATATTTTTCAGAAGCTTCAGAATGACAGCTAACTAATCTTCCATCCTCTGAAATGTCTGTGTCTTAATGGCATAAGAGAAAATACGAAGTTCTGAGGACCTCTTTGTAGAGCTCTTCATTTAATCTGTTTCATTTTATAGCAGACATATATACAGACTTACACTACAGCACTCTACAGCTAGAATCAAAGCTGGAGGCCTAGAGGGCAGGGTATTTTTCCTACTGTGCTCTGGACTCCACCTTTAATTTCATGGCAGAATATCTTTCCCACCATGAAAGTGAGCCACTTAAAGCTCCCTCTGGGAGATCTCACTTTTGCATCTTGGCAAGCCCCAGGGCTTCCCTGCAGTGAGGTGATCCCTTCACCTAGAGACTCCAAGGAGTGAAGAAGGTGATGCTCCTCCTTTGTTCAGGGTGTGAAGTTATTAGATTTTTTGCTTGTTTACAGTGAAATACAGGTGAGTGGCTGCAAGGCATATACACAGACACTGATGAATGAAACAGTTCCCATCAGCATTACTGCAGCTAGCAACGCATTTCTGATCATTCACTCTTTCCTTCTGACTGCACGCAACATGAATGTTGAAATGCCTATATAGAACCAGGTTCAAGAGCAATCTGCCTTCCCAACATAACCAAAGCAGCTGGGATTTCAAGAGCCACAATCCCTATTCTATATCTCTTTCTCTTCGTGTGTGCATTTCATTCCTAAATTATGTTTACACTCCACCCACCACTTGCCTATGACCTACTGTAATGCTAATTTCCCTCAAGCCTCAATTGCACCACATCTTACTATCACACCTGCTTTCATCATCAGTAAAGGCCAGAGTTAGTATCAGAGCACCAAGGCAGGCATGCACTGTTTAACCAGATGACAAAAATCAAGGCCAGAAAGTCAACTTCTCCTAAGAGATCCCCATAAAGTACCAAGCAATGGTGATTTTTCAGTTGCACTGTGAACTCTTACTGCCTAGTTTATTTTATTTCTAAGGCCTTTAAATGGAAATATTTTTTTTACTACTTTCTTCTCTTTGTTTTTTGTTACACCTTACACACACACACACAATGCCAAACTTATCCCCTGAATGACACTTGTGCTGTCTGGATCCCAAGCAATCTAAGGATGCCATTGAAAGGGTTCATCTCATTTCGGACCGTGCCTGCTGTACGACTCTTCCCTCCCAGCACTAATGAATCCATGATGCATAATGCTTCCTCTCAGGCAAATGCTGTCCTAAAGTATCACTCTGCCAGCTTCTTGCCTCCCTACAGCTGAGCACTGATACTAATTAGTGTAACGAGCCTTTCACTTGCTACATCTGATTGATTTTGTCACAATGCAGTTTGTGCTCTTCCTGTTCAGAGCCTGTAACTGTTTCTCTATCCTTGCTCAGCTCCATTATAAGGGTTTCTTTTCTCTCTGTGGACACATTTCATTAAGTCATATTTGGTCACAAACCAGCTAGAGATGCAGAATGAGAACTGTTTCACCCCAGCTAATGCTGTCAATGTCATAATCAAATAAGACAAGAAGTTCACATGATATACTGAAAAGGTGACTT
Source organism: Phalacrocorax aristotelis (assembly GCF_949628215.1). Classification (NCBI taxonomy): domain Eukaryota; kingdom Metazoa; phylum Chordata; class Aves; order Suliformes; family Phalacrocoracidae; genus Phalacrocorax; species Phalacrocorax aristotelis. The sequence goes on from NC_134282.1 coordinate 47,496,061, forward strand.
AACAGCATTGTCACAGATAAGCTAACCTCCACTCCCAGTTCCGCATCAAAGGATCCCCCATCAGAATTCTATTTCTTCTAGCTGTAACAACAGTAATTATTAAATACCAGCTAATCCATTCACTTGCAGTTGCAAGCAATAATGTTTTGTAGTTTTTTTATGAAGTAGCAAATAAGGATTCAGGGAGCAAATAAAAACTTGGTTCTCAGTTTCTTGACATTGTCCATGAGATGGGGTCATCTGAAGAGTACCTTCTCAGAATCTTCAAATACTTTACACGTCATTGATAAGAAAGCCTTGAAACAGCATTTTTCATCACTAGCTTTAGACGTAATAGTCAATTTTCAGCTCAAGAAGTTTCTTGTAACAAGTATCTACTTTCTGCAGGAAGCATTGTCTTTTCCTCACCAATCAAACACCCTATTCCCCTCAAAACTTTGACTTTTCAGTCAAAACTCCAAATTGTACCATCAAAAACATCAGAACTGTTGAAGAGAGATGTCTCAGAATATGTTAGAAAACATGCATTTGAGGTTTCTTAGCCACCCATTCCTCTCTGTCAGGGGATTTCCTTGGCTGCGCCACATGTTCCCTAATGCAGCACCAAGACTCCATGACAGCAATTCAGTAACGTGCAGAATTATTATGCGACATGGGAGCTGTAGTTTGGCTGGGGAGCCAGGACAACAGGGCAGCCAAACAACTCCCCAATGGCACCACAGTGACACTTCCAAATGGAAACACTGTTCTTAAATGGGAAGATTTGGCTCCAGTTTTGATCATCCATTATTTATAGAAAAGCTTAAGCTTTCTATAGGAGGAAAAACACATTTTCCCACACAGGCCCACTTATATCCTCCCACAAGCTATGTCAGCAAATCCTAATTTTGCAAGCAGGGATACTGAGAATTGAAGCCACTCATGCAACAAAGCAGTAAATCAGTGAAAAACTAGGAATAGAACCTGAGATCTGATGAAAGCATATCAAATTAACTAAAACTTTACTTTTAAATTAATGTCCTTTAACCTGTTTCTAATTCCTGTATTCTGATTTTCTCATTTCAAATATGGCTTTTATCCATATAGCTGAAGAGGATTCTTAACTGACTTAAGCTAATTGCTCACATATGCGTTGCATCAAATTAACTGAGCTGATTTAAAAATATGTTAGTTAAATCAGTGCAATCTCTGCATATAAATGAGTACTAAGAATTGCAATTTGCAGATGATTGTTCTAAAACTTAAACCAAAATAAATAATGCAGAAGGGCAAAGTGGGGCATCATAGGTTAACAGCAAGAATCACACACAGAGGGCTGTGTAGAGTCCCCGAAAAAAAAAAAAAAAAAGAATGTGCAGCCATGACTTCAGATCTCTGTTAGCTTTTCCTAGGATCCTTGCTTAGCCAAGTAGTCCAGGAGGTAGTACTCCTTCTTGGTGTCCTCTGCTGCTGTGGAACTGAAGAGAGAACTAGAATGGAAGGAAAACTCTCAAAGTATTTTCTGTGAATCAGAAAGTTCAGATTTCTTAAAATATTTTGCTAATAAAGTACAGAATAATTGGACTAGTCCAATATTACTGCCAGTAAATAGTAAAAAACTGTTGTACTTGGTTTTTAAGGAGACAAGTCCTGCGCAAGGAACATGCTGCAGGATACAGTTCCTTCCTGGACCAGCACTAGATCATCCTGGCCTAATCCTGTCCAACATCATCTAAAAGGCTTTGCTCTGCTTCTTATGTCCAGGATTCATGGATGAGGCATTAATTAGGGCATTGTCCCCCTATCCTAGGGGACAACTCTGCTTGGAAACCTGGAATACCTTTCCAGTCTGGGGTCTGCAAAGCTTTGCATGGGGATCGGACTTGTTTCAGCAAGCCAGCACCTCACAGCAAAGCAGGACAGTCACCCGCCAGCTGGCAATGAAGGCAGGAAAAAAGGGGAAAACAGTGAGAAAGAGGCCAAGAAGAAAGAGACAAAGGTGAGAAAAACTGAAGTCACTCCTCCCAAGCTGAGCTGCACTACATCCCCATTCTCCTTCACCTCAGCCATCTTCCTCAACAAAAACAAACAGCAGGGATAAGCCTCTGCGAGTCACACCTGCATAACAATGAGGTGGTGGTATTCCAAAATAAGACACTTTTGAGCACATATATTTTCAGCCCTGTAGGAGGCTGGAAGATTGTTCTGCCAAACTTGTTCTGTTGTTTTTGAAAAGAAGTTAATAATAAACTTAAAAAAAGTAAATTAAAAATGTCTGCTCTAGATTGAGCAGAGTTGGTTGTCCCCCTATAATGCTGAGTAGGCTCACACATTCATCCTTCACTATTAATTCCCACTGCCCAAAAAGATACTGTTTTTCTTCTCTAAAAAAATAAAAAAAAACCACCAGACTGGCACAGGATGACTTCATTTTGTCACCATGTTGCTCAGCTCCCTGTAGAAGCACAAAAAGGGACCTCACTGTCCATGAGGCTGTGATGTGATTTATAGTGGAATTGGCCATAGGCTGACATATATAAAGACACGTAATACTTCCTCCATTAGTAAATTATACTTCTGACAAAGCAGCATTAACTGAAACATGCTGAGTGGTAACTTACAAAATAACACAAAACCAAGTACGTAGTTTGTCAACTCCTATCCTTTGCAAGGCAGGCACTGGTTAGCTAAGGGAAACAACACTACACTGTTAGTTGCTCACGCTGGAACGGTTTCCTCTCTTTTTCCTCTACCTTCCTCCCACCCCTTTTTTTCCAGCCGTGTTGTAAACCCAATATGATTATGAAGATATTACTACTAATATCTACAACATCACTGGAAATTCCCACCGTAGTGAGCTATAGTGTTATGGGACTTGACCTCTACTAACTTCACAGGCTACTTGCATAGCAAATATAATCTCTCTGCAATAAAGTAATATTTCCTCACAGGTTACTTAGCAATGATACATATGAATCCAGGCTTGTTATATTCCTCCTTTCTGACATGGGATTTCTAACTCTGCCTGTGAATTCCACCGAGCAGTCAGGAGTTCCTACAAAACACTGTTTGTGTTCTTTGCAGTAAGCGTTCCCTTCTGTGGAGAGGAACAATATTTATCGATCAGACTAGTTTGCAATGCAGCTTCCAAGTCAAAACAGGGGGGGAAAAAAACAACCCAGCCCTACACTGCCACCATGAAAAAAAGTCACAAAAAAACCCAAAACAAACCCCATCTCCTATTTTCTCATTAGACGTTCCACTTGATTTTGAAGGGAAGGGGCTATTTTCCATTTAACCAGACATATGTTCCTGCATTCTTTGCCAGCACACAGTATCTCCCTCATAGATGTTCTGCCCCTACATAATACTTCCCTCCAGTGTCGTGACCTCCCAGTTAACACATTGCATGATTCTCCCATGTATTCAGGGAGACCATCAGGCTTTGGAAGACTTTGAGCAATGAGTTAGAAATACCATCATTGCCAGCAACTGGAGATCGCTTTGTGCAATAGCTAGTAACTGAGGCATAACAAATAGTTTGATAAGTCATTCCAGTTTCCTTAAAAAAAAAAAAAGAGAAAAAATATCCCAGAACACCACTCAGTCTCTTGTGGACCCTCCTGCTCACAATCATGTTTACTGTCTCTCCTACTACACCTTTTCTGTAAGAGTCCCAGGTTAAGAGAAGGAAGATTGAGTTCTTCTAGTGCCTGGGCCAGAGAAACTGTCTCTCTTAGGACTGCCACACAAATGACGAATTTTAATTGTCCCTTTATAAAACCTGGCAACTACCGCCAAGGCCACATCCAGCCTATGGGCAACAAAGTTTTACGAAAAAAGCACCTGTTCACCAGGATGGGCATGTCAAACAATAATTATTTAATAGAGATAAAGGGTAGAGGGGAGACAAAGAGATAACAGTTCTGCATCCTGCAATTCTCAGCAAAACAAATTCAGTCCTCTGCTAGCACGAACCTAATCCTTCAGTGTGTCCTCAGAGATCAGGCAACAGCAACAGCCACTCCGGCGTTGCTAGAAGGGCGTTTGGGGGACTGATCTGTCAGCGAGTAGAGCAAGCAGTCACGGACAAGGAAAGCAGTTTGGGGTTATGTCTAGATGCACTAAGCTCTCTTTTATTTGTTTACTTTCCCCCACGCACATGCGCTACGAGCCTTCAAAGCCCAGCTGAATGCTAATTCTGATACTACATAACTGCTCATCCAAGCACAGTGTCTCTGGGCACTTCACAATAGTAAAGTTAAACGAAGCATTCAATACACACTTATTAAAATAAAGTATCCACTAGAGAAACCTGATGGGCTTGCAGATCTCTGCAAAACACTCAGAAAAAAATAAAAATATACACATATAAAAAGCAGTAACAGATAGAATTACTGTAAAATAAAAAAATTGAACCAAATTCTCCAGAAAGCTCATAAACCCTAGCAAGACTTGGGCAAAGGTTTAAGAGTTCATTTGAGTGCTAAGTAAAGCTAGCACTGAAATTCAGGGTGCACAGAGAGATTTGAGATTCCTAAGAGGTACAATCAGAACCTCAGGGGAGCTGAGAGACTTGCAATAGATACCATGCCGAACATATTAACTGTAGCAGTCTTGCTGGAAGTTTCTATTAAGGAAAAACTAGGGCATTAGATAGGAATGAATATATGAAAGTTGTTCATATATACTTGTGTGAGCAAAAAATCTAAGCTGTTTTTGCATAGCAGTTGACAAATTTTAATTGGGGACTTGTACGATCAAAAAATTCCCTCTTGAAACAGATTTGTAAAGTGAAGTTACTTGAGTACTGAAATAAATGACCTGATTTTTCAAAATGTGGAGTTCTCATCACTGCCTGTTGAAGTTCAATAGGGTTGCAAGCACTCAGCATCTTCCAAAGTCAGGAAATTGTTTATTAGCTTCCTAAAAAAAAAAAAAATTGGATCGGGGCAAATAATTTATGGTCCTTACTGATCGTTTTTAACTCTGTTCTTAAATTGATTCAGGAAGCTTGAAGCAAAGGAAGATATCAATGATATTCCAGAATTGGAGATACAGTGTTTTATCCCAACATTTGAGGCTTTTTCCCTTAGCTCTTCCCCACCACCCCCTCTACACACTTTTAATGTGCTAGAGTAGAAGAATAACCTCTTAAAGGAGAATGAATTGTGAATATTTTGGGATTGATGGGTGTGAAGACAGCCATGAAGAAAATCGATGATCAGCATCCAATCTTAGTAGCAAAGCGTTTAAAAAATCTTTCAGATAAGAGGCACTGTCCTTTTTCAGTGAGTTAAGAATATCAGGTCCTGCTCAAAAGTTGAAATATTTCATAGGAAATTAGATGACAAAGTACCAGGCTGACAGTGTCCCTTATTTAGATGTGGAGAGAAGGAGAAAAGAAGAGAGCTCTAACAGAACCTTTCGATCACTTATTTTAAGACATATAGAAGGGTAATTTACAGCTATAGCTCTTCCACTTGGAAGGCCCATGGGTAAAAACTGACACAGTGCCATTGAAAGCAATTTATATCTGCTGGCCAATCTATCTCAGCACACTCAGATACTAACCAGAGAATCGGACCACGTTGTCTATCTTTACAGAAATCAACAACTGAAGGCTACAGTTTTTCTCTAAATAGTAAACTCTTCTTGACCTCCTTATGGGGAAAGAAGATTTCACATATCTATCTAAAAAAGCTGAACACATTTTAACTGTTCACACACGTTCAGACTCAACAAGTGAATGACAGCACTGATGTACTGCAAAGCCCATCATACAGGGCAATATGACATTTGCCTCTAAGGAGAAACTGCGCTAAGCTCCAACTTTGAACCAAGAGGTTTTCAAAACTATTTTCCAAGGACAAGAACAATATTCTGTCACTGCTGAGAAACAACCCTAGGTGGAACTTCAAGACATTGTCAGTGGAGATGTACCTATAGTGTCTCTCTCAGTAGAATGACATAGAAAGAAATCAGAGCGGACTAAAATTTTCTCTATTGCGAGATGGATTTGAAAGAGAAACAAGCACGGTGATTACTTAGAAACTTAATAAAAGGCAGGGGGTTAACAAGCCTCTACAATATTTCTGATGATACTCAACGGTATGTTTTCTTTTTGAATTTCTTCAGGACTCCTTGTTCTTTGAGCTATCCTACCATTGACAGACCCAGAAGAGATTAAAGACTCAGCTGCATAACATTTAGTCAATATAGATAAGCTCACAGAAATATACCCTACAAAAATCAATGTACAAATTCAAGGAGGACATTCTGATCAATGGGAATAAAGGTTGCACAAGGTTGCCAATTATTTTGATCAAGACTGTGAAAACACTGAGAAATAAAGAATGGCATAGGAAAGGCCTTCAGATCTGAATTGTCTTCCTCATATGTACAAGAAACATATTTCAGTTGCCACAGGTTGTTTTTAGGTAAATTAGTGCTTTCTCAGGTTTATAGTTTCTTTTATCTTTTTGGAGTATTTGTAAGAAAGTGAAGTCACTTGGTGCCTACAGGGTAGGATCTAGCTAAAACTTCAACCACTCTCCTACCCTTCATTACCGGCTTCACTCCAATAATATTATGTAATTAATATTGCTATATAGTACTGTAAATGCTTAATAGTTCTAATTTTTGTTAAGATATAGTAACCATTCTCCAAAAGAACAGCAAAGAGAAGTATTATATGCCATTTTCCAGAAAGGTGATAAAGGGTTTATTCTGATTTTCTGACCAGCTGGCAAGTTTGATGACCAAACCTTTCCAGTAAGTTAGGCAAAAAAGAGTATGCCAAATAGCCATACTTGTTGCCATTCTTGAATGTCCAAAATAAAAACCTACATTTTAAAAATTAAGCATCTCCACCCTCCTTCAGAGTACAGAAAACGTACTTTTAATGTGAAATCTCCATTTCATGAGGATCATATTTTTTCAAACACTCAGACATTTCAAACAATCATATTATCATTCAATTAAGGCCAAAGTGCTTCTTCAAGGTATTACTGCCATCACTGTATAGATGGGTAAAGTAACCACAAAACAGTTTAATGACTTGTCTGAGATTATACAGAAAACATTTGATAAAAGTGCAAAAATTATGATTCAAAGAAAGCATAATTATTTTCCCCCAAGCTGTTCACAACCAGGAAAGCAGTTACTTAGTGGTCCTCAAAGGTTGATGACATGAAGGATGCTCGTCTCTATTCCCGAGTACAGAAGATTACCAGCAACAGCAAAAAGCGATTGCAACCAGAAAAAGAAAAAAAAGAATTAGGTCTATAGAGCTCATTTCTCTTCAGCTCACAAGGCAAATTTGTTGGCTTGAAAAGCACGCTCATTGAATTGCAGCGTTGAATGTATTTCTCATGGTGTGACTTCACAGCTGCAAAATCCCAGCTGCAATTAGAATACCATAGGGCTGGATATTTTATCATTTTTATACATGCAGGCACTCCAGCGGTGGCTGTGGCAAGCTGCAGCTGGCCTGCC